>NC_060142.1:347252191-347615941 GCF_021461385.2 Schistocerca piceifrons
AAGGCGAAACGCGTATGGCACTAAAATTGTGTTTTATTCAGTTGCTGTCAGACGGTCCATAAGTGAAAATCATCAACATACCGTAGGAAATCTTTGTTCGAGTGCTGGTCCAGCACAAATTTTTATTGACGTCATACCATTATACAGCTGATGGTTGTCCGTATGCGCAACTGTGATTACATTTCATGCATTCATATGGAAATGAAATTGTATGACTGTAGAGCATTACTGGTTGGGAAACCCCATCGGGGGCTATTCGACCGCCAGGTGCAATTCTTTCTATCTGACGCCCCTTCGATTTGTGCGTCTGATGAAGGTAGATTAACGATTAAGACAACATCCATTTACAAGAAAAAAATCTAAGATCAGCTTGGGAATCAAACTCACAACCTCAAAATCTAGAATCAGTGACTGATCACTAGATCATCAGCTGCTGAGATGGGCACACTAAGACATGATTTCCTAGCCGCAGATTTTTAATAGAGTACTTTCTGAAACTCGATTATCGCAAAACGATATTTTTTATTTACATCCTTCTACATCTACATCTACATCTACATCCATAATCCGCAAGCCACCTGACGGTGTGTGGCGGAGGGTACCCTGAGTACCTCTATCGGTTCTCCCTTCTATTCCAGTCTCGTATTGTTCGTGGAAAGAAAGATTGTCGGTATGCTTCTGTGTGGGCTCTAATCTCTCTGATTTTATCCTCATGGTCTCTTCGCGAGATATACGTAGGAGGGAGCAATATACTGCTTGACTCTTCGGTGAAGGTATGTTCTCGAAACTTTAACAAAACCTCGTACCGAGCTACTGAGCGTCTCTCCTGCAGAGTCTTCCACTGGAGTTTATCTATCATCTCCGTAACGCTTTCGTGATTACTAAATGATCCTGTAACGAAGCGCGCTGCTCTCCGTTGGATCTTCTCTATCTCTTCTATCAACCCTATCTGGTACGGATCCCACACTGCTGAGCAGTATTCAAGCGTACTGTAACCTACTTCCTTTCTTTTCGGATTGCATTTCCTTAGGATTCACCCAATGAATCTCAGTCAGGCATCTGCTTTACCGACGATCAACTTTATATGATCATTCCATTTTAAATCACTCCTAATGCGTACTCCCAGATAATTTATGGAATTAACTGCTTCCAAATGCTGACCTGCTATTTTGTAGCTAAATGATAAGGGAACTATCTTTCTATGTATTCGCAGCACATTACTCTTGTCTGCATTGAGATTCAATTGCCATTCCCTGCACCATGCGTCAATTCGCTGCAGATCCTCCTGCATTTCAGTACAATTTTCCATAGTTACAACCTCTCGATACACCACAGCATCGTCTGCAAAAAGCCTCAGTGAACTTCCGATGTCATCCACAAGGTCATTTATGTATATTGTGAATAGCAACGGTCCCATGACACTCTCCTGCGGCACACCCGAAATCACTCTTACTTCGGAAGACTTCTCTCCATTGAGAATGACACGCTGCGTTCTGTTATCTAGGAACTCTTCAATCCAATCACACAATTGGTCTGATAGTCCATATGCTCTTACTTTGTTCATTAAACGACTGTGGGGAACTGTATCGAACGCCTTGCGGAAGTCAAGACACGCGGCATCTACCTGTGAACCCGTGTCTATGGCTGTCTGAGTCTCGTAGACGAATAGCGCGAGCTGGGTTTCACACGATCGTCTTTTTCGGAACCCATGCTGATTCCGACAGAGTAGATTTCTAGTTTCCAGAAAAATCATTATACTCGAACATAATACGTGTTCCAAAATTCTACAACTTATCGACGTTAGAGATATAGGTCTATAGTTCTGCACATCTGTTCGACGTCCCTTCTTGAAAACGGGGATGACCTGTGCACTTTTCCAATCCTTTGGAACGCTACGCTCTTCTAGAGACCTACGGTACACCGCTGCAAGAAGAGGGGCAAGTTCCTTCGCGTACTCTGTGTAAAATCGAACTGGTATCCCATCAGGTCCAGCGGCCTTTCCTCTTTTGAGCGATTTTAATTGTTTCTCTATCCCTCTGTCGTGTATTTCGATATCTACCATTTTGTCATCTGTGCGACAATCTAGAGAAGGAACTACAGTGCAGTCTTCCTCTGTGAAACAGCTTTGGAGAAAAACATTTAGTATTTCAGCCTTCAGTCTGTCATCCTCTGTTTCAGTACCATTTTGGTCACAGAGTGTCTGGACATTTTGTTTTGATCCACCTACCGCTTTGACATAAGACCAAAATTTCTTAGGATTTTCTGCCAAGTCAGTATATAGAACTTTAACTTCGAATTCATTGAACGCCTCTCGCATTTGGCCAAAATTTGGGATAAATAATAAAAATGTACTAAACCGTTGGCCCGGATCATCCGATATAATACCTTCTGTATGAAAAATGTGAAGAAATCGAAAAAGAAATTATAGTCGGAAGGACTGACTCAGCATATACCAAAGTCAAAACTACCTTCGGTGAAATTAAAAGCAAGGATGTTAACATTACGAGTGCAACCGGAATTCCATTGTTACATGCTGAGGAGACAGCTGATAGGTAGAAAGAGTACACTTGAAGGCCAGAAGAGTATCGAAGCATTTGAGATGTGGTGCTACAGGCGAATGTTGAAAATTAGGTGGACTGATAAAGTAAGAAATGAGGAGGAAAGGAATATGTGGAAAACACCGACAAGGAGAAGGGACAGGATGATAGGACATCTGTTAAGACATCAGGGACTGACTTCCATAGTACTGGAGGGAGGTGTAGAAGGAAAAAAGTGTTGAGGAAGACATAGATTGGAATACATCGAGCAGATAACTGAGGACGTAGGTTGCAAGTACTACTCTGAGATGAAGAGGTTGACACTGGAGAGAAATTCGTGGGGGGTCGCAACAAACCAGGCGAAAGACTGATGACTCAAAAAGAATTAATTACTGTCTTGAGTAAAAGTATCATTTGAAAAGTATCAAGTAAAAAAGTATCCAGTAAAAAAGTATTGGTGTCGATGTGAAGTGCTCCATACATTTTTGTGTCGCTAGCGGTTCCTAATCAAATTCGTTTCTGCTGTGTGCTAATCTACAGTTAGTTTCGTTGAAGAAGAGGAGTGTGTGTGTGTAATGATAAGAAAATAATCAAGGGCAAATACAAGAACTGCAGAATTAGAGATACGGACGAAGTGAACGAGAGAGAAGTGGAATGAAATTAACAGAGATGCGGAGCGAGTGAGTAGAGAGGAAGTTAGAAGGGAGGCAGCGGCAGCGCTTGTGACGCAGTCCAGCACAGCGCGATGCGCTACGCTACGCATCCTTGACTCGCGTTTTCCGCACCTCATCCCTAGAGCTGCTCTTGAAAGATCTCGAGGGAGCGGATCGCTGTCGCGAGGAATAATTTACGCAGAGCAGTGGAAACGCTGCTAACTTCTTCGCGCTGGGAGCTGCTCCGTGCCGGGTCGTTCATATTTCGTAGTCGTCTGGCCGGGACCCCCGGGACGGTGCGGCGTGGTAATGACTTCAAGCTCGTTGACGGAGGCCGTATCGATTGCCGAAAAGCGACGCCGATGGCTGTGGCTATGGCGATGCCATGGACGTCGCCTCTCATCCCTGCTCTTATCCTGCCTACGGAGAGCTACTCGGTGCAACGACTGTGTGGCACTCAAAATCATCGATAATGTCAAATGAAATTTTACCACATCGCCACAATAACGCTAACTCTCCCTTCCTGGTCAATCCGAGAATTACTGCCATACTTGGAATTCAGTTTACAACTAGCATCAAAAGTTAGAGCGTCTTTACTATCATCTTTGCTGGCTGGTACAAAAAGAACCGTACAACCAGCATGAAAATGTTTAGCTAAACGTCTGACAAAATATTACGATGAGAAATAAAAATGAGCAACACGTCTTCAGTTTCTTAACTCTTATAAGTTCATCGAGCTATTGTTTACTTTTCTAAATGTTTTCGGCGATGTATTGTCATTGCCCAGAAACATAGTTCAATGAAACTAGGGCTATATACAGGAAGAACGGATACCGTATCTTACAGGAGGTAACTGAAACAATTACACATTAAGGTCAACCGAAATGACACTTTGATTCGAACTCAGTATGACGCTGAAGTCACCGCAGTTCATTACAAAGGGCGGGATATGGTTCTTAGTAGAGTGTATGATCACCACTGATGACAACACATGCTCTACAGCGTGCTTACATGCTCGTAACAAGCTGGTAAGACGTCTTGTGGTAGGAAATTCCATTCCTCGGCCGTGCGGTTCTAGACGCTTCAATTTGGAACAGTGTGAGAGGTGTGAGGCACTCGGGTTCTGGAGTTCGGTCTGGAAGGACCTTCTGGTCGAAGCTCTGGCATATGTGGTTGGTGCTTGAGACCTGTCTGACTTCGCCGGCCAAAGTGGCCGATAGGTTCTAGGTGCTACAGTCTGGAACCGCGCGACCGCTACGGTTGCAGGTTCGAATCCTGCCTCGGGCATGGATGTGTGTGATGTCCTTAGGTTAGTTCGGTTTAAGTAGTTCTAAGTTCTATGGGACTGATGACCTCAGATGTTAAGTCCCATAGTGCTCAGAACCATTTGAACCATTTTTTCCATTCCTCCACCAGTTCGGTTGGTAGTTTCTGGATAGTCGCTGGCGTACGTGGACTCGCTGCAACATGTCCTCAACGCGTCCCATACGCGCTCGATGGCATTCAAGTCGGGGGAACGGGTAGGTTAGTCTGCTAGCCGAAGATCTCTTTCCTGCGCTCTTCGATGCAGTCGCTCATTGTCATCCATAAAAACGAAGTTAGGGCCGAATGCATCCCTGAAAAAACGTATGTAGTGAAGGAGTATAAAATTACAATAACGTTGATCGGTGACTGTAGCGTCTCGAAAGATTCAGAGGCCAATACGTCCTTGGCAACATTATGACTCCCCACACAACACCGGGACCAAACTGTCATGTTCGACAGCTCTGAACGTACCCTTATATGGCGAGAGGTAGGAACACGTAATACGCCCAGGAACATTGTCGAAATGGTTCAAATGCCTCTGAGCGCTATGGGACTTAACTTCTGAGGTCATCAGTCCCCTAGAACTTAGAATTACTTAAACCTAACACAAGGATATCACACACATCCATGCCCAAGGCAGAATTCAAACCTGCGACCGTAGCGGTCGCGCGCTTCCAGACTGTAGCGCCTAGAACCGCTCGGCCACCCCGGCTGGCAAGGTTGTCCACGAGCGGTCTAAGGCGCTGCAGTCGTGGACTCTGCGGCTGATCCAGGCGGAGGTTCGAATCCTCCCTCTGGCATGGCTGTGTATATTTGTCCTTAGGATAATTTAGGTTAAGTAGTGTGTAAGGTTAGGGACTGATGACCTTAGCAGCTAAGTCCCATAAGATTTCACACACACAACGTTGTCGAACATGATCGTTTTGTTGGTTCAGTTGTTATTTGACAGGATTTGTGACTGGTGTAGAGAATGGCAGCTAACTCTAAATATAGATAAATGTAAATTACTACAGATGAATAGGAAAATGAATCCTGTAATGTTTGAATACTTCATAAGTAGTGTAGCGCTTGACACAGTCACGTCGATTAAATATTTGGGCGTAACGTTGCAGAGCGATATGAAGTGGGACAAGCATGTAATAGCAGTTGTGGGGAAGGCGGATAGTCGTCTTCGGTTCATTGGTAGAATTTTGGGAAGATGTGGTTCATCTGTAAAGAAGACCGCTTGTAAAACACTAATACGACCTGTTCTTGAGTACTGCTCGAGCATTTGGGATCCCTATCAGGTCGGATAGAGGGAGGACATAGAAGCAATTCAGAGGCGGGCTGCTAGATTTGTTACTCGTAGGTTTGATCATCACGCGAGTGTTACGGAAATGCTTCAGGAACTCGGGTGGGAGTCTCTAGAGGAAAGGAGGCGTTCTTTTCGTGAATCGCTACTGAGGAAATTTAGAGAACCAGCATTTGAGGCTGACTGCAGTACAATTTTACTACCGCCAACTTACATTTCGCGGAAAGACCACAAAGATAAGATAAGAGAGATTAGGGGTCGTACAGAGGCATATAGGCAGTCATTTTTCCGTCGTTCTGTTTGGGAGTGGAACAGGGAGACACGATGCTAGTTGTGGTACGAGGTACCCTCCGCCACGCACCGTACGGTGGATTGCGGAGTATGTATATAGATTTAGATGTAGACGTATTGTCTGGGGGGGGGGGGACATAATATTGCACGGGTGTGCTGATCTCCAAATGTTTGAGTAGTGCACACTCACCAGTCAACCTTATTGAGACACTGTACTCTTTTTTCCACGTGCTCATTTTCAAGGATGCATTCGACTGTGCCTCCATTTCTATGGATATGAACGCGTAGGTAGAGAAGTTCTTGGAACAAGAGGATATTGGGCGAATCGTGTGTGTTGCGCTGGCGAGACGGATTGTCCCGCGTCCACATGCAGCGACGACCATCCAGCACTTGTCGTCAGCGTTCTTGCAGGAATGGAAAGCCCTACCTCAAGAAGTCCTTACCAACCTTATGACCAGCATCAGAGCACGTGGCTGAGCATGCACTGCCGACCGTAATGAAAACAGCCCTGTTAAATAGGTGTGTGTTCCGCCATGTCCTGCCGTTTGTTACATTACA
The DNA here is from genome assembly GCF_021461385.2 of Schistocerca piceifrons. Lineage (NCBI taxonomy): Eukaryota > Metazoa > Arthropoda > Insecta > Orthoptera > Acrididae > Schistocerca > Schistocerca piceifrons. The sequence goes on from NC_060142.1 coordinate 347,258,827, forward strand.
AAACGTCGTGACATCATTCTAATTATTGCCTTTGAATAGAAGTCTCATTTGTGTTCATCGACTGCATATTTCTTTCAGTTACCTTCGGTACTATATTGTAGCGGTTCTCTCTACCAATGGGCCCGGTTTCATCGAAGTTCGGCAGTGACACGTGATGTGAACGTTACTTTCTTCGTTAAGTTTATTTTACAATTACATCTTCATCTACATCTATGTGATTACTCTGCTATTCACAAGAAAGTGCCTGGCAGAGGCTTCAATGAACCACCTTCATGCTGTCTCTCTACCGTTCCACTCTCGAACGGCACGCGGGAAAAACGAGCACAAAATTTTTTATGTGCGAGCCCTGATTTCTCTTATTTTATCATTTCTCCCTATGTAAGTGGGTGCCAACAGAATGTTTTCGCAATCGGAGGAGAAAACTGGTGATTGAAATTTCATGATAAGATCCCATCGCAGCGAAAAACGCCTTTGTTTTAATGAATGCCTCTCCAATTCACGTATCATGTCTGTAATACTATCTCCCCTATACCGCAATAATACAAAACGAGCTGCCCTTCTTTGTACTTTTTCGATGTCATCCGTCAGTACCACCTGATGCGGATCCCACATCGCACAGCAATACTCCAGAATAGGGCGGACAAGCGTGGTATAAGCAGTCTCTTAAGTAGATCTGATGCACCTTCTAAGTGTTCTGCCAATGAATCGCAGTCTTTCGTTTGCTCTACCCACAATATTATCTATGTGATCGTTCCAATTTAGATTATTTGTAATTGTAATCCCTAAGTATGTAGTTGAATTTGTAGCCCTCAGATTTGTGTGACTTATCGCGTAATCAAAATTTAGCTGATTTCTTTTAGTATTCATGCGAATAACTTCAAACTTTTCTTTATTCAGGGTCAATTGCCACTTTTCGCACAATACATATACCTTATCTAAATCATTTTGCAAGTCGTTTTGATCATCTGATGACTTTACAAGACGGTAAATGACAGTATCATCTGCAAACAATCTAAGACGGTTACTCAGATTGTCTCTTATGTCGTTAATATAGATCAGGAACAATAGAGGGCCTGTAACACTTCCTTGGGGGACGCCGGATATTACTTCTGTTTTACTCGATGACTTTCCGTCTATTACTACGAACTGTGACCTTTCTGACGGGAAATCACGAATCCAGTCGCACAACTGAGGCGATACTCCGCAGGCACGCAGTTTGGTTAGAAGACGCTTGTGAGGAACGGTGTCTGGAAATCTAAAAATATGGAATCAATTTGACATCCCCTGTCGATAGCACTTATTACTTCATGAGTATAAAGAGCTAGTTGTGTTTCACAAGAACGATATTTTCTGAATCCGTGGTGACTATATATCAATAAATCTTTTTCTTCGAGGTACTTCATAATAGAGTATATGTTCTAAAACCCTACTGCAAATCGACGTTAGTGATATAGGCCTGTAATTCAGCGGATTACTTCTACTTCCCTTTTTGGGTATTGGGCTTACCCATAACAAAGAGCTGTGTTTGGTATCTTGGAAACTTAAGCAAAACATTTGTGCCTTGGATTATTGATACCCTTCCACCTACTCACTCGCCGACTTTTGTTTCGACACAGATAATATTCTTTTAACGCCTGCTATATTACTTATATTTCAGAGGACACTGATTTATGCTGATGAGATGAAACATTATGACCATAGCCGTTTGCTTAATGGAGAGCCACTTGGAGACGTTGCAGGTATGTGACGCGGTAAATACAGTACATAAGCAGAGCAGAAGGGAATGGGAACTCATTCTAGTAACGATAAGGCCCGCAAAAGGAAAATCGACAGACATAATCGACTTCGAGGAATGGCTGATTTTTCTGGCACAGTGTCTGGAGGCGAGCCTGCCTCGCCCTATGTGGTAGGCTGAGTGAGTAACGCTCCTAATCACACCTTTTTAACGACACCCAAGTAGCATGCTAGCTGGCCTCCAATTAAATGCCCCTGCCTTAGCGCTGCGTAGCACCCCGCTGACTGGAGGACTGGAGTCCAGCAAGCCCTCTTTGCCTGTTGTTCTCAAAAAACACGATCAACCTATGCGATCTCTCCTTAACAGGGTTAATGATGGAATTAACAGTTGCCTTTCTGAGGGAAAGCTTTTGTCAATCAGACCAAATATAAGTTTTTATAGGAAACGATACGCTTTGATGTGCGGTGTCTTCTTGTAAAACAATACGGTGAACAACACTCTTTCCCAATCAGCACCTTGACTGGTACCAAAGCCGAGACAGCCACATCTTCCGCCACACGTGTCTTCCTAACTCAGAAGAACTTGCCAAATGTTACAGCACTTTACGTTAGCTATAGCGGCCCTCACCGATGTCGATTATTGTCAGGAAGACGTGATCACGAGGTGCTAGAGCGCATGACAACGTGAGACGCGAGACAAGCAGTGGAATGCATCGCTGGGGCTGCTGGGATGAACTAGCCGACGCCGAAGCCGCCCTCAGTGTAATACAGCACAAAGGAGTATCTGGTAGCTTCTCAATATACATGTCGTCATTACGTTCACAATCACTTTCAGCTACGTCGTTGTTTCCGTTGAACACTCAGTTTTCCGTCGAGTGCTCGGTCCTAATGCCTTCTCACAAATAACAAGAATGTGGCCCCAACTCTTATAACCTCGACTCAGTGAGGAGTAATTACGATCTTTTTCTATCAATATCTACCGAGTCGTAGAGTATAGAAGCATCCCGACTGCCTTGTATTCCTTTCCAGAGAGAATACGTCATTAAGTCAGTCAAACGGTCCCTCTAAACCTTCGCACCTACTCCCTCATCTGGCAAATAATTCGAGCCCAAATCAATTCCTGACATTAATTACATGCAAATAAAATAAATGTTTTCTGCTCCATGGTCTTTTTTTAAGCTTGATCAAGTCGAGTTTACAATAGCTCATGAAATTAATTATTCAACGTCAAGGTATACTGAGGCGAAATCGACCTCAGTGTCATTTCACATATTGTCCGAGATCATCTGTGTAAAGTGGTTGAACGACGTTAAACCCAGATGTAGGCGACGAGGTACTGCTCCCTACTCTTCGTTAGACAACATGGCGGCAGGAGGCTTTCTCACTGAGTAAAGCAAGATAGATGGCCTTTTAGAACACACTGTTCCGCGCCCATGGTGGAATATTGATCGTACAACTTTGTTATCTTGAACACTTCATTTGTTTATTGAAACGAGTGCTTTCTTGCGTCGTAATATAATTGTAAGGAACAGCTTATGACCAGTAGGCTTCTCCTGGCATCTGAAGTGAAAAAGTGGCTTTTATTAGTATTTATTAAATAAAGTCACTTGCTTCACGCCAGAATGTCTGTGGTTACTCTACGTATCATACGCTGATGTAACTTTCTCACAGATAGCAATAGCGCCTTACCCTTCCGTCTACTGGCAACGCCAGATGGTCTAGTGGCTACTGCAGCCAGCATGAAAACTGAAATCTTACTCACTGCTACGCTTTCTGCAGTACTGCCCGAGCTCACTGAATGCTACTGTTACCTGCAGATGCGATATAAAACTTAAATCTGGAAAATAAGGAAATAAAATATGGTTTGCAAACAAGAGTACCTTACACAGTCATTTGGTACTTTCTTTTCAGATTGTGATATCTTGTAAGCAAAATCGCAGTTTTGGAAACACTAGGATCACAAACTTACAGTTTTTGGGAGCAGCTTGAACAATTAATGTCAGTTAATTTGTTTTGAGGGAGGACAAGTTACTCTCTCACGTATTTTTCGTATACAGAAAATTATTGAAAATTTTGTTACAGCCTTATGCACCTTCAGCGAGACTCTAGAAAGTTAACGGCCTGAGCAAATATTGATGGAGCCTGGTAGGGCGCAAAAAGCATAAGGTATTCTTAAGGATCTTACATCGTAGAAATGGCATGTTGGATGTTGAAAGCAATTGGCAGCGACCCATCCCTCAGTAAATCTTGCCGGACAGGCCCACAGCCGTATAGGACAGACATAGCAACCCCTAGTTGAGACAGGTCTCCAGCAGGACAATGCTGCTATACCTGCTTTGGCGCCAGCCGAAGGCTGGGTAGGGGGCGATGGACTGAAGGGATGCATCTACACAGTGGAGTCATAAACCAGACATTGTGTGCAGAGCCACACGTAACAAAAATTCATAAGTTTTCGTGTTTGCTGATACTGCAAATAGGCCTGTGACTCACTTCCATCAGCTGCCTCGATTGTATAAGAAACTCTGGCGTCTGAGAAGCGTTCACAGATAGAATATTTATTACACCTCATAGCTAGGACTAACGTGCTTCAAGGCACTTGTTGCCACAGGAAGTGACTCGACTTCGAAGAAAAACATCTTCTCCTTCCACCAATAAGTGGCGGTTTCTTTTTTTTTCATAGACGCAGGTTTCTTAACTTCTGCGCTGGTTCAACATAAGTTTGTGCTGTCGTGTAGGGAGATTTAGCGCCTCTAAAGCCCTGTGACTGGCTCAAGATGGGGTGAAGGCGGTGTCATTCGTGCACTTTGCGGAAAAACAGAATTTTTTTATCTGGAGAGTTGTGAGGCACTCGGGTTCTGGAGTTCGGTCTGGAAGGATCTTCTGGTCGAAGCTCTGGCATATGTGGTTGGTGCTTGAGACCTGTCTGACTTCGCCAGCCGAAGTGGCCGATCGGTTCTAGGCGCTACAGTCTGGAACCGCGCGACCGCTACGGTCGCAGGTTCGAATCCTGCCTCGGGCATGGATATGTGTGGTGTCCTTAGGTTAGTTAGGTTTAAGCAGTTCTAAGTTCTAGGGGACTGATGACCTGAGAAGTTAAGTGTGTCTGTGTAAAAACTTATGGGACAACTGCTAAGGTCATCAGTCCCTAAGCTTACACACAACATAACCTAAATTATCCTAAAGACAAACACACACACCCATGCCCGAGGGAGGACTCGAACCTCCACCGGGACCAGCCGCACAGTCCATGACTGCAGCGCCCTAGACCGCTCGGCTAATCCCGCGCGGCTGAGAAGTTAAGCCCCATAGTGCTCAGAGCCATTTTTTGTCTGACTTCACTTGCAAGTAGTTAGACTGGAAAGCCTGTGGTGAAGTTCTTACTGTACCGACAGTGTGACTTCAAACGTCTCGGACTACTCGTTTGCTGAGAGCACACTTATACGTTTTTGGTTTACCAGTCTTGACTTTTGGTGTACTTGTGCACTCTGTCGTATAAGTGAGCCAAACTGGTCCTTGGTACGACCAGCGAATGGATGTGTCACACACTGAAATCTACCGTGATTTCAGGGCTCTGGTGGAGATCAAATTGCGATCTGTCTACCTGATCGCCAGAACGTGAGATTTGGCATTTCTTTCGTGGCCGCGATCGATCTACAGGCGCCGCCTCACGCCTCGTCTCCACCTCTGCAAGTTACATCGCTGCACAAAGCAAACATGGTAACGTACTGCTGCTCCGGCCTTGTGAGGGTGTGCAGATCCCAATCGCCACTTGCTCTTAGCTGCACATGTACATACTTCTGTAGATTATCAATCAAAGTCTGCTCAGCGTCAGATCAATTCAGATTGCGTTATCCATATTTTCAGGGCCAGAGTACTTGACGCACTTCTGCCAGATCCTTGTCCATTGTTCTCTTAACCCAACTGTTAGTTGTTTACACTATTCAGTCAATAACTATAATTTGTGTCCGTTTTCATTTTAAAAAATAAACATTGTTAGTAAATTCTACTACATTCTCAACCATAACATTATCAGTATATAGTCAGCACCATTGGTTAACTTCCATTGTGGCATCCCATGCCGGGATCACTTTCATTGTGGCGTCCTCTGCCAGGATCTCGGATTGATGGCACCCTCTGTGACCGGCAGATAGCGTTTCCTAGCGTAGTCATTCAATTTTACGTCCCTTGAGCAGGATTTTGAATTGATGGCACCTTCTGTGACCGTCAGATCATAGAGAGTGTTGCATAGTGAAGTTTCTGTTCCCCAGGTTTAATGTGGTGCACTGGGTAAAATAGGTACGCATTGCTGGCGCCTAGACGTAGTACTAATATTTAATTATTGTATGTGTCTATTTTTATGTTGTGGTTGTGACTTCTGTGTCACCTGATTGTTTCTTTCTGACGGCGAAGGGCGTTGTGCTGATTTGTTAGGGTAGGTTGAGATTTTTGTTTGTCAGCATAGACAAGCGTGCTGTTATTTTAATTTTTTGTCAGGAACTAGGAATCAATAGCTCACGGGAGCGTAATTTAGAGTAGAATCTGTGTGGCATAGGAATGTGCAGTGTTTAAATTCGTTTGGGGCAAAATTAGAGTGCTTGCTTACCAGTAGCAAGGCACGTTTGCTACAGAGTAGTGGAAGTAATTGTGGTTTGTTAACAATGAATCCACGTCATATTATTAGCGGTGACCAGGAAGATATTACACGCGGTTCTCTGGTAAATGCAGTTGCAGACCTGGCAGAAATGTCGAACGTAGAACCTACATAGTATGGCGACATGTCTCAGTCAGGTGACGAAAGTGAACAGGAGGCCGCAGCAGAACGAAATGTAGGCGCTGCTGGTACAAGAGGCACCATCGGTGAAACTGGCAGGCCAGAATCACGAACTGAACTTCACAGAATGATAGAATCTCGTTCATCTAGTCCGGAAGGTGTTAGCGGTGGATCTCAGTTTGAGGTTCTCATGCAATCCACGCAAGAGGCAGAAAGGAAGAGACAAGAGGCAGAGAAAAAGAGACGAGAGGAAGAGGAGGAAGGACACAAATTAGTCATAATAACGGTCACAGACTGTGTAGATGAAAGAGATCGTAAGAATCTAAGAGGAGCTAGAGAATGTCAGGAAAACGACAGCAGAATGATAGAATCTCGTTCATCTAGTCCGGAAGGTGTTAGCGGTGGATCTCAGTTTGAGGTTCTCATGCAATCCACGCAAGAGGCAGAAAGGAAGAGACAAGAGGCAGAGAAAAAGAGACGAGAGGAAGAGGAGGAAGGACACAAATTAGTCATAATAACGGTCACAGACTGTGTAGATGAAAGAGATCGTAAGAATCTAAGAGGAGCTAGAGAATGTCAGGAAAACGACAGCAGAATGATAGAATCTCGTTCATCTAGTCCGGAAGGTGTTAGCGGTGGATCTCAGTTTGAGGTTCTCATGCAATCCACGCAAGAGGCAGAAAGGAAGAGACAAGAGGCAGAGAAAAAGAGACGAGAGGAAGAGGAGGAAGGACACAAATTAGTCATGATAACGGTCACAGACTGTGTAGATGAAAGAGATCGTAAGAATCTAAGAAGAGCTAGAGAATGTCAGGAAAACGACAGCAGAATGATAGAATCTCGTTCATCTAGTCCGGAAGGTGTTAGCGGTGGATCTCAGTTTGAGGTTCTCATGCAATCCACGCAAGAGGCAGAAAGGAAGAGACAAGAGGCAGAGAAAAAGAGACGAGAGGAAGAGGAGGAAGGACACAAATTAGTCATGATAACGGTCACAGACTGTGTAGATGAAAGAGATCGTAAGAATCTAAGAGGAGCTAGAGAATGTCAGGAAAACGACAGCAGAATGATAGAATCTCGTTCATCTAGTCCGGAAGGTGTTAGCGGTGGATCTCAGTTTGAGGTTCTCATGCAATCCACGCAAGAGGCAGAAAGGAAGAGACAAGAGGCAGAGAAAAAGAGACGAGAGGAAGAGGAGGAAGGACACAAATTAGTCATGATAACGGTCACAGACTGTGTAGATGAAAGAGATCGTAAGAATCTAAGAAGAGCTAGAGAATGTCAGGAAAACGACAGCAGAATGATAGAATCTCGTTCATCTAGTCCGGAAGGTGTTAGCGGTGGATCTCAGTTTGAGGTTCTCATGCAATCCACGCAAGAGGCAGAAAGGAAGAGACAAGAGGCAGAGAAAAAGAGACGAGAGGAAGAGGAGGAAGGACACAAATTAGTCATAATAACGGTCACAGACTGTGTAGATGAAAGAGATCGTAAGAATCTAAGAGGAGCTAGAGAATGTCAGGAAAACGACAGCAGAATGATAGAATCTCGTTCATCTAGTCCGGAAGGTGTTAGCGGTGGATCTCAGTTTGAGGTTCTCATGCAATCCACGCAAGAGGCAGAAAGGAAGAGACAAGAGGCAGAGAAAAAGAGACGAGAGGAAGAGGAGGAAGGACACAAATTAGTCATGATAACGGTCACAGACTGTGTAGATGAAAGAGATCGTAAGAATCTAAGAAGAGCTAGAGAATGTCAGGAAAACGACAGCAGAAACGCGTGAGGTCGCGGACCAGGCGGAGCGCGATGGCGAAACATCGCGATTGGTAGCGCAAGTAGCACGAAAGGACGCATCAGTGGCCAAAGAACAAGTTAAACTGGCAAGAACTGAGGTGTGTAAGACGAAAAAGGCACTTGCACTCTCCGAAAGCAAGGAAAAAAAATAGTTCAAGAAGCGCAGGAAAAAATGAGTGAGGTGATGAAGAGAATTGAATAGATAGAAATCAAACAGGCCGAAATCTCTGCAGTTAAAGGTCAGCAGGCTCCAGTCGCCGCGTAACAAAACGAGTTGGCTAAGGACGTTCGGTAGGCACATGAGCGGGCCGCGAAATTACAAATTCGTCCGTTAGAGCGCCATCGAGGAGATCACAGAAGTGAAGAAAATGTTTTGCGACTCTCCGAACCGCTATATGAGGACATGCGCCCTTGAAATGGGCGAATTCAGCATGAATATGCTCTTGCCGCGGCGGAACGTTTAATAGAAAATGCTCTGTCGGTACCATGCAACATGTCAGAGACTGAGACGGAAAACAATTGTTCACGTCTACGGAGATCAGAAACGTTTTTACGTGAATCTGACAACACGAAGGGACACCAGAACAATCCACGAGGATCGTCTGGGCACGGATACATGGGATCACGCTCGGCAGACGAGATGGAAAATTCGTACGGCGGATACGTCGGACCTTTCGGCCACAAACTTTTCTTGGTCATCCAGAATTTTCTAGTCTACAAGGAGGCAAACAACCATTACATCCAAAGACCTGGATGGCACAGTACGATCACGTGCTACCAGAATCTTGGCCACTGAAGTACAAACTACAGTTTTTCTGTGGTTTCATAGAAGGGTCGATTGCAGAATATATGCGCAAGTTGTCGCTCCTACCAAGAATTTAAGGACGCAATCATTAGCACATATTGGTCGCAGGATACGCAAGAGAGGATAAAACAGGAGATCATGTAAGGAAAGGACTTAGAAGCATCAGGATTCCGCAGTCCTGTCAAAATCTTCGAATTCCTGGTCAAGAAGAACCGATTCTTGGATCAACCATACAGTTACTGCTATATTAAATTACCTTTACGTCACCAGCAACTGCTAATCGGTAGATGCAACGATTCAATCGAAGCTTTCAAAAGTGCACTGTGAGAACTTGAGTATGTGAATGAAATTCGCAACTCGCGCTAAAGGAGTTGATATAATGATGGTAACTGGCCAGATTCGCCAGAGAGAAATGACGATGGACGAAATGAGGGAAAACAATGGGAATAGCCAGCCGTCATGGGAGAATAGAAGAAGACGAGGAAATTATAATCATAAGAACAACTGTTGTGTTCTCCAACAGTTTATTTTACGTAACTTCTTCTACACTACAATAGCTGGCTGTACAATAGATGTAGACGTCGTCGATCTAGCCGGAGATGTGGTTCCTCTCAGTCGGCTGGTACTTCGATCGGTGACATCTTCTCGGAGACTCTGCTATAGCGGTTGCCATTAGCAGCGGACGGAGACTGGTCTGCCTTCGACCGGCCGGGCCTATATAGTGAGCTAGAGCCAATAGAAACCCGGCGTAGGAATCCGTGGCCGGATACGTCGCGGCGACCTCTGTTTACCTGATGTCTTCGCCTGTTTGGCTGTTGATTTGTTTCCCTCATAGCGTGGCTGTTATGCGGTGCTGCCTACCATTTAGGGGAACCCGATGGCGGACAGTACACGCCACCCTTCCCGGGGGGGGGGGGGGGGGCGACGACGTCCTGCTCGGCCTTGGCGGCCTCGTGGAGGAGGCGGTGAAAACTCGCCCCCACAGAGTAGGGCGCGGCGTGGCGGGCCAGACGGGCGGAGGTGCGTCGCGGAAGAGGCGGGGAAGCCGGCCGCGACGGCGCCAGGGCCATAGGTTCATCGACGTCCGCGGGATGCTGCCCAGAAAGTGGACCGTGCGGGCGTCGCTGGCTAGGCTGCGACATCGGCGGCGGCGGTGCCAAGGGCATGGGGGATCGTCAACGATGGCGGATGGCGCAGCCGGTCGGGCCGGCGGAGGAGCCTGTAGAACCTGCAGCCGCTGTGGAGACGACGGCTCTTGCTGCTGGACGGGGTCTGGCGCCCCTGCACGCCGACCATGGGTGGAAGGGAGCACATCCGGGCGGCCGGAAGAAGGCGGTGGAGCAGCTTGCCGGAAAGAAGAGGAGGTTGGGAAACCCTGATACCGGCGCCGGAGTTGGTTGCGGTGCCGGCGGACCACTGTGTCGGCGATGCAGACGTCAAAGAGCTGACGGCCTCGTGGCCGGACGATCACCGCCTGAATCCATCCGGCTCTTGGGCCGAAACCTCACGCCAAGATAAGGGATGCTGGGACAAAGGGAGCCTGTGCAGTCGGAACCCGTTGTTTGGGTCCGGGCCGGAGGAGGTGCGAAAGGGTACGAGGTTGCCGGCTATGCAAAAGTTCCGGTGGACTACTGGAACCGATGGGCGTTGACCGATAGGAACTGAGGAACAACGTCAGCGACTCGTCCAAAGTGTGGGCGGAGGCATATTTTGTGATTTGGGCCTTAAATGTCCGAACGAAGCGTTCGGCCTCGCCGTTTGATTGCAGGTGAAAGGGTGGAGTGAGGATGTGTTGGATGCCGTTGGCAGAACAAAACGTCGCGAATTCCTGGCTCCGGAATTGAGGGCCATTATCGGTAACAATTGTTAGCGGCAACCCTTCCAAGGTAAAAACTTTCTGGAGAGCAGCGAGGGTCGCTTCCGAAGTGGTGCTGGTACAACCGATAACGAACGGAAAATGTGAAAAGGCATCGGTGACGAGAAGCCATTGGTAGCCGAGGAAGGGGCTGGCGAAGTCCAAATGAATGCAATCCCAGGGACCCACCGGCTTAGGCCTAGAGAGGAAGGTTTGAGGGAGCCGGGACAGCTGTTGGGCTCATGTGGAGCAATTCTGAACCATGTGAGTGACGTCTCTAGTAAGCCCGGACCGAAAGACGTCACGCCGGCCAATGCCTTGGTGAGAGCGATTCCCCAATGGCATTCATGTTAGAGACGCAAGACTTTGATCCGTAGATGCTGGGGAACTACCACACGCGGAGTGGACGTAGGGTCTACCCACAATAGGACACCATCCACCACGGACAGCTGATGAGAGATAGAAAAAAAGAATCGAAGGTGCTGCTGGTCACAGGTGGGGGCACAGCTGGGCCACGCACACTGAACATAGGAGCGGACATGGCGCAACAATGGGTCACATGTGGTCGCAATTGCCACCGTGGAGGCTTTGATGGGAAACCCTCACAGGGTGTCGTGGATCGCTTCATCAACTTGGAACACGTGGACGTCCGAAGAGTCAAACGCAGGGTCGGGACCAAGAGGAAGGCAGGAAAGAGCATCCACATTGGCGTGCTGGGAGGTGGACTTAAATGCAAGGTGTAACGGAATTGCGAGAGGAACAGGGCTCTTCGTTGAAGCCTCTGAGACGTCTTCGTAGGAAGCTGGGCCTCTGGGGAAAACAGGGAGAGGAGGGGCTTGTGGTCAGTGATGATATGAAAGGCCTGTCCATATAAAAAAGGCATGAGTTTGGAACAGGTGAATACGATAGCCAATGCCTCCTTTTCGATCTGAGAGTACTTCAGCTGGGTGGTAGTTAGGGCCTTGGATAGAAAAGCCACCGGACCTTCTGTCCCATCCAGAAGATTGTGGGAGAGGACAGCCCTGACCCCGTAATCAGAGGCGTCCACGGTCAGGAGCAATAGCAGAGATGGATCATATCGAATCAGGCAGGAGGCCGATTGCAACTGGCGTTTGAGGGTGGAAAAGGCCGTCTCAGAGGCCTTGGAACAACTGAAGGGGACATTTTTGCGGCATAAGTGATACAAGCGGGCCGCCACCTGAGCGGCCAATGGAAGGAACTTTCGGTAATACGATATTTTTTCAAGGAAGGGTTTCAGCTGATGGATGTCCCGTGGGGGAGGCAGGCGGTGTAAGGCGTCCACATAGGAAAATGACGGAGAGATGCCTTTATGTGAAATAACATGCCCTAAATAGGAAATAGAAGGTTGAAAGAAGGAACACTTCTCCTTATGGCATTTTAGCCCAGCCTGGCGGAGGCGAAGAAACAGCTGACGCAAGTTGGTAAGATGGGCTGCAGCAGTAGGGCCCATAACGACAATGTCGTCGAGGTAATTGATGCAACCGGGAATGTCCTGCAGAAGTTGTTCCAAGAAGCGTTGGAAAATGGCTGGGGCGCTAGCCAGGCCAAACATGAGGCGTGTAACTTGGAACAGGCTGGCGGGCGTATTCAGAACAGTGACGGCTTGAGAAGCTTCATCCAAAGGAACCTGGAGGTGCACCTCAGCGAGATCAATTTTGGTAAAGTAACAGCCACCAGCCAATTTACAGAAGAGATCATCAGACCGAGGGAGCGGAAAGTCGTCCACCTGGAGCTGGGAGTTGAGGGTCGCCGAAAAGTCCCCACAGAGACGGAGACGCCTGCCTGGCTTCTTGACGATGACGAGAGGCGTGGCCCAGGGGCTGAACTGAACAGGCCATAGCACCCCTTCCTGTTGCAGACGATCCAGTTGGTCGTGCAGCGGCTGCTGGAGAGCGACGGGGACCTGCCTCGCCCAGAAGTATCAAGGGCGGGCTGACGGCCGGAGGTGGAGGGTCGCTGCAAAGCCCTTGGCGCACCCGATGCTGGGGGAAAAGAGATCCTGGAATTCGGTGCAGAGAGAGTCAACTTTGGGAAACAGCACCTGTGGAGAAACCAGATGTACATGATCGTCGATTGTGAACCCGAACATTTGGAAAGCATCCAACTCAAACAGTTCGGCAGCATCGGAACTGTTGACTACCAGAAAAGAAATCGTATGACTGACAGATTTGTAAGAAACCACCGTCGTGAACTGCCCCAACAATGCGATTTCCTGTCTGTTGTACGTGAGGAAGCGTCGAGGAGCCGGTTGAAGGCTTGGCGCACCTAAAACGGTGTAGGTAGTGTAATTGATCAGGGATACTACAGCCCCTGTATCGACCTGCATTCGAACTGACTTACCAAATATGGTGACATCAATATATAGTTTGGGGGATGCCGAAGACACAACTTGGTTGATGTCCATGGACGCCTCGGTGTCGGAGCGCCTGGAGATCGGCGCCGTGACAGAGCGATAGACAGATGCAAGGTGCCCGTCCCGACCGCAACGGCGACACGTCGCCCCTCGGTCAGGACAATCCTCGCGTTCATGCTGGGAGTAGCATCCCGGACAAGATGGAAGGCGCAGGGGTTCCCTGCGGCGGCGTCGCTGGCCCGGCGGCGGCTGCTGGTTGTCTTCCTGGAACGACCGTCTTTTTTTCTTTTCCGTACGCCGAGAAGATGCCGGGGTGTTGCGTTGGGAGTGCGGCGTGAGGGTGTGTATATGGCCGCGATGTCCTCCTGGACGTCGGAAGTCTCTTCTCGGATGGCTCCGACGTCGGCCCACGTTTCCAATCTGCGGTCAGCTGCAGCGGAAACTTCAAACTTGAATGCAAGTTCTATGATTTGATCCAGCGACGGGTCCTCCAACTTTAAGGCGTCGTGGCGGAAAACCGCTTCTGGGGCTGCTTGGATCAGGTGATCCCGGACCATGTCATCTGCGTAAGATTCCCAGGATATGCAGGTGACAAAGTTGCACTTCTGAGCGAGACCTTAGAGTTCAATAGCCCATTGTCGGTACGTCTGATCCGGTTTCTTTCGACTCTGGTGAAATTCCATTCTTGCTGGCATGACGTGATATCTGCGGCGATAGTAGGAGGTGAGACACTCACATATGGCGGTGAAGGTAAGACTGTCACGATCACGTGGCTGGAGTTTCGTCTGGAGCATGTATATAAGGGAGACTTTCCAAGAAAGAAAATAGGCTCTCTGATAATTTTCCTGGGATACCTCATGAATCCGGAAATGTTGACGAATCCTCTTTTCGTATGTTTCCCAATCTTCAGCGTCTTCATCGAATACCGGGAACGCTGTGTAGTGGGACGAAATTCAAGCGTCACCCATCCACCAGTGTCAGCCCAGTTTGCAGGTGAATATAAGTTTAATTTAGTTTTGTTTATATATTTTTGTAACATTTGTAATGGTTGTGAATTGTCTAAAGTTTTTGTATTTTTTTTTATGTTTCATGTACGGAGAGGGCGGCGCAACGAACGGAGACAGCATCTTCGCTGCCGGGACCAGAGAGAAAATTGCTGGCCACTATACGTCGCGGGTCGACAGCCAAAGAGCAACAGAAGTTTCTGAAACCGATTTGTTGCGTCGTGCTTCTAAAAATTGAAAGTGAATAATTTGTAATATTTGGTACAACAATGATATCATGGGAAGTTTAATCTTATTGAAAATGTTAGTTTTGTCTCGGCAAGGCTCAGGTTCACGTCTGTATGTAGGAAGATAATAAACTAGTGGATGCTACTAAAGTTGAAATACGTGTTCCGAGGATTTATTTATGAAGAATTATGTGAATGAATTAATAATATATTTGACAAGATTATTGAATTTTGACAGCGTTCATCGCGACTTTGAATCTCAAAAAGTTTATTCAATATGGTTCTAATATCGATTAAATCAGATAACGTGTATCAATATAATTTCTGAGGAGAAACAAACGACATCTAAAACTGAAAAAGTTTGCACAAACCAATTGGCCCGAGTGACGTAATTCTGTGCATGCGACTCAAATGATGTTATACAGTTTCGTTCAAGAACCATTCTGAGACAATTTAAAAAGAATATAAATAATTTTGAAGTGGGTTGTAACTGACGTAGGTGACGAAGTCTACACACGGCCATATGTCGAAAGAAAATCATTTATAAGAAACTTACGTCGTTACACTACACCGTGGCGACCTTATAAACAGGACCTGTGTGCAACTAAGGCACACAGGTACGAAACAAAACATCAAGAGTCCTTCGGAAGTCAACGCGAGTTTTCGTGGAGCCTTCACCAGCCAACGGCGACTTCGCGGATGTGGGCATCTGACGGAGCGCAGCCAAGCAGTACGGTCACGCAGTTATTCCACGAGAAGGCGCATCTGTTGGGCAGCAGCTGAACGCTGCAAACCCCGACTACCTGTTTTCTCCTAAACTAACAGGCCCAGTACGTCAGCTGGGGGGCGTTCCTCCGGCTGGTATTAGAGGTGTTGCTGAGGGCTTCGCCTGTCAACGGTGGGCCGGGCGTGGTTGCAGCCAGTGACGTCTCCGGTGTTCGACTCAGCGTCCTGCCGGTTGCTGAAGCGGGGTCGCAGTTTCTCAGCGGCTGCATCGACGGCTGTTACTTCTGCAGCCCATAGCAGCACACTGATCACCGAGAACTACAAATTAAAATATTAGTGTCCGGTGAGTCTGTTTTAAGTTGGAAGTGGCGAAGTAAATATTATAATCGATTCAGGTAGCGAAGTAAGTATTTTATCTAAAGAATTATTTCAGCTTAAAAGAAAATATTGGAATTTCCCAACCTTACCTGTAACTGGAGTGAAAATTATAGGAGTTACTGGTAAAAGAAGTCAAAATATTACTGCGGAAGTTTATTTAACTTTTGAAATTGCTAAACAATTAATTGCTCACTCTGTACTTGTCGTAGTCAACTTAAATGTGGCCATAATTTTAGGTATAGATTGGCTGTGTAAATATAAAGCTATATTAGATTTTAAAGACTCTTCCTTAACCATCCATAAGGAGGCATGTGCTTTTGAAGTGAGGTTTTCTGATAATCGAGTACCTGAAAATTTATACGAATCCTTACAGATTAAGTACACACAGACCATGAACCTATTAATAGATTCTAGTGATCTTGAATACGAAGTATACCGATGTGAGGCTGGTAATAGTATCAAAACCGAAGTGAAAGAAAAATGTTATTCTACGAATTGTCTATCCGAACAAGAAAAGGAAGAGTTGGAATCTTTGTTGTTAGAATTTAGAGCCGTCTTCTCAGATGAACCGGGGAGAACTAAAGATTACGTTTGTAAACTTAAGATTAAAGATCCAGAACCATTCTTTAAGAAACCTTATCCTATTCCAGTACAATTCAAAGAACCAGCTAGTAGAGAAATAAGTAAGATGCTAGAACAAAACATTATCGAACGATCATGTAGCGCTTTTAACAGTCCTTTGTGGGTAGTTAAGAAAGCTACTGGTGGGGTACGACTGGTTCTGGATGCCCGTGAATTAAATAAAATTATAGAGATGGAAAGAGACAGACCTATTCCTATGGAGGACGTACTTCTTAAGATTGCAGGTTCTCGTTATATGAGTACAATGGATTTAACTGCTGGCTACCATCAAGTAATATTACGCCCGGAGTCACGGCAATATACGGCTTTCCTTTTTGAAGGCAGATCATATCAGTTCCAAGTTTTACCTTTTGGACTTAATATATCAGTGTCAACTTTCATTAGGGCATTAGATTCTGCTTTGGGTCAGCAATTGTCACAAAAGATTATTTTATATGTAGATGATATTTTGGTAGCCACTAAAACGTGGTAAGAACACGTAACGGTATTACCGGAATTGTTTGACCGTTTAATTGACAGAGGAATTACGTTAAAATTATCGAAGTCTTACTTCGGAAAGGAGGAAGTGAGATTTTTGGGGCATATAGTGGACAGTAAAGGTATTAGGCCAGACCCAGCAAGTATTGAAGCTATTGCTCGATGCCCGAGTCCTAGAAATCGGAAACAACTGAAATCATTGTTAGGAATGGTAGGATTTCTGAGAAGATTTCTTCCAGGGCAGGATATTGTTAATCCTAAATTACTGGATTTATTAAAAGAGAAGTCAGTATGGCTTTGGGGAAAAGAGGAAGAGGAAGTTTTTAATAAGATAAAAGGAGCGTTAACAGTAGCCAAAATGTTATACCATCCAGATTTCAGTCAGGACTTTTGTATGTGTACGGATGCCTCTGATTATGGTGTGTCTTGCGTAATATTCCAAGGTAATCTCACCAATGAAAAGGGATTATATCGGCCTATTGGATTCGCTAGTAGAACTTTAAATAAACATGAAAGAAATTATTTTGTAACCGAGAAGGAAGCTCTCGCAGTGGTATGGGGTTTTCAACGATTTAGAGGATTATTAATGGGAAGAAAAACAATTGTATATACTGATCATCAGGCTTTAACCTTTTTGAACAATTGTCGGTTACTTCACGGTAGATTGTTACGTTGGGTATTATGCTTGCAAGAATTTCAATACGAAATTAGGTATATAAAAGGATCTCAGAATGTAGTTTCGGATGCTTTGTCGAGACTTCCAGTTGGAATAGAGAATATTAACATTGCAGAAGAACCAGGAACAAATTACCATGTTTATTTCCTTTTAACTCAGGAGAACGAACATAAGGTTAAACGGATAGTAACTGCTATTAGATGCAATCAAAGAAATGATGATCAATATAGGGACCTTATACAAAACCTTAATAATGGGGACGAAACAGTTAACACCCGGGGTGTGTGGTTATATTTCAACGCCTTGTTGTATTGGAAAGCACAGAGGGAACACCAGAGATGGAAAATCTGCATTCCGAAAACTGTTGTATACGAGTTAATTACTTATATTCATGAAGGTTACGGGCATTTTGGAATTCATAAATGTATTAAACATCTAATGAAGTATTATTATTTCAAAAATATGTCCCGTATTGTGAGAAGTATTATTGGGGCTTGTGAAACCTGTCAAAAGGTTAAAGTTAATAACAAATCTAAGCGTTATAAATTATATGCTGTAATTCCTCGAGGTCTGTGGGATCTACTGTCATTAGATTTTTTCGGCCCTCTGCCTCGTAGTTCAGGAGGATTTACTTATGTGTTTGTTGTAATGGAATGTTGGTCCAAACATGTGAAGCTATATACTTTGAAACGAGCGAATACAGCAAGCGTTATACGCTGCCTCACCCGAAATTACTTTGTTAACTGGGGCATTCCTAAACGACTTATGTCTGACAACGGTAGTGCCTTTATTAGTCAAAAGTTTCAAGATATGATAAAACAATATGGAATCAAACATATCTTAATTTCGAAATATCACCCTCAAAGTAATTTAGTAGAAAGAGTCATGAAAGAATTAGGACGATTATGTAGAACTTATTGTGCACGTAAACATACTCGGTGGGCCAAACTAATGCCTGAATTCGAAAAGATATTAAATGAATTGCCCCACCTAACGACGGGATTATCACCTATAGAAATTTTAGGCAAACGAATTATAGGTGAGCCTTTACTAGCAGCTCTACCTTGGCCATCAGTAAATGAGATCCAACAATGCATCCCAGACGAAAAAGTTTGCGAACAGATTGTTAAAAATGCTGAACGGAGAATTAAAAGTTATAATCAACATGCTATAGAACCCTCATTTCAGGTAGGAGATCTTGTATTAGTACGATCTGATCCTAAAAGTTCGAAGATCAATAAGGAATGTAGAAAATTCTTCTTTATCTTTGAAGGTCCATATGTTGTACATAAGATTGTACATCCCAAAGCGTTACTTCTTATGGAACCTTCATCAGGTGTAATTAAAGGATTATATAGTGTTGATCAAATGAAACCCTTCATTCCTAAATAAGTTAATATTTAGTGTATGTTACATACGGAAGAGCGTTCATAGTTTATTCATGTGAAGTTTTTCGTGATAGTTACGTGTTATTTTAAAGAAATAATAGGAAGTTTAAACAAGTGTTCTACAATAATCTATCGGTACTTCAAAAAGGGAAAGATAACTAAAAGGGGATTTATATGGAAGAAAGTTTTGTTATTAGGTCAGAAGGAATTTTGTATATTTTATATTTACTCGGATAGTAGGAACCAGAGGGGATGGTTAATAATTTTAGGGACCATGGGCGTCCAGAGCTATATGGCTCACGAGAACATAACAGAGTGCCTTTAATAGAGATTTGTAATACTGTTAATGTAGAACACACCAAACGGGGCTCTCTCGCTTGTTTTCTCCTAAATAAATTGCCATTACCCAACAGGGTGTCCGAAGGTAAAGAAAGCCGTGCCGAGATTCTAAAGAAAGTTTTGCTTGATTTCTTCTTGACCTCAGGCATAAATAGGGCATTAGGGAAAAGAATGACGTAAAGTAAATAGTAATATTAGTTATTGTGAGAAACTTATTAGTAATATACGTTTTTGGGAAAAATAACTCTAGTAAATGAATTAAACTGAAACTAATCTATCACAATTTGAACGCTCTGTCCTAATGTAACAACGTTAAAGTACCTACTTAATTAGTATTTACTAGCAACTATTAAATGAAATGGAGTAATCTCAATATATTCCGTTATGAATTACCATGATAGCACAATTAAGAGTAAATGACAAATAGTCAGAACAATATCGTAGTAAAAGGATTAAATCTATCTAAGAGCAAGGACTCTAGAGTACGTAAAATGTGAGGAAAATGTATTAACAGTTAAATATTGTATATAGAAAAAGTTTTATTTTCGGTTAAAACCTGACAAACTGAGCTTGTGGGTGGGGTATGTAGTGGGACGAAATTGAAGCGTCACCCATCCACCAGTGTCAGCCCAGTTTGCAGGTGAATATAAGTTTAATTTAGTTTTGTTTATGTATTTTTGTAATATTTGTAATGGTTGTGAATTGTCTAAAGTTTTGTATTTTTTTTATGTTTCATGTACGGAGACGGCGGCGCAAAGAACGGAGACAGCATCTTCGCTGCCGGGACCAGAGAGAAAATTGCTGGCCACTATACGTCGCGGGTCGACAGCCAAAGAGCAACAGAAGATTCTGAAACCGATTTGTTGCGTCGTGCTTCTAAAAATTGAAAATGAATAATTTGTAATGTTTGGTACAACAATGATATCATGGGAAGTTTAATCTTATTGAAAATGTTAGTTTTGTCTCGGCAAGGCTCAGGTTCACGTCTGTATGTAGGAAGACAATAAACTAGTGGATGCTACTAAAGTTGAAATACGTGTTCCGAGGATTTATTTATGAAGAATTAGATGAATGAATTAATAATATATTTGACAAGATTATTGAATTTTGACAGCGTTCATCGCGACTTTGAATCTCAAAAAGTTTATTCAATGTGGTTCTAATATCGATTAAATCAGATAACGTGTATCAATATAATTTCTGAGGAGAAACAAACGACATCTAAAATTGAAAAAGTTTACGCAAACCAATTGGCCCGAGTGACGTAATTCTGTGCATGCGACTCAAATGATGTTTTACAGTTTCGTTCAAAAACCATTCTGAGACAATTTAAAAAGAATATAAATAATTTTGAAGTGGGTTGTAACTGACGTAGGTGACGAAGTCTACACACGGTCATATGTCGAAAGAAAATCATTTATAAGAAACTTACGTCGTTACACTACAGCTAGCGGTGTCGTTGGACGGTGAAGACTTTGAATTTCGGCAATCAGTTGCTGCTGCTGTATCGCGAACTGTAGAAAAAGTTGATTCAGTACCTGCTGCACTGATAGATTCTGCTGTTGCAGTTGTGGTTGTCCGCGCGCGATTAGCCGAGCGGTCTAGGCGCTGCAGTCATAGACTATGAGGCTGGTCCCGGCGGAGGTTCGAGTCCTCCCTCGGGCATGGGTATGTGTGTTTGTCCTTAGGATAATTTAGGTTAAGTAGTGTGTAAGCTTAGGGACTGATGACCTTAGCAGTTAAGTCCTGTAATATTTCACACAAAAAAAGAGTTGTGGAATATTTCACACAAAAAAAAGTTGTGGTTGTGCTTGTTGTTGTTGTTGTGGTTCCATCTTCTTGGGGTTGTCGAATCCTTACTCGTCGCCACTCTTGTGTTCTCCAACAGTTTATTTAATGTAAATTCTTCTACAATACAATAGCTGGCTGTACAATAGACGTGATGACTGGGTGTTGTGTGAAGTCCTTAGGTTAGTTAGGTTTAAGCAGTTCTAAGTTGTAGGGGACTGATGACCATAGATGTTAAGTCCCGTAGTGCTCAGAGCCATTTGAACCATTTTTTTTTTACAATAGATTTAGACGCCCGTCGATCCAGCCGGAGATGTGGTTCCTCTCGGTCGGCTGGTACTTCGATCGGCGGTGCAGTACAGGCCTTCGGTGATATCTTCTCGGAGACTCTGCTATAACGGTTGCTATTAGCAGCGGACGATGACTGGTCTGCCTTCGACCGGCCGGGCCTATATAGTGAGCTGTAGCGAACGGAAACCCGGCATAGGAATCCGTGGCCGGATATGTCGCGGCGACCTCTGCAAGGAAAGGTTCCTATTAATCGACTGGAATCTTCGGCGTGTTTACCTGATGTCTTCGCCTGTTTGGCTGTTGGTTTGTTTCCCTCATAGCGTGGCTGTTATGCGGGGCTGCCTATCATTTAGGAGAACCCGATGGCAGACGGTACAACAATTACCGACGAAACGGAAACTGGAGAGAACCAGGAACAACAGGATTCTAGGGACCAACAGTAAAGCAATAGCAGGACATGCAACGGTCAAGGTGAAAGGGATGACCAACGTAGCAAATATGTGGAATTGAGGCCATCCAAACCCTTCGCAGGGATCACGCAGAGAAAATTCAACCAGGAATTGATACCATTCGTAGAATAAGTGTAAATAGTAGATTTATGGATCAGAGAAGTGCAGCATGTAAATAGTCTCCTTGGATGAACTGTTCAACGTAATTTAATGTTGATGTTGTGTTACTTAGCATAATTTTCCAGTTTGTTTGTTTGTCATTTCCATTAGTTTTCAGCATCAGTCCTTGTTGAACATGGTCAAGTGAGTTGAGTATTTGTGATATCTTCACTTCAACATTTACTGGAGGGTGTCAGATTGAATTAAAATTCCAGTTGCCAGTTATATTTAATCACCAGTTTGCACTTTTTCTGGCATACCAAACCAGGCACGTTGCGCCACTGAGTACTCCCAACAACTCAATACTGCTATTATTTCTTTGGGCCTGACAATTTTGTCCGATTTCCACAACTGAGCGTCGTATTCTCTCATAGCATTCTCGTAAAGAGAGTTAACAGTTATCACCATGGTCGTAGACATTGTTTCCGCTGTTTCTTGTACTCTGTCCAAGGGACGGATGTACGTCACTTTATGTTTTTCGTTGTGTCTAGACGGTATATCGTGCCATAGAGAATGCGCGTATCGATTTTCGGATGTTTTTCGTATGATGTTAGCAGTCCACGCTATGGGCGCTTGTCGACGCTAAGACTCATTGTGTGATGATCACGTGAGTCTCGATTTTCGGATGTGTTTCGTATGGTGTTAGTAGTCCGCGCTTTAGGCGCGTGTCGATGCTAAGACTCGGTGTGATATGAACCATCGCCTGTCGTGCGATGTAGCCTGTCTCGTGGAGGTATTTTGCCGGCGCCATGTGAGCCCCGTCGGCGAAATATTGTGTTTGGGAAATTAGCACTGACAAGTGCAAGTCATGATAGAGTGGTGAACTGCAGAGCCGGATATAGAAAGCAGAAACGAAATGATGGACCATGGATGAGATTTAAATTAGAAAAATATTTATATATAGATATAAATAATACATAATGCTCATGTTTCATTTCAGTAGCAGTGATCCTGACAGAGGACACAGGAGGCATTCTTGTACTATGTACAATTACGTGTACACAATCATGAAATGCCACATCATAGTTTTCAGGTTTGTTGTTGGGCCCATCTGTACCGCGCTGCATGGTGTCGTGGTTGCAAACATGGACCTGACCTGGACGTCGGAAGTGAAGTTGCGCATCATGCAGCCTATTACGCGCAGTTTGAGTCGTAACACGACGTCATTTGGCTGCACGAAAAGCATTATTCAAGATGGTGGCGTTGCTATCAGGGTTCCTCCGACCCATAATCCGTAAACAGCGGTCATCCACTACAGTAGTAATCCTTGGGGGGCCTGAGCGAGATATGTCATCGATAGTTCCTGTTTCTCTGTATCTCCTCCATGTCCGAATAACATCGCTTTGGTTCACTCCGAGACACCCGGACACTTCCCTTGTTGAGAGCCCTTCCTGGCACAAAGTAACAATGCGGACGCGATCGAACCGCGGTATTCACCGTCTACGCATGGTTGAACTACAGAAAACACGAACCGTATACCTCCTTCCTGGTGGAATGACTGGAACTGATCGGCAGTCGGACCCCCTCCGTTTAATAGGCGCTGCTCATGCATAGTTGTTTACATCTTTGGGAGGATTTAGTGGCATCTCTGAACAGTCAAAAGGATTGTGTCTGCGATACAATATCCACAGCCAACGTCTATCTTCAGGAGTTCTGGGAACCTGGGTGATGCAAAACTTTTTTTGATGTTTGTATTTTAGAAACTAGATAATACCAGTCGCTACATTCCCGTAAGATCTTATTCCGCCCAAGTGGCACATTCAAAAACTTTTCAAATGATAATTACATTAACTAACGAACTCTTTGCGTTTAAATGCGCTTTTTTCATTAATTGTGCATTGTAAACAAATAACACGTTATGTAATTCACTGTCTCATTCGAAAGTTTTTCAATTTTTAAGTCCATTAATTAATGATGCCATTAGATATTTTTCTTTAATTGATCGCTCAGCCATAAATGATAATCCCCTAAGTGAAAAAGATTATGTGTGAGGTACTTTATCCACATTCCTTGAGGTCAATACTATTTACCTGGTTTGTTTTTTAATGTACATACTGTGATGCGTCCTTTATTACGTCAGGTCGGCATTCATTCATTCCCACA
Source organism: Schistocerca piceifrons (assembly GCF_021461385.2). NCBI lineage: Eukaryota > Metazoa > Arthropoda > Insecta > Orthoptera > Acrididae > Schistocerca > Schistocerca piceifrons. Next base: position 347,282,798 of record NC_060142.1, read on the forward strand.
CTCTGGCCGTGTCAGCTGTCGGCCACGCCCTTCAGAGGCCATTACCGCTGCAGAGGCTGTCCGAGCGCTTTAAATGGCTCGCGGACGCCACACGACTAAGCTCTTGAGGAGTTCAATCAGCTCCTGCTGCTTATTTCATACAAATAAAGAACCAAACACACGTTATCTCAACATTCATAGAACTATTGTTTCTCCTAATTCTCTTACACACTTGCTGTGCTACTACGTACAGTGAATTACGTGACCCATCTTGGTCGCTTAAAAACGCTTCACATATTTGTTTATTAAAGAGAGACATTCTCGTTACTAGCTCGTATTCAGACTAGGCAGCCTTCCCCTTGACTACCACGTTATCTCTTATCTCATCTGCCATTCCTGTTCGAACCGCATTTTGATACTGATCCCTCCTTTTTTTCATCTTTATCCACCTCCCTTTGATACCACCAGCGCATTATGTTCCGATAGTATGATCCACCACCTTCTCTTTGCGTCTTACTATATTATCATATTTAATTTCGCTTTGAGTAACATTTACTATCAGGGTGATGCTACCCTTCCCCGAATCTATACCAACTGCGTGTTCCACCAATAAATCATCAGTCCAACTCTAAGATCTAGAACCACCACAGCACTAACGCCCAGCACTACTCCTTGTACTATATACACTAGTGGCCATTAAAATTGCTACACCAAGAAGAAACGCAGATGATACACGGGTATTCATTGGACAAATATACTCGTATTATACTAGAACTGACATGTGATTACATTTTCACGCAATTTGGGTGCATAGATCCTGAGATATCAGTACCCACAATAATCACCTCTGACCATAATAACGGCCTTGATACGCCTGGGCACTCAGTCAAACAGAGCTTGGATGGCGTGTACACGTACAAATGCCCATGCAGCTTCAACACGATACCACAGTTCATCAAGAGTAGCGACTGGCGTATTGTAACGAGCCATTTACTCGTCCACCGTTGACCAGACGTTCTCAGTTGGTGAGAGATATGGAGAATGTGCTGGCCAGGGCAGCAGTCGAACATTTTCTTTATCCAGAAAGGCCCGTACAGGACCTGCAACATGCGGTCGTGCATTATCTTGCTGAAATGTAAGGTTTCGCAGGGATCGAATGAAGGGTAGAGCCACGGGTCGTGACACATCTGAAACATCCACCTTCCAAAGTGACGTCAATGGGTACAAGAGGTGAGCGAGACGTGTAACCAATGGCACCCCATACCATCACGCCGGGTGATACTCCAGTATGGCGATGACGAATACACGCTTCCAATGTGCGTTCACCGCGATGTCGCCAAACACGGATGCGACCATCAGGATGCTGTAAACCGAACCTGGATTCATCCGAAAAAATGACGTTTTGCCATTCGTACACCCAGGTTCGTCGTTGAGTACACCATCGCAGGTGCTCCTGTCTGTGATGCAGCGTCAAGGTTAACCGCAGCCATGGTCTCCGAGCTGATAGTCCATGCTGCTGCAAAGGTCGTCGAACTGTTCGTGCAGATGGGTATTGTCTTGTAAACGTCCCCATCTGTTGACTCAGGGATCGAGACGTGACTGCACGATCCGTTACAGGCATGTGGTTAAGATGCCTGTCATCTCGACTGCTAGTCATACGAGGCCGTTGGGATCCAGCACGGCGTTCCGTATTATCCTCCTGAACCCACCGATTCCATATTCTGCTAACAGTCATGAGATCTTGACCAATGCGAGCAGCAACGTTGCAATACGATAAACCTCAATCGCGATAGGCTACAATCCGACCTTTATCAAAGTCGGAAACGTGATGGTACGCATTTCTCCTCCTTACATGAGGCTTCACAACAACGTTTCATCAGGCAACGCCGGTCAAGTGCTGTTTGTCTATGAGAAATCGGTTGGAAACTTTCCTCATGTCAGCACGTTGTAGATGTCGCCACCGGCGCCGACCTTGTGTGAATGCTTTCAAAAGCGAATCATTTGCATATCACAGCATCTTCTTCCTGTCGGCTAAATTTCGCGTCTATAGGACGTCATCTTCGTGGTGTAGCAATTTTAATGGCCACTAGTGTACTACAGCGATCCATAACTCATTTAGTGCCACCAGTAACTGCTAGTTTTGTCATACTCGAAATGAAGAGTTGCCGTGTTGAACACTGCTCCACGTAACCAGAGACGGTGGGACCAAAGCTGCAGCATCCCTCCTCACCTGCCTACGCCGTCGGGTGGGAAGAGCTCCGTGCAAAGCAGTGAGATTCCCCTATTTTATTTGGTAAATCAAGCTACCTGTCCAGAAGTATTCTAACATCAGTAACTACACGAACATTTGTATTTACTCGGTCGTTCCAGATTATGACTGTGTAAAATTTATACTGCAGCATACAAATTAATTTCCTTTATCTTGCGAGATAATTAGCTGATTTCGTGGCTAGCTACCAGCTACTATCAAATTTTAGTAGCTAGCAACAAAATCATCAACTACAGTATACGGAGCTTTAAAACCATGCTCTTAGAAACTGATATGGGAAACTCAATATACCTCATTAACATACAACTAAACGATAAAACAGAATATCAACACAAAATTCTGGTGGCTTTGTTTTACGGATAACTGATTTGGCTGCTGTTTCCTATTATGAAAATTTCACTTGTGTCCGTGTTCTGTATTTGAATGAGTGTATACGTGCCGTGATGATGATCGTGTTTGGTTTGTGCAGTTCTCAACAGCGCTGTCATCAACGCCCGTATAAGGTCGCAATCTTCGCACAGTCCAATTTTTTATATCTCCAGTCTTGCCATCGTCACGAATGATGATGATGATAACGAAACGATGAGAGCAACACAAACACCCAGTCCTCAGGCAGAGAAAATCCCCAACCCGGCCAGGAATGGAAACCGGGACCCCGTAATCCAGAGGCAGCAATGCTAGCCGCTAGACCACGAGCTGCGGACGTATACGTGTCGTGAATATAGTTTTACTGCCGAATTCGAAATCAGCAGTGGAAGCACAACAATAATACGGCAACTAAGAAATATTAATAGATATAGGGTAATATCCATTCATGTAGCCTTTCCTGTTCCTTCAGCTTGATGTTTGACTTTCATATCGATTTAATTATTTTATAAGCTTACTGTGGCTTACACAGGAATACTACGTTCTAACTGTTTGAGCAGCCAGTTGCCCTCCTTACACACACACACACACACACACACACACACACACACACACGCACACACGCACATACACACACACACACACACACACACACACACACCACACACACACACACACACACGCACGCACGCACGCACATACACACACACTGTCTCTATCTCTCTCTCTCTCTCTCCCTCTCTCTCTCTCTCTCTCTCTCTCTCTCTCTCTCTCTGTCTCTCTCCCTCTCTCCCTTTCGTGTGCACGTGCTTTATCGACTAAGCTATTCAAGCATGACTGACGACTTGCCCTCTTGCTTTCACTTCCGCCAGTACCTCTTCTTCTACCTTCGAAACTTCACGAAAGTTCTCCTGCTTATGTGATGGTACTAGCACTGTTGGAATAAAGGTTTTTGCAGAGACATGGGCTAGCCACAACCTTTGGGATTATTTCCAATTATTTCCAAAATGAATTTTCATTATGCAGCTCAGTGTGTGCTGATTTGCAATTGGCAGATAAAAACTGTGTTCCGGTCCACGTCTCGAAACTGACTGGCCCTTCGTGTCGCCAGCACTCTCCACCCCCTACCCACAAAGGACGGAATTTACTTGCCCCACCTATGTGCGTCTAGTGCCATTCAACGTGGAAGTTCGAGTACGTTTTTCTTCTAAATGTTTGCGAAGAGTTTAACTGAGGCGAGGTGTGGGAAACAACCCAGCACTCACCTCGTCTGATATGGGGAACCGCCTAAAAACAACATACAGCGTGGTCGGCACGCTAACCATCGTCGTTAAATCGCTGGTCAGATTCGATCCAGGGCCGGAGCACCTCCCCGAATCCCGGAAACGGCGCGCTAGCGCTCGCGGCTATCCGGATGGGTATATCTAGAGAGACATTGTTATCCATGAAAACACAATTCCTGTTTGACTTTCCCACACATTTAAAATTCGTTCACTGTTCAGTGTGTAGTAAAAAACTAGAGTTTATTCGCATTTTGTCCCTGTTGATCCATAACTCAGCCGTGCCGTTATCAGTTTACCGTCTATAAAATTTAACGTCGCACGCAGTACCGCATTTCAGTGATATTAAAAGTTCCCCTGATAGTACCACCGACGCCCGCCATATCAGCCATCAGCCAAAACGATAAATACGTCGCACGCACGGTACGAGTTGTCAGTCGAAACAATCTTCCCCCCTTTGCATCACCGTCACTATCAGTTCTCCGAGTTCCATTCTCTTTCGCGATCTTGTATTTTGTGATAGGAAATGTCACTTGTGATGCAAAGGGAAGATAGAATGTCTGAATAAAATCTTTTCGGTTTTCAAGCCGCGTCAATTCGAATAAAATTCTCGAGCTTTCGATGACCATCTCCGCCATTGTCGTCAGAGGTACAACTTCCAGGGCTGGCACGGTTTTCCGCTTATACGAGGAATGCGGCATCTCGCGCCAATCAGCAGGCAAAGGAAATGCTACTGTATTTCTGAACACTGAAAACTACCATTTGAAGGTTCCACATTTATTAGAAGATGATGCGTACCAGAAGCTTAGTTGCGATCCGACACAGGCCATCGTCAGGAAGACAGGGAAATTATTAAACTACTCTAGTTTACCTGGTGAAGTGGTGACCTCCCAGGCTTTATGAACTGCCGAAGTCACATCAGGAAAATGTCCCTCTTAGGGCTATGGTTAGTGTAATCAACTAGTCCACCTACAGACAGCCAGAACATCTTGCAGGACAGTTAGTGCCAAAACTGGGAGATTGTGAACACCATGTTGTAAACTGGAAAACATTTTTGAAACCCCCAAGAAAGTGAAAATAAGTTGAAAGGACGTAATGGCTAGTCTGGACGTTGTGTCAGTTTTCACGAAGAGGCCGTACGAGACACGCTGGTTCTTTTGGTCCATTGGAAAATTTGGAAATTTGTAGTAAGTGCCTATGGGACCAAACTGCTGAGGTCATCGGTCCCTAGGCTTACACACTACTTAATCTAACCCCCTCCGAAGGGGGGAGCCGCATGAAACGTGGCAAGGGGCCCCGGACCGCGCGGTTACTCCGCGCGGCGTTTCCACCTGAAGTCGTCAAACTGTTCCGTCATGTTCTAAAGACAACGTACCTCTTGTACCGTGACGAATATCATTAAATGACGGATGGCACAGCGATGGACTCACAACTGTCTCCAGCAGTCGCGACTTCCTTCCTGGAACGCTTTGAGAAACAGGCTCTGAACTCGGCGGCGTTGCGTCCACTTTGCTTCCTAAGCTACGTCGGTGACACCTTCCTGACATGGCCTCACGATGAAAATAGACTGCAACAAGTCGTCGATCACAACAACGGTGTCCCCCCAACATTAAATTTCCCATCGAGTTGGAGAAGAATGGCAAGCTACAGTTTTTGAATGTTTTAGTTGAGTGGGAGGCAGGAAACCAACGCACACTGATCGATAATTGAACGCTGATAGTTTGCACCACCTTGTACACAAGAAAGCGGTCCTGAACACATTAATACACAGAGCAAAAGTTATTTCTGAAGATGACCACATACTGTCTCAATTACAGCACTTTAGACACGTGTTTAGAGAGTATGGTTATAGCAAGAGAGACACTGCAAACGCTTTCAGGTGCTTTGTGAATCGGCAGAAGAGGCCAAGCCGGCTGCTTTCCTGTCGTATTGTGGGGCAACGACAGGAAGTCAGGTGCTACAGAGACATGGACTGAGGCCAGTGTTGGCCAGATACGAAATGCGCTGCGCCCTGTTAATGACAACATAGCTCGTCGTGTGCCCGGTGTATATGGTGTCCCTTGAGAGTGCAGTAGCATTTATTTTGGGTCAGACAGTTCATGCGGTTGCAGAGCGCTTTACTGACCACAAGCGACATATTGAACAAAGGGCGCTTGACAAGTCGGCCTTAGTAGGGGCATTGCTTAGGAAACAGGCCCAAAATACTCTTTGAGAATACGAAATTCTTGGCTTAAGTGTCAACATACTGGGATTCCGTTATTAAAGAGACGGCTGATATCAGAATGAACAGCAAACATTTTAACAGAGACCAGTAGAGCGTGGGGGCGGATTTCGGATGTCGGAAAGAAGCAATGACGAGTACTTGACGTTAGTAGGGAGGCGGGAGCAGCAGTGTCACCTGACATCACTCGGCCCCGCGCGAGGCCCACAAGAAAGACAGGCCGTGGAGCGTACGTCACAGCACGTGACACTGCAGGTCTCACGAGTGCCAGCAGCCGTCCCCGACGAGGACGAATAACCGTTTCAGACGAGTTTAATACTTGTTGACTGCGCTTTTAAATGCTTACAAGTTCTTGATAGCACACGACAAAATTAAGACCTTTATTAGTAACTTTTCAATTAAATATTGAATTCCCGTCGGCCCTGTACAAAGGCGAGCGTTCGCGAAGTACGGCGGCCAAGCCGACTAGTGTGACGTCACAAGTACGTTGCAGAGACAGATATCTCGTTGGCCCCGGTCCCGCGGTTCAACCACGTTCCGCGCATGCGTCGTTTCGACCCTCTCTGGTTGGTGTCAGACGCCGCATTCGTGGCTATATAAATGGAAAACCGTGCCAGATACGGTAGTCAAGTCGGCAAGACTCAGCGGAGCAGCGCCTCTGAGGAAGTCCAGCGCAGTTCTGGAAGAAACGTAAGTAGCAGAAGAAAAGTTCTTGGACCACGACCTCACATCCCGGAAAGTATATCAACAGCCATACGGTAGTCAGTTGTTTTACTCCTAACGACAATGGCGGGGATGGCCATTGAAAGCTCGAAATTTTTATTCGAATAAACGCGGCTCGAAAACCGAGAAGATTTTATTAGAAATGCCACCGCGAAAGACTTGTAACGCACAAGACTTTTATCCCTGTTGCGGTAGAAAAAAGGCTGATCCATAGAGATCTACAGGTTTATTGTGCAGAACTGATCGAAATTCTGTAACTACTAACCACAAATTTGCTAATAGCAATGCATCTAATCTCCATTCTGCCATGATGTTTTACGTTGTACCTAGTTTCAAATTAACTTTGTTGGTTCCTTTAAATCGCCAACGACCATTACCTTCACCACCACTCTCACAGTGTGCTAGTTGTTCGTCCTTAACGAGATGGATACGAGAATTGTTCATCAATCGGAGACCCTCACTAGGTGGGACTGATAGACGAGATGGAGAAGATCCAACGAAGAGCGGCGGGTCCGTTTAGTCGGTACGAGAACGTTACAGAGATGCTCAACAAAGCCCAGTGGCAGATGCTACAAGAGAGGCGTGGTTTATAAGGGAGAGGTTTACTATTGAAACTTCGAGAGAGTACTTTGTGGGAAGATTTAGACAACATTTTACTTCCTCCCACATACATCACGAGAAATGACCACGATGAGAAAATTCGAGAAGTTAGAGCCAATACAGAGGCTTACCGACAATCATCCTTCCCACGCGCCATTCACGAGTGGAACAGGAAATGGGGGATCAGAGATACCCTCCGCCACACGTCGTCAGGCGGCTTGCGAAGTATTGATGTAAGTGTAGATACGTACAATATTTTAAACTGTATAAAACATTCCATCGAGACTTTGTGCCTTCCTACACAGACGCGCCAAAACACTATGGCCACAACCCACAGCATTAATAAAAGCTGCCTAGTGGCGCTGGTACATGAGGCCGTATGAAAGTATATAAACGAAGCCGAGAAGATTGGGGAATCATTCTGTCGACTATGCAGCTGCTTTGACAAAGGGCAGATCTTTGTGGTCCGGCGCCTGGGAAGTAGCCTCTCGGAAATGGCGAAGCTGGTCGGTTGTTCGCGTCCTACTGGGCTGAACGTTTATGGAAAAGTGTTTGAGCGGTTCCTCGAAACACATACCGCGGCAAGGACGCATGCCACGGGTGACATTCAGCTGGACTTCCGTGGGACCTATGGTGGTAATCTATGGCACCAAGTGATCTGTGGAGTGCGTGAACACTATTGAGGACCTTCTGCACCCCTTGTTGGTTGATATCATCCCAGACGGTGATGGCATCTTCCAGTAGGATAACTGCCCGTCTCATAACGGCAGAATCATTTGTAGTGGCTTTAAGACCTTAATAGTGCACTCATGTGATATCTTGGCAACCAAATTCGCTGAACCTAACACGAAGGAAGACATCTGGGACGCTATCGAGCAACAACTGCGCGGCCACAAACCACCGGCCCGAATTTTCGGGTATTGCGTGACCAGTGCGTAACCATCTGGTGCCAGATACCTTCGGAAACCGCCAAGGACTTACCGAATTCAGGTCTAGCACGGCACTTCATTACTGCGTCCCAAGGGTAGACACACGATAGTAAGCAGGTGTCACAATGGTTCGCCTCGATGGTGTATACTCGTATTCCTGTCACCAATACAGCTGGCGTCGCATCGAAGACTCTTGGAATACAAAATGAGGATCGACTGCGGAACAATGGTACAGCATTGTGGGTAACCTAAAGGACCAAGCACTGGCAGAAAGGTCATTCCTGACAGGCATAAATCCACTAGTATCAAAGACAGGCTTTAATTTGGGGAAAAAATTTCGGTGAATGAATTTTTGAGCATAACATTGTATGGTATTGAAACATGGACTGTGGGAAAACCCGAGCAAAAGAGAAGCGAAGCGTTTGACATGTGGTGCTACAGAAGAATGTTGAAAACACGGTAGACTGATAAGGTAAGTAATGAGGAGATTCTCCGCAAAGTCGTCACCAAGAAAGTTGACTAATTACTTTCTGAAATTATTTTAGAAAGTATGTGAAAATATAGCAACAACGTATTTTCGAAAATATTTTGGGAAAAACAGCGACTGATTTTCACAGTTTTAATTAGGAAAACAGTCTGTACTGATTACGTGTTTCAGTCCATAGGCAGACTGCCTTCAGACTGAACTCCGAAGTTGTTATGTGGAGCAGGAAACACGGATCAGGAACTGTAGAAGCTCTCGAAATGCTGTCAGCTGCTCAGTTCTCTACACATCAACTTGGGTGTACGTCTGAAGAAGATCCACCATTGGACTGAAACCGATCATCAACAAATGTGATTTGTACGATCTATTTTTCTAAGTACAAGAGCAACAACAGTTAATCACGATTCTGGCAGAATAAAAATAAATATGGACACTAATCACAACAGCAAACTAGCAGTCGAAATCCGAAGTTTGCCATTGAATTCCACCTTTATTTATACGTCAAGTCAGACGGTTGCTCTTGGTGTGCAAACACACCGTCATGTCCCACAACATGTGGAGCCAAATCTTAGGAGGAAGCAACAACAGCCACCTGGCTGCCACTGGCGGAAGCAGATGCACTTGCGACAGACGGCAAGCGTCAGTGACCTCAAAGACCAGTGACCATTACAGTCCACAGGTATCAGCGACCTCAGAAATTTATCTCCCCCCCCCCCCTCCCCGCTCCCCAGTATTCCATATTCTTGTACACAATGAATTCAGCACAACACCTTCCTGCCCATTGCTTTGATCAGGTCCCCATATATACGGTCTAGAGTGGGGGATTTATAGTTCTTCATATGTTGAATTGCATTCTTTATGCCGCTGCGTAAGACTGTAGGTCCGATATAAGTTGTTCAACTGCTTGACTGTTCGAACTACTCACACTACATTACAAATTATTTCACAATGTAACATTACATACAGTATTAGCTAAGATCAAGACCACAGCGACCATATTTGATACTCATGCCTATGTATCAGAACTTCCATTTGCTAGGCTGAAAAACCGTGTGGCATTGTTGGCTGGAAGGCCCCATCCGGAGAAGGTCAGCCGCCGGGTGCAGGTCTTATTTCAGGTGACGCCATACTGAGCGACTTGCGTGTCAGTGAAGATGAAATGATGATGTGGACAGCGAAACAGCCAGTCCACGAGCGAAGAAAATCTCCAACCCGGTCGGGTATCGAACCCGGGCCCACTGCACGGTACGCAAGCTAAGAGAAAATTTGAAATACGAGATTCTGATGACACTGCAACATTCATTCGGCGAGCACTAGACGGAAAAACGATGTGCACTTGGCCGGCCGGAGTGGCCGAGCGGTTCTAGGCGCTACAGTCTGGACCGCTACGGTCGCAGGTTCGAATCCTGCCTCAGGCATGGATGTGTGTGATGCCCTTAGGTTAGTTAGGTTTAAGTAGTTCTCAGTTCTAGACGACTGATGACCTCAGAAGTTAAGTCCCATAGTGCTCAGAGCCATTTGAACCATTTTTTTATGTGCACTTCGACAACACTTCCTTAAACATTGTATAGAAATGTGTGCGCTGTTCAGTAGCTTTCATTTTCGGTAGGCTTCCAGAAGAACTGAAATGAAATGAAATGAGCGAATGGCATCGTTGGCAGGCCCCATCCGGAGAAGTTCGGCCGCCAAGTGCAAGTCTTATTGCAGTCGACGCCACATGGGCGACGTGCGCACCGGTGATGAGGATGAAATGATAATGAGGACAACACAACACTCAGTCCCCGAGCGGAGAAAATCTCCAACCCGGCTGGGAATCGAACACGGACCCGCTTGCACGTAATCACCCAGCTAAGCAGGCGGACAGTTGAACTGAAAATAGTGAGTGATAAACCGCAACTATTCTCATCCAAGCTGAAAAGTGTCCTTATGGCACACTCCTGTTCTGTACAGGAATCCTACACAATAGTTGAGAACTTTTCTCTGTAATGTGTTATTTATTTGTATATTATCTCATAATTTTATCGTGTTTCATTTATTCTTTCGTTTATAAATTTTCTAATCAGCTATCTGAAAACAATGCAGTGACCCGTAGCCTTGGCTTGAATGATCCAGAAGAACCTCATAAATAGGAAAATAAATAAGAAAAGGGCCAAATCTCAAAGGAACTTAGTCAATTTTAGATGCTTAGGCGAAAGTGTTCGTAGATGGTTGAGCAAAGTACTGACAAGAAACATTATGTGGAGAGACACGAAAGAATATATGCGAAGTGTTGGTCTTGTGTCGGAAATACAAAATACTCTTGACCAAAAAAGCTGGAACTCTCACCAATAAGACAGAGGTCTTGTTTCAATTATGTACCCTTATTCCTCTGACAGTCTAATTGAATTTCTTGCTGCTATGAGTAAAGCCAATTATTCGTACCATTCGTATCATACGGTGACTTGCGGAATTCGTATGTAGATGTAGATTTAGAGGCGCTACGTCAACAGCATTAAGACCCAGCGCTAACATCAGGGTCACAGCTGGCAGCACCAGATTCCGGTGATGGCAGCTTGAAGACTCACGTCGACTTGAAGAGTGCTCTGGATTTCCCCTCGAAGATGGTGGCTGTTGGACTGTATACTTCTCTCTAGAAATGTGTAGCATTTGTACGGGTTTGGCCTGTCATTATTTTGCCAAGGCTTCGATTCCTGTCACGTAAACCACAACAGAGCCAAGGCTCAGACTTGAAGCAATCAGATTTGCAGCAAGGTTTTGTCTTTCCGCTGCGTAGATGGAGTGATGACTCTTGTCCATCTGGTGGGCCGGGCTGTGTATTAATTACTCGACGCCATGGTGACAACACTTGTTTCAGCCGGTCGTTCCCGATGTTAGAGCCTGACTAGTCCCGGTCCGACTCGTTTCCATGAGGCTTTTAGCTTAACCATGCCGGCGTCATTATTTTATTCAGCCATGCAAAGTAGTAACATGGTTCAAATGGCTCTAAGCACTTTGGGAATTAACGTCTGAGGTCATCAGTCTCCTAGAATTAGAACTACTTAAACCTAACTAACCTAAGGACATCACACACATCAATACCCGAGGCAGGATTCGAACCTGCGACCGCAGCAGAAGCGTGGTTCCGGACTGAAGCGCCTAGAACCGCTCGGCCGCAGCGGCCGGCTGAAAAGTAGATTCGTTGCGGTGCAACACACTTTCGTTCTTCAGAACATCTAAGCCACCGGACCAGTTCTAGCAATAGTGCAAAGTGTCGGACCATATCGTACACGCTGAGAATTATGTACCATACATTCAGTTTCTTCTTTACACTAGTTCAACTTACAGCTCAGTGTTTATTGGCTGTTACTTAATCTAAACGGTACTTTGGGCAACTAATCTACTGATCTTTTCTTGCCTCTTCGCAGGAACATAATGTCATTGAATCATCACTTACAATCTACTACAATAACGTTACAAAATTCTTTCTTTGTGACGAATTCCTCCGCAATCATCTACAGCAAATAGTCCCACTCAGTCGTTCCTCTTACCACCAAGCGGACTATTTTTTAATTCTTGCTTGAGTACTCATTATTCTCTACAGGTAACCCAGTGGTCCCAAAGTAGGTACGATTTTGTTTTTTGGTAATAAGGTTGGTCCCAGTGTCATTCACTGGGTTGCTAGTCAGTTGAAGACTTTAACAGACCGTAAATGACCGCATCATATGCAAAAATTTAAGAAGTCTGTTCACACTGAGACCGGTGCTAAAAGACTTCGGGAAATGTTGTTGTTGTTGTGGTCTTCAGTCCTGAGACTGGTTTGATGCAGCTCTCAATGCTACTCTATTCTGTGCAAGCTTCTTCATCTCCCAGTACCTACTGCAGCCTACATACTTCTGAATCTGCTTAGTGTATTCATCTCTTGGTCTCCCTCTACTTTTTTTACCCTCAACGCTGGCCTCCAGTACTAAAATGGTGATCCCTTGCTGCCTCAGAATATCTCCTACCAACCGATCCCTTCTTCTAGGCAAGTAGTGCCAAAAACTCCTCTTCTCTCCAATTCTAATCAATACCTCCTCATTAGTTATGTGATCTACCTATGTAATCTTCAGCATTCTTCTGTAGCACCACATTTCGAAAGCTTCTATTCTCTTCTTGTCCAAACTATTTATCGTCCACGCTTCACTTCCATACATGGCTACACTCCATACAAATACTTTCAGAAACGACTTCCTGACACTTAAATCTATACTCGATGTTAACAAATTTCTCTTCTTCGGAACGCTTTCCTTGCCATTGCCAGTCTACATTTTATATCCTCTCTACTTCGACCATCATCAGTTATTTTGCTCCCCAAATAGCAAAACTCCTTTACTACTTTAAGTCTCTCATTTCCTAATCTAATTCCCTCAGCATCAACCGACTTAATTCGATTACATTCCATTATCCTCGTTTTGCTTTTGATGATGTTCATCTCATATCCCCCTTTCAAGACACTGTGCATTCCGTTCAGCTGCTCTTCCAGGTCCTTTCCTGTCTCTGACAGAATTACAGTGTCATCGGCGAACCTCAAAGTTTTTGTTTCTTCTCCATGGATTTTAATACCTACTCCGAACTTTTCTTTTGTTTCCTTTACTGCTTGCTCAATATACAGATTGAATAACATTGGGGAGAGGCTACAACCCTGTCTCACTCCCTTCCCAACCACTGCTTCCCTTTCATACCCCTCGTCTCTTATAACTGCCATCTGGTTTCTGTACAAATTGTAAATAGCCTTTCGCTGCCTGTATTTTACCCCTGCCACCTTTAGAATTTGAAAGAGGGTACTCCAGTCAACATTGTCAAAAGCTTTCTCTAAGTCTACAAATGCTAGAAACGTAGGTTTGCCTTTCCTTAATCTTTCTTCTAAGATAAGTCGTAGGGTCAGTATTGCCTCACGTGTTCCAACATTTCTACGGAATCCAAACTGATCTTCCCCGATGTCGGCTTTTACCAGTTTTTCCATTCGTCTGTAAAGAATTCGCGTTAGTATTTTGCAGCTGTGACTTATTAAACTGATAGTTCGGTAATTTTCACATCTGTCAACACCTTATATGGAATAAACTTGGATACGCTGTCGACAGCAGTCATTACTTCACTGATTCCATGATACTGAGCCCTTAAGCGTCAAAGACGCATACTGATACTTGTTGTCACTTTTCTATTTTGATTGGCTGCAAGGGCCTGGTGTAACGAAAACATTACCGGTCACATAAAAGGGAACTGTGTTTGCCTTACATTTACATCAACTCGCTGACATTTTACTCGCGTGTTGGTGGTGCACCGTCCTCCTCTCGTTCCGAATTTCGCTTCATTCAGCTCATGTTTCCAGGGTGTTGCAACTTTACACATACTTAACTGTAAGTGGAGCGGTCGGTTTAGACAGCGCAGGTACACACTCCAGTATATCGCCGAAACGTGCTGGCAAAGCGAGGCGCGACTGCCGTCGCGGTGTTGACCGTCTTCCGGGTAATTACTCGGGGCGGCGCGTTTGATGTGCGCCTCCTTCCCTCCCCACCCCCATCTCCCCTGCCCACGCAGCGCAGCAATTAGCGGCGGCAATCACCGCGGTCAGCCGCCGCCCGCGCCGAGTGGTCGCGCTCCGCTGTTCTGCGGTGCCGCTGATAGCCGTGCCGCCTGCCGGCAGCTTACGGCCCTCGCTTGCTGTCTCTCTCACTGGGCAACGCGCACCGTTTACTTCTATCGGCATTCCAACGTGACACCGGGTTGTCAAGAATACTGGTCGAGAGCAGTATTAAGGCCCGTCCACACGCAACGATCTGTCTGCGCAAATGTCTGTGCACGTCACATCTGCGCAGGCAGATCGTTGCGTGTGGACAGAAGATTTGCACGAACCTGAGGCGTGTGCAAACCTGGAAGTTGGAGTTGGAGATTTGAGCGAAACCTCTCAAATCTGTGGGTTCAAACCACATCTGCGCAGACGAGTTGGAGCGTGTGGACAGGAGATCGCCGCAAATCTGGCGCGAAACTGCTGTTTTCTCAATCTAGTGTTTGAATTTGTGCGCACAGGGCATTAAAATGGCTGATAACTCGTCAGTGTTCTCGAGAGTTTGTTAGTGAATTCATTGAAATATGTAGAAACCACCCATGTTTGTGGAAGATTAAAGTAAAGAATATACTGACCGAGACAAAAAGACAGCACCATACAATGCTCAAATTGAAAAATTGCCGGCAGTTGACGCCTCGGCAAACAGAGAAACAGTAATAAAAAAAAAATTCGTTGCGAACTGTTTACCGAGCAGAGTTATCCAAAGTTCAGAAATCTAGAAGATCTGGTGTAGGAGTAGATCAAGTATACCAGCCAACGTTATAGTATTTTGATCTGCTTGGCTTTCTTAAGGTTCGCCCTGCAAATCTCGCAGTAAATTTACGTGAGAAAACTGCTTTTGCTTTAGCAGCCACTGTCTACACCATTTTGACCGCTTTCTCTGTTTCCTGCGGTTGGTCTGAATGTTTTTTGCAACACAAGTTGCGAACACAGACCGCAACAGAACTTCCTCCATTTCTATATTTCAGAATAACTGAATTAATTTTTTGACGTTTACGGGGAGCGTAGACGCATGCCACTGATTTCTTTTCTACACCGACAGATGGCGAGCGAGTACTAGATTGGGGTTTGTGTCGTGTGAACACACCACATTTGAAGCGATCTTTTGCATGTACAGACATCTGCGCCGATGTCTGCGCAGACAGATCGTTGCGTGTCGACCGGGCTTTACAGTTCACCATGTGACATGAATCCAAAATAGTGTGACATCCAAAAGAGTGTGGCCATATTGTCGAGCTTGGAAGTAAGTTGATTTTGATTGTTTGTTTTTAGCTATTAGTGAAACGCCCAGCTAAACCCGCAGGACAGGACAGGTGGTTGGAATTGTGGAAAGGGGCCAATATGAGCGGCTGTCAGTTACACTCCAACACATACAACTTTATTTATTTGACCAAGCATTACAGTACAAATTCTTGAACTTAGTTATCAGCTGAATATGCCACACTATCTTATGCCTTAAGGGCACAACCACTTTAATTTAAAACGCGGCTAAAAGCGATTAACTCAAAATTCAGACGCCAAAAAGAATATTTAGAAGGCAGAGGGCCTCACGTTAAGTAAGTTCTATAATTTGGCGGAAGGCCCAAAAATCTGACACTTGAAAAGCAACAACCATGATTTAAGACTCAATGATGATGATGATGAGTCCGATACTTCATTTACAGAGCGTAGGGGAGCGACTCGGGAGAACCGCGCCGCCTTACTAGGCAAGGTCCTAGTGGAGGTGGTTTGCCATTGCCTTCCTCCGACCGTAATGGGGATGAATAATAATGATGAAGCGACACAATAACACCCAGTCATCTCGAGGCAGGAAAAATTCCTGACCCCGCCGGGAGTCGAACCCGGGACCCCGTGCTCGGGAAGCGAGGACGCTACCGCGAGACCACGAGGGGCGGACTCAAGGTAAAATTAAATAAAGGAACATAAGGTAGAAGGCCTTATCTTCAATCAGGCTGAAGGCCGCAAACAGTCTGATGCTCGAAGGACAAAGATCCTTAATTTAAAAACGGCTGAAGGCCCCATGACTTAAAAATCAAGGTAAAATAAATTTAAACAACAAAGCCTTATCTTAAATTAGGTTGAAGGTCCCGAACAATCTAACACTTCACAAGCAAGGAACTTTAATTTTAAAACAGCTGAAGGCCAATGACTTAAAACACAACTATAATAATTTTTATTAGGCAGAAGGCCCAAGGCTTTATCTTTAAACAATTTATTAATCAGGCTGAAGGCCCTAACAATCTAACACTTGACAAACAAAGAATTTTTAATTTTAAAATGGCTGAACACAAATGACTCAAAAAACAACTAAAATAATTTTTAGTAGGCAGAATGTAATGCATATATGCATTCCCTTCGCGTGTTTAAGCCAAGTATTACGCACATTTATGCGATCAGGAATGCTCAGTAGCAGCCAGGCTTTTTTTTTTTTTTTTTTTTTGGTCATCAGTCTACTGACTGGTTTGATGCGGCCCGCCACGAATTCCTTTCCTGTGCTAACCTCTTCATCTCAAAGTAGCACTTGCAACCTACGTCCTCAATTATTTGCTTGACGTATTCCAATCTCTGTCTTTCTCTACAGTTTTTGCCCTCTACAGCTCCCTCTAGTACCATGGAAGTCATTCCCTCATGTCGTAGCAGATGTCCTATCATCCTGTCCCTTCTCCTTATCAGTGTTTTCCATATATTCCTTTCCTCTCCGATTCTGCGTAGAACCTCCTCATTCCTTACCTTATCAGTCCACCTAATTTTCAACATTCGTCTATAGCACCACATCTCAAATGCTTCGATTCTCTTCTGTTCCGGTTTTCCCACAGTCCATGTTTCACTACCATACAATGCTGTACTCCAGACGTACATCCTCAGAAATTTCTTCCTCAAATTAAGGCCGGTATTTGATATTAGTAGACTTCTCTTGGCCAGAAATGCCTTTTTTGCCATAGCGAGTCTGCTTTTGATGTCCTCCTTTCTCCGTCCGTCCTTGGTTATTTTACTGCCTAGGTAGCAGAATTCCTTAACTTCATTGACTTCGTGACCATCAATCCTGATGTTAAGTTTCTCGCTGTTCTCATTTCTACTACTTCTCATTACCTTCGTCTTTCTCCGATTTACTCTCAAACCATACTGTGTACTCATTAGACTGTTCATTCCATTCAGCGTATCATTTAATTCTTCTTCACTTTCACTCAGGATAGCAATGTCATCATCGAATCGTATCATTGCTATCCTTTCACCTTGTATTTTAATTCCACTCCTGAACCTTTCTTTTATTTCCATCATTGCTTCCTCGATGTACAGATTGAAGAGAAGGGGCGAAAGTCTACAGCCTTGTCTTACACCTTTCTTAATACGAGCACTTCGTTCTTGATCGTCCACTCTTATTATTCCCTCTTGGTTGTTGTACATATTGTATATGACCCGTCTCTCCCTATAGCTTACCCTTACTTTTTTTCAGAATCTCGAACAGCTTGCACCATTTTATACTGTCGAACGCTTTTTCCAGGTCGACAAATCCTATGAAAGTGTCTTGATTTTTCTTTAGCCTTGCTTCCATTATTAGCCGTAACGTCAGAATTGCCTCTCTCGTCCCTTTACTTTTCCTAAAGCCAAACTGATCGTCACCTAGCGCATTCTCAATTTTCTTTTCCATTCTTCTGTATATTATTCTTGTAAGCAGCTTCGATGCATGAGCTGTTAAGCTGATTGTGCGATAATTCTCGCACTTGTCAGCTCTTGCCGTCTTCGGAATTGTGTGGATGATGCTTTAACGAAAGTCAGATGGTATATCGCCAGACTCATATATTCTACACACCGACGTGAATAGTCGTTTTGTTGCCACTTCCCCCAATGATTTTAGAAATTCTGATGGAATGTTATCTATGCTTTCTGCCTTATTTGACCGTAAGTCCTCCAAAGCTCTTTTAAATTCCGATTCTAATACTGGATCCCCTATCTCTTCTAAATCGACTCCTGTTTCTTCTTCTATCACATCCGCCAAATCTTCACCCTCATAGAGGCTTTCAATGTATTCTTTCCACCTATCTGCTCTCTCCTCTGCATTTAACAGTGGAATTCCCGTTGCACTCTTAATGTTACCACCGTTGCTTTTAATGTCACCAAAGGTTGTTTTGACTTTCCTGTATGCTGAGTCTGTCCTTCCGACAATCATATCTTTTTCGATGTCTTCACATTTTTTCTGCAGCCATTTCGTCTTAGCTTCCCTGCACTTCCTATTTATTTCATTCCTCAGCGACTTGTATTTCTGTATTCCTGATTTTCCCGGAACATGTTTGTACTTCCTCCTTTCATCAATCAACTGAAGTATTTCTTCTGTTACCCATGGTTTCTTCGCAGCTACCCTCTTTGTACCTATGTTTTCCTTCCCAACTTCTGTGATGGCCCTTTTTAGAGATGTTCCATTCCTCTTCAACTCTACTGCCTACTGCGCTATTCCTTATTGCTGTATCTATAGCGTTAGAGAACTTCAAACGTATCTCGTCATTCCTTAGTACTTCCGTATCCCACTTCCTTGCGTATTGATTCTTCCTGACTAATGTCTTGAACTTCAGCCTACTCTTCATCACTACTATATTGTGATCTGAGTCTATATCAGCTCCTGGGAACGCCTTACAATCCAGTATCTGATTTCGGAGTCTCTGTTTGACCATGATGTAGTCTAATTGAAATCTTCCCGTATCTCCCGGCCTTTTCCAAGTATACCGCCTCCTCTTGTGATTCTTGAACAGGGTATTCGCTATTACTAGCTGAAACTTGTTACAGAACTCAGTTAGTCTTTCTCCTCTTTCATTCCTTGTCCCAAGCCCATATTCTCCTGTAACCTTTTCTTCAACTCCTTCCCCTACAACTGCATTCCAGTCGCCCATGACTATTAGATTTTCGTCCCCCTTTACATACTGCATTACCCTTTGAATATCCTCATACACTTTCTCTATCTGTTCATCTTCAGCTTGCGACGTCGGCATGTATACCTGAACTATCGTTGTCGGTGTTGTCTGCTGTCGATTCTGATTAGAACAACCCGGTCACTGAACTGTTCACACTAACACACCCTCTGCCCTACCTTCCTATTCATAACGAATCCTACACCTGTTATACCATTTTCTGCTGCTGTTGATATTACCCGATACTCATCTGACCAGAAATCCTTGTCTTCCTTCCACTTCACTTCACTGACCCCTACTATATCTAGATTGAGCCTTTGCATTTCCCTTTTCAGATTTTCTAGTTTCCCTACCACGTTCTAGCTTCTGACATTCCACGCCCCGACTCGTAGAACGTTATCCTTTCGTAGATTATTCAATCTTTTTCTCATGGTAACCTCCCCCTTGGCAGTCCCCTCCCGGAGATCCGAATGGGGGACTATTCCGGAATCTTTTGCCAATGGAGAGATCATCATGACACTTCTTCAATTACAGGCCACATGTCCTGTGGATACACGTTACGTGTCTTTAATGCAGTGGTTTCCATTGCCTTCTGCATCCTCATGTCGTTGATCATTGCTGATTCTTCTGCCTTTAGGGGCAATTTCCCACCCCTAGGACAAGAGAGTGCCCTGAACCTCTATCCGCTCCTCCGCCCTCTTTTACAAGGCCGTTGGCAGAATGAGGCTACATGTACATTTAACAATTAAGCGTCAGCAAGAGCATTAGTGATGAAATCATAGGAGGCAATGTTGTAGGGACAGGATCCGACTATTCGGGAGTAGGATCTTACAATCTGAGACAGTGTTCCGAGACAAACTTCCGTCACAATGTCTGCAAACGTGACGTCAGATCCGCCTAGCAACAGCGATCTCAAGTCCCATTGGTTGAAGGTTTGGATACATATATATATATGTAGGAAACGAGAGAAGTACCCTTATTGGCTGAGGGAGAAAGGTGGGGTGGTATCTCTTGTCCTTCGGGAAGACAGGGAGAGTTAGTCTCGAGGAGCCACGCAAAACGCACTGTCGAGTAACCGGGGCGGCTCTAAAAGAACAGGTGAGTGCATATTTCAGAGTTAAGCAAGATACAAAGTAAAGTTATTAGTTATAAGAACGCCACGTGTCGTGGGCAGTGTCTATCATTATGTACAGTCAGAAAATGGTGTTAATGTGTGGAAAGGGTCGAATATAACGGCGTAGTCTGTAACCTCCTCCTCCTTTATCGACGTTAATGACAGCGAAAAATTAAACCGCGTGTACCTAATGGAAATTTGGTAAAATGAATCGTCACCGAAGTTAATCTGTCAGTAAAGAGGGAGGAAGGGTTTCATCTAAATGAAAGGAAAAATGCAAATGAAATTGGTAGAAATTAATTATGAAAAAGGTATGACACACGTTGTGTGAAAACTGAACGTTTGCCAGAAGTAATAAACTTCTCTACACTCTGACTTAATTTAGCAAAAGAATTAGTAAAACCGGAAAATTGAAAGTTAATTTAGTGACTGAAATTAATAGTGAACTTTGTTTCTGAAGCATTACGAAATTAAATAAAATAAGGTTAGTCTTGGGCTACCTCAACACTCATTTCAAAAGCTGCTTAATCAACGCAATTTAGAAATAAGAGATTTAACATTGAACTTGAATTAAATGATTCTGAACAATTAACAATAGTAAAATTTAGTACGTACCAAGCTGAGCTGCAGTCACAGGTAAGCTAAAATATGGTAACAAAACTCGCCCTCTTAATTTCTGCTTGTGTAATCTAAATATTGTAGCCAGCTATGAATACTTTAACTGAACTTTGAAATTAAAGCAGTGAAATGGAATGATATTATTTTAATGCTGGCGTATGAATTTCAACGACACTCGGATTCATTCCAGAAAAGGAAGGGACCCTGCTTGGTAATGTAATTGGGACAATGTGCAACAAAGGTTCATGCTAAGTTGCTGTATTTTAGTGATGCAAATGGAACAATGTGAAAAGCTGCCATACAGTTCTAAAACTTGACGTGCTTTCAGTCATCCTTGTTGGTTGATTGGAGGTTTGAAGTCGTCGATCGAGGAGGTGGCGACAATCACTTATTGTCGGCTGTCGCTGTTGCAGAAGCTGGATGTTGGCGCGTCTTCTTCTCGACACGGTCACCAGGCGAAACGGGCTCTTGATGTGTGCCAGCTAATGTTTCCCGTCCGCGACACCGTGCCAGAAACTATCATAGCAAGTCGAGCGCAATTACATGCTGCCAAACCCCGAAAGCGCGGCAACTCGCTGGAGCGTCACTCACACACCTGCTTCAGCAATGGGAACAGCCCCACACACTCCGACACTGCGTAGAGACCGCCAGCGGACCCGACCAAACTATGCCCCACAGAGATTTCATCGCTGCTCCACTCCAACTGACCGACTCCCACACATCAGCACGGAGACAGCACTAAAATAACTGAGCAATCGACATCACAACCTACACACAGTTTCACGAACACTTGCACGAGGGACTAGACAATACTAATGGCAGCGACTGTGCAATAACAAGGACGAATCACGAGTCAGCACACGCAGGCAAACCATAAGCGATCGCTGGCCAACATACACGTCGTCCGACAAGACGACCGACCGACGACCAACCAAGGTGGTCCACACTCAAGTGACATGTATCGGCAGCCGTCGGGCGAGCCACGGCTGTCCGGACCTCACTACAGCTGCGCCCCGACTGAACTCCTGCCGCGTCCTAAGTCAAACACTTCCACGTCCGAACTGCACTGTTAGCGCCCCCCAACTCATTGGCAGATCCGAACTAACTCCGAATACACGACAACCGGGAAGTAATAGCAGTCAGAAAAGATAATACGCCAGGGCTTATAACGATAAGTGCCGCTGCTGCCGCTCACGGCAGGCAAGGCGGCAACTCAGTGCCACCAGTAATTGAAATTAACATAACAAGGTGATAGTACAGTAAAAACAGGAGTCAAATGAGATATGGTACGAACAAGAGCCACACAAGGCTCAATTAGTGTTCGTGCTGCTCTACATGAACACTTTTTCTGTCCCATTATCTTCATCTCAGAATAGCACATCCACCCACCGTCCTCAATTATTCGTACAACTACGAGGGCCGCTCAGTAAGTAATGCAAAACTTTTTTTTCTCGGCCAGTTTCGATTGACTAAATGCGGAATTTGTCGTGGGAAATCCTGAAATATTCTGCTTCAGCCCCTACAGCTTCATGAAGTTCCGAATGGGTGAGGCGCTATACGTAGCATTCAAAATGGCGTCAATAACGGAGGCGCGTTCCAATCACAGAACTGTCGTTGATTTTCTTTTGGCTAAAATCAGGGCATCGCAGATATTTATAGGCGATCGCAGAATCTGTAAGGAGACCTGGCAGTGAACAAAAGCAAGGTGAGTCGTTGGCGAGCCTTTTGTCATCATCGCAACAAGGTCGCGCAAAACTGACCGATGTCCCGTATGCTGTCCGGCCGCACACAGCTGTGACTCCTGCAGTGTTGGAACGTGCGGACACTCTCATTATATATTATAGATAAATAGTCTACATTACAGAGCACCACATAGCTAAGCAATCATTATTTGCAGAGCAATTCTAACGCTTTATTAATTATGGAGCTTTCACACCCTGCCACTAATACCGTTGCGTATGAAAGCAGTGCTGACAACATTTGTGAAGAAAGGTGGAGACATCTACCTATTTTTGGTTTAACGCAAGCATTGTTCACTGTTGCCACTTGCTATCCAGGAGTGAAAGAGGTGATACGGCTGAATATGATATAATATTTTCGGCTAGGAGTAGCAAATTTGGATAAGCGCACTGGCCAAGAATGTTGTGACTGGCAAGAACGACACATGCACGTATGATAAGCGACCATTTGTCTGCAACACATGTCAGCCTGAGAGTAGTTTGGATATCGGCATGCGGAAATGCCAGACAGGTTTCTCATCTGAGTGTTATAAATGATATCCTATGCATTTCTCCGTGTTTTGTTTCCAGACAGTGTAGCTTAATGTTCCTGGTAATTTTCAGTGAATCCAATCACACTGCAGCAGTACCAATACATTATATGGAATGCTGCCTCGAGCCTCAACCTATCAGTGACTATGTAGACCGATATCACGCCGAGAAAAATAAAATGCCTAAAACTATATGGAAAATTTATCGATTTCGTAGAAATAGACATAACTGATTTACTCCCCACCCATACATAATCCTTTTTTATGATACCTCTGCTGTTTCAAATGCTTTGTATGTTCTATAAAGCTTTGCCAAGACGATACCGTTGTCCGTACGAGGACTGCACCGAAAATCATGTGTGTAACAGCTGCTTACCACCTTACGACGTGTGGTCGAGAGTACGCCCATCATTTAACACCCATCCCTACTCCATTCGCGTGGGAAGAATAACTGCTGGTAAACCTCCTTATTATCTCCAGTTCCTCGGATTTTCTCGTTGTAATCATTTTCGCGAGACGTATATGGCAGTAATAAGCTGCCCAACTCTTCCCGGAATCTGTTCTCTCGGACCATTTAAACAGCAAAGTTCTCCATGACGCTCAACGCCTCTCTTGTAGCGTCTACCACTCGGACCTCTTTAGCATCTCTGTAATGCTCACGTGCATTCCATTATGCCCTGATTCTTTTCTATTTCTTTCATTAATGTATTCGGTAATGGCCAGAGGCTGGTTAGCAACACTAAAAAAAAGTATCGATAGGACAAGCGGTTTGTAAGCCACAACTATAGTGGATGAGCGACATTTTCTTAAGATTCCTCCAACGAATCTGAGCCTGGCATCTGCTTGTTTATTACTGATCCCAGTGATTTGTTGTCAATAGTGTAACAGATTTGTATTGGGTCTCTTTCTGTGTTTATAAGTAGTACGTTGCATTTACTTGCGTCTTTGTCCAACTCCAATCCTTGTACAAATCATCAAACCATTCGAGAAATTTCTGAAATCTTCTACAGTCTCCTGGTGTTGCTGTCTCCTTCTTACTGACAACCACATCATCTGTGACCAGTCTCATGAAGTTTCCGGCTTTATTCATTGGATCATTTATGTTGGTATTTGCTGCTTTATCAGTCAGCCACTACCAGTAAATCACCTAACGTGATTTTATCAGTTGTTCCAACATATGATCCTTATGTGCTTTCCATCGCTATATAAAAATTAGTCACATGTATTATACACCGGAAATTTTGTTTATTTTGCTGCTACGGGTGCAGGTTCGAGTCCTCCCCCGGCCATGGATGTGTGTGATGTCCTTAGGTTAGTTAGGTTTAAGTAGTTCTAAGTCTAGGGAACTGATGACCTCAGATGTTAAGGCATATAGTGCTTAGAGCCATTTGAACCATTTTATTTATTTCGATAAATAATAATACAGACAATTTTCATTTCGACTAAAGACTGAATTTTTTTTTATCCGTTATGAGACATCTGTAACCATACGTGCACATGGAAAATCGCTGAAAATAATAACAACCAAGCAGATGCCACACTCAGCTTCATTGAATGAATCATAAGGGAATGTAATTTATCCACTTGAGAAGTGGCTCACATAACATTTGTTCGACCCACTTTTTATGGTATTGATCATCAGTGTCGGATGCTTACCACGTAACATTATTAGAGCAGGTAACCAACACACAGCGGCATGTACACGAGCAATACAGAGATGCTAAACAAATTCTAATGTCAGAAGCTACAACAGAGGAGTTGTGCATCATGGAAACGTTTACTGTTGAAAAAAATCAGAGTGTACATTCCTGGAAAAGTTGCATGACATATTACTCACACATACCTGTTGTGAAAATTAGTGCAACGATAAAATCCTATAACTTATAGCTAACACAGAACTTTACCAATGATCATTCCCTCCACCCAAATGGTGCAGGAATGGGATTACATGATGGAAGTACTCTCAGCCACACATCGTAAGATGGTTCGCGGGTGTAACACATTTGTTTTTCGGTTTAGCCCTTGTACAGACTATAGCATCACCCCAGAAAAGCGTCAAGGAGCTTGTACTGCTATCTACTGTAAGCATTACATGGAACAGGTAAAGATGGTTTATTAAATCGGTCTAAGGAAACAGTAACTTCATTATGCAGTTTCAGCATTTCATTTTTCACACTGTGGTATTACTATAGATAGCCAGGAAGAGGTTGAGGGTCGAGGCAGCAGTCCATCTAATCGATAGGTACTGCGTCATTGTGACTAAAAATATTTAGCTTCACTACATTCAAATAAAACACTTAAAAATACACTCTAACACAAAAAAACAAGCATCACGAAGGAATTATACGAATGGGACAGTAATCGCTAGATGTAGACAAACAAATTATTACAGTTGCATAAAAATTTTATCATTTATTCAAGAGAAAGATCTTCACAAATTGCGTAAGGTGATAACGCGTTGATCTACCTCTGGCCATTATGCAAATAGTTATTCGGCTTGTCAATGACTGATACAGTCGTTGGGTGTCCTCCTGAGGGAAGCTCTCGTGATGTGTGAGCTGACATTATCTTGCTAAAATTTGAAGCCAGGATGGCTTGCCATGAAGGGCTAAAGAAAATGGGGCGCAGAATATCGACGACTTACCGCTGTGTTGTACGGGAGCTGCGGATAACAACCAAAGGGGTGTTGCTATGAAAAAAAATCAACAAAAATGGCATCCCAGTCATCACTCCTGGTTGTCGCTGTCTGGGAATCCCCAGACATGTCTTCCGCCTGTAACCTCACTGACTGGAGTAGAATTATAATTGCGTAGGCTTCCGCTGCCAGAGTCAGTCGACATAAAAGTTTTCTGGGTACGGTACCGCGTCATAATGTAAAAACTACTGTTGCTGGAGAAAAAAAAAACCTTTCGGCCACGACTGCAGCGGCCTTCTGGGTCTAATGGTGCGTTCTAGCTATGCAGTGTCCGTTATATTTTGTTCTTACTGTTCACTGCACCTGCCATTAGGTCAGAATTTAAAAAAGCTAGTTAGTTTCATCGGTCACTTAAGGAAGAAGGAGAGGTAACTTTATTTCAATAGGTTATTGCGGTGGAGGGAGAATGTGACCTCTGTTTATAACACCCCCCTGCTTCCCGGGATTTGCGAAATTACAAGTTGACAATTACCGTGAATTACGAATTTTGACCCGCGTCGGGATAAGGCATCCGAATCCGAAGTAAATAATGATTATTCCGCGGGAAACAGGAGACGTTATAACTTTATCATTATTGAATGAGTAATTTCATTCAATAACGATCGGTAAATGAAATAATGGAAATAATTTGGAAATAAATTTTGCCAGTGGAAATTTTTCCGAAAGAAATGATTAAGTTGTAAAAGCAATTAAAAAATCGGTCGCCAGCTCAACTGATGAGCGACAGTACTGTTAAGTACGTGAATAATTGTGTCAAAAATCAAGTTTACGTGTTTGTAGCGCAGCAGGTGGAACGGGAACTTTTACGTAAGTGTTGGGACAAGCTCAGTAGTCATACAAAACAATGTCATAACTTTTTTTGCCGGCCAGTGTGGCCGAGCGGTTCTAGGCGCTTCAGTCTGGAACCGTGCGACAGCTACGGTCGCAGGTTCTAATCCTGCCTTAGGCATGGATGTGTGTGATGTCCTTAGGTTAGTTAGTAGTTCTAAGTTCTAGGGGACTGATGACCTCAGATGTTAAGTCCCATAGTGCTCAGAGCCATTTGAACCATTTTGAACACTTATTTTGCTCATAATTTGTCAGCTAAGTGCAATGCTGACAACACAGATAATTATCTATCGAAATTTCTAATAATGGACTGTCATTCTGTCTTTAAAATTAGGTACTTAGCACAGTTCAAACTACTGATAATGAAATATATTGCCAATAATTGATTAACTATGTTTTGAATGATAATAATTCATTAATTGGGGGATTGTCAGGTGGAATAAGCTTTATAGTTTCACGAAATATCCTTGAATTAACTTCAGCTGAATGTGCATTGAAATAAATCTTAATAATCAAATTTATTGCTTCAGTCTATTATTAAGTTACTACAGTTGGCGTAAGCTTATTAAGTCCAACAATTAACTACGATAACCAGTCTGAAATTTACTCTTCACCGTCTATGCGAATAATTTGATAATTAACATATTTTCTCTTGATAATGGCGTGACACACTCGGTTTAATAAGGTAAGGATTGGAAGGAACCTACTTGGTGTTATTGTCGGGTGGAATGTAGCTGTAACACTTCGATTATAAAGTGCTTGTTATTAATTGTTCAACTTCAAAGAAAAGCACAGTCAGTGGCAAGCCTTCTACAATTTTATCCTACGAAAATTACGTAGAACTTACTTCCCTCGTTGTCGGTGGATCGACGGAAGTCCACGGCAGCGACACAATGTAGCATCGGGCTTTTACTGTAGCGACTTGGACCCACAGTGCGCTTCATATTTAAGTCCTCGTTTCTTCAGCACTATGCCCATTAATTCATAATAACTTGCCCGGTCATGCTTCCAGATATGCCGACCATTACTTTACCGTCGTACTTAGATCCACACACTAGCCGTTAGATGTAACACAGCTAGGACTAGCAGCACTTCTCTGTACTTCTTACTCCGAGCACGGCGTCACTGCTACTACTGCCCGCTGGCGCACTCCCGCGCCCAGAGGCACGACAAAACAATCTCTCTGACTTCAACGTTAATTAAATATGCCCTGACTTGCCAGTGTTAAATATTACATAATTTTAACATAGTATTTACAATACATATTTATACTAGACAATACATCGTATACAAACAGTTTCATGTGTTAAGTAAGCGAAAAAATTCGTAGCAAGGACTGCGTTGTAGCGTCACATGTTGTCTATTGGCCCTTGTGTTATGTACCATGATTGGTGGTGACCGTCGAATAAGAAGTTTGCTGCTGTTTACCAACTGCTGGACGTCGGCCGCGCGGCGGCAGTTACTCGCCGGTAGTGCTCCTGCCTCGTCTTAACAGTGAAGTCTGTTGGGCTCTGATTGCTGGCAGCCAAGATGGGGCAAGCCTGAGTCCATCCCAGAGTACCAGTCTCTCCTAGAATTTACGGTGTTCCAAAGATACATAAGGAAAGTTGTCCTTTGAGGCCAATAGTGAATGGGACCAATTCGCCTACTTACAATTTGGCGAAGTACAGTACCTAGCCTGCAAATTAAGACGTCTAGTTGGCAAGACGGACTCTTATGTGAAGAACTCGACGCACTTTATAAAACGCCTAAAGGGACCTACGGACATCATGGTCAGCTTTGACGTGAAAGCGCTATTTACGAACGTGCCAGTAGATGAAACTATCCGCATCCTTCAGGAGCATGTCCCGCCAGACATATGCGACCTGGTTGTGTTGTGCCTGACTTCAACGTACTTCAAAGGGCAAGGAAAATACTACAAGCAGACAGACGGCGTAGCAATGGCGTCTCCCCTATCTCCGCTGGCACCCGACATATTCATGGAAGCCTTTGAAACAACAGCTCTCGGTTCGGCTCCTTTACGCCCATGTTGCTGGTTCAGATACGTGGACGATACGTTCGCTACATGGCCTCATGGTGAAACGGAGCTACACAAGTTTCACGAATATTTGAACAATATGCACGGGAAGATACAGTTCACGCTGGAAGTAGAAAATAATGGTGCTATCCCATTTCTAGACGTCGAAGTGTACGGGAGGACGGAGGGCACACTGGGGCACAGAGTATATCGCAAGCCTACACATACAGACAGGTATCTGCACGTCCAATCCTACCACCATCCAGCGCAAAAGAACTCTGTCATCCGTTCTTTGGCAATCCGTGCGCAGCGCCTAAGTGATGCTCAAAATATCACACCTGAGCTTAAAAGGTTACGCACAACGTTTCTAGCCAATGGCTACATCCATAAGTCGATAAACATAGCACACAGCCTTGTCAACGAACACAAGCATGAAATATAAGCAAGAAATCGACAAACTGCAGCCAACATTGCGCTTACCTTATGTGAAGGACGTTACTGACCGAATACGCAAACACCTTCGCCGCGTTGGGGTGCAGCCTGTCTTCTATAGTAGTCGCAGGATCCAGGACATGCTAGGCTCCACAAAGGACAAGGTGGATGCATTACACACTGCAGGCGTTTACAAGATGGAATGCGAATATGGAGAGGCATACATCGCCGAAACTGGTTGGCCAAAAGCAACGCACATTCGGGAACACGAACGTTATATTCATCTAGGGCAACACAACAAATCCGCAGTGGCAGAACACCAGCGAGACTGCGGAAAAACAAATAAAATTCAGCGGAGCCTGTGCGTTGGCCAAGCAGCCAATTATGACGAAACGCAAAATCAGAGAGGCTATCGAAATACTTAAACACCCTAACAACATGAACAGGTCCCCCTGCGGGTTCGGGGGTAAGAATAGGCCCGCAGTATTCCTGCCTGTCGTAAGAGGCGACTAAAAGGAGTCTCAACTGTTTCGGCCTTTAATGTGATGGTCCCCTAAGGGGTTTGACTACTACCTTTCCAAACTTTCCGTTAGTGCGTACCATTTGGGCAAGGACGCCTTACGTGGTACATCTTAAATCCATCTTGCCCTAAGATCTGCAACACCCGATATTTTCATGGAGTTGGACTTACATCGAGCTACCGGCCACATCAGCTGTAGTGTGTTCTGGGTAGCATACATTCCCTCCATTGTGCACTTCCATCTTTGCCCTCGTGATATACATGGATATTCGACACCCGACATCCAGCACGGTAGCCAGTCCGTTGTGGTGGGGTCGTCATGTACCCTCTTGGTGGTAGCCCCCTGACTACACAGGGATCGCACTGCTACCTCCCCACGTATGCCAAGGAGTCGATGCCTATCTCTCCGGGGCATCAGGACTCCCGGCAAAGGCCATCCTGCCAGGTGGCCTTTGCTGTGGCTAGGTGGCGCCCGTGGGGAGAGCCCCTGGTCGAAGTGGGTGGCATCAGGGCGGATGACCCGCAATGAAGCGTGGTACATCATCTCTCGCTGGTGGGCCTCCACCAGCAGTCTCTAAGCGATCGAGATCTACCCTCAATGGCAAGAAATACGATCCGACATCATTTCCCTCCCTGGCCACTCCATGGGAGGAACGTATGGCTAAAGAAGGCAGTGGAGATTATTCACCCCGGTACCTCGTCTGTACACGAGTTGATGGTGAATAATTTACGTCAACCAAGCCTCAGTTTTTTGTGGAGCATTTAGAGGACAAGTTCGATGAGGTGGAGGGCTTGTCCAAAATGCGCGCTGGGTCAGTTCTAATCAAAACAGCATCCTCTGCCCAGTCACAGAGGTTGCTCACTTGCGATAAGTTAGGGGATGTTTCAGTTACCATCACTCCCCAAAAGAGTTTAAACATTGTCCAGGGTATTATATTCCACAAGGATCTTCTTCTGCAGTCGGATGATGAACTACGCGCCAACCTAGAATGACGAGGTGTTCACTTCGTCTGGCGGGTCCATCAGGGTCCAAGGGATAATCAGGTAGCCACTGGTGCCTTCATCTTCGCCTTCGAGGGTGACGTCTTACCCGAAAAGGTCAAGGTGATGGTTTACCGGTGTGATGTGAAGCCCTACATCCCTCCTCCGATGTGGTGTTTTAAATGCTGGAAGTTTGGGCATATGTCATCCCGATGTACTTCTGGCATCGCGTGTCGAGATTGTGGACGTCCTTCACATCCCAATACTCCATGTGCCCCGCCTCCCTGCGGAGAACACCATTCCCCCTGCTCGCCGGACTGTACGATATTCCAGAAACAACGGAAGATCATGGAATATAAGACCCTGGACCGCCTGACATACACTGAGGCTAAGCGGAAATATGAGAGGCTGCATCTTGTGCCAATGACGTCAACCTATGCTGCGGCTGTAACAATGGTTCTCCCATCTTCCGTGTCTTCACGTACAGTTGGATGTATGATCCGTCGGGATCCACCTGCCCTCTTGATTGTGGGGGGCACTTCATTCCCTGTTGCTCCTGCTCCATCTACTTCAGAAGCAACACGAACCTCAACCACTGGGGACATCATTCCCCCTTCCCAGCCAGAGAAGCGTAAGATTTCTTCGGCTCCTCTCCCCAGGAAGGGGTCCCTTGGGGACCTCCCTTCACAAGTTCAGACCAGTGGAAAAGCGGATACCCGCAAGTGGCTGAAACAACCACCGGTCGCTGGTCGTAGGGCCTCATGGTCGTCGTCCATCCCTGAGACTGACCCAGGGAAGCCCTCCCAGCCAGAACCACCGAAGGAAAAGCGCGAGAAGCAAAAGAAGAAAAAGATTCACAAGAATCTAGACATTGCGGTGGCACCCGTCCCACCGCTTCCTACAAGCTCAGCATCTGAGGATGAGGTCGAGATTCTGGCGTCTGCTGAAGACCTGGATCTCGCCGGTCCCTCCCTCGCACGGGTACTGAATCAGTGGCAGCAAGTAACCCAGTGGCGTAAACTCCCTCCCCAGTCCCTTCACGCCTTTCTCAGCCATGGGCAACACCATCCTGCAGTGGAACTGCAGCGGTTTCTTCCACCATCTAGCTGAGCTCCGACTACTTCTCAGCCTTCACCCTTTCCTCTATACTGCTCTACAAGTAACTTGGTTTCCGGCAATGCGAACCACAGGCCTCCGTGGCTATCGGGGTTATTATAGGAACCGGGCAACTTATGAAAGGGCATCTGGTGGCGTCTGCATTTATGTCCTTCACTCCTTTCACAGCGAGTCTGTCCCTCTACTAACACCTTTAGAGGCTGTCGCTGTTCGTGTGTGGACGCCACAGGCTGTTACTATCTGCAATCTTCCACCAGATGGTGATGTCCCACAGCATGTCCTGGCTGCGCTGATAGCCCAATTGCCGCCACCTTTCCTGTTACTGGGTGACTTCAACACCCATAACCCTCTGTGGGGTGGGTCAGTGGCAACAGGTCGAGGAGCATGTATTGACACAGCTCGAACTTTCCATTTTAAATGATGGTGCCTTCACATATTTCAGTGTGGCGCATCGTATGTACTCCGCCATCGACCTTTAGATCTGCAGCCCTAGCCTCTTACCATCTGTCCAATGGCGTGTGCATGACGACCTATGTGGTAGTGACCACTTTCCAATCTTTCTGTCACTGCCACAGCGTCACTCTTTTGGGCGCCCTTGCAGATGGGCTCTGAATAAGGCTGACTGGGACTTGTTCTCCTCCACTGCCGCCATTGTGTCTCTTTCTAATGAAGCCATTGATGCGGTGGTTCACTCAGTCACCACCGGCATCGTTACTGCTGCCGAATCTGCCATTAGCGGTTCTTCTGGGTCCCCTCAGCGGAAACTGTGCCTTGGTGGTCGCCTGCGATCGCCGAGGCAATTCAAGATCGCAGGCGGGTGCTCCAGCGTCACAAGCGGCATCCCTCCTTAGAAAACCTCATTGCCTTTAAACGGCTCCGTGTGTGGGCCCACTGCATCATTCACCAACACAAGCAGGAGTTCTGGGAACGGTATGTCTCCACCATTGGCCTCCATATCTCTCCATCGCAGGTTTGGGCCAAGATTAGGCGCCTCTATGGCTATCGGACCCCTGTCAGCGTCCCTGCCCTCTCACTGAATGGAGTAGTTTGTACTGACTCCGACATCATTGCAAACCGCTTAGCAGACCATTTTGCTCTCAGTTCCGCTTCTGTGAATTACCCACTCCATTAAAGAGCAGTTGGAACGTCGGAGTCTTTCATTTCACACCCGCCGTCCTGAATCCCACAATGTTCCATTCAGTGAGTGGGAATTCCACAGTGCCCTAGCCGCTTGCCCTGATACAGCTCCTGGGCCAGATTGCATCCACTGTCAGATGCTGAAGCACCTCTCAGTGGACTGCCAGCGACGCCTCCTCGACCTTTACAACCGTATCTGGGACGAGGGTGAGTTTCCGTCGCAATGGCGGGAAAGCATTTTTATCCCCGCTTTGAAACGTGGCAAGAACCCTTTGGAGGTGGACAGCTACCGCCCCGTTAGCCTCTCCAATGTTCTTTGCAAGTGAGCCGGCGGTTGATTTGGGTACTCGAGTCTCGGGGCCTTCTGGCTCCATCTCAGGGTGGGTTCCGTAAAGGCCGCTCTGCCGCCGACAATCTGGTGGGCCTGGAGTCAGCCATCGGTACGGCCTTTGCCCGCCGTCAGCACCTCGTTGCTGTCTTTTTTGACATGTGGAAGGCGTACGATACGATGTGGCGCCATCACGTCCACTCTACGCTTCATGGTTGTGGTCTTCGGAGTCCACTGCCGCTTTTCCTACGAAATTTTCTGTCGCATCGTACCTTCCGCGTGCAAGTCGCGGCCTCCCATAGTTCCTCCCGAGTTCAGGAGAACGGGGTACCACAGGGATCTGTCCTAAGTGTCTGCCTGTTTTTAATTGCAATTAACGGGCTCGCTGCGGCGGTGGGAACGTCTGTCTCAGCTTCCTTGTATGCTGCCGACTTCTGCCTCTACTATAGCTCCATTGGCATTGCCACTGCTGAACGTCAGCAGCAGGGCGCTATCTGCAAGGCGCAGTCTTGGGCTGTAGCGCATGGCTTCCAGTTTTAGGCTGCCAAGACCTGCGTTATTCATTTCTGCCGGCGACGAACAGTTCACCCTGAGCCGCGGCTTTATCTTGCCGGCGAACTTCTTGCTGTGGTGGCGACACATTGGTTTTTGGGTGTGGCTTTTGACGCCCGGTTGACTTGGCTCCCACATATTCAGCAGCTTAAACAGATGTGTTGGCGGGATCTTAATGTGCTGTGGTGCTTGAGCCACACCAGCCGGGGCGCCGACTTATCTACCCTCTTACGGCTCTACCAGGTGTTAATCCGGTCCCGTCTGGATTATGGGAGCCTGTTTTATGGTTCAGCATCCCCATATGCATTGTGGGTGCTGGACCCAATCCTTCACAGCGGGATCCGGCTTACCACTGGTGCTTTCCACACAAGCCCTGTGGACAGCATACTTGTGGAAGCAGGTGTCCCTCCACTGCTGTTACGGCGCCAATGTTTACTGGCCGCTTATGCTACGCATGTTTGTAGCTTGCCTGGGCATCCTAATTAGAGTCTCCTGTTCCCTCAGTCGGTCGTCCATCTCCCAGAACGTCGACCCCGGTCAGGTTGTACGATCGCAGTCCGCGTAAAACAGCTTCTCTCCGGGCTTGGGATTTTCCACCTCCTTTCCGGACCCCTCTCTGTACACCCCCGTGGTGTGTGCCCCGCCCTTGCCTTCGGCTCGAATTGGCACAGGGCCCAAAGGACTTAGTTCCTCCGGAGGCCTTACGCTGCCGCTTCCTTTCCATCTTTGGCACGTATGAGGGCTCTGGCGTTGTTTACATTGACGGTTCGATGGTTGCTGGTCGTGTCGGTTATGCTGTCACTTAGGGGACCATTACGAACAACATTCATTGCCAGCTGGCTGCAGCGTTTTCACTGCTGAGCTGGTCGCCATCTTTCGTGCCCTAGAGTACATCCGCTCCTTCTCAGGTGAGTCCTTCGTTATCTGTAGCGACTCCCTGAGCGGTTTACGAGCTATCGGTGTTTCCCTCGCTCTCGTCTGGTGCTAGCTGTCCAGGAGTCCCTCCATACTCTTGCCCGTTGCGGCCGCTTTGTGGTCTTTGTGTGGACCCCAGGCCATGTTGGGATACCAGGCAATGAACATGTAGACCACCTGGACAAACAGGTCACCAGTAAACCATCTCTGGACGTTGGCCTCCCGGAGACTGATTTGCGAGCGATTTTACGCCGCAAAGTTTTCGAACTATGGGACATTGCATGGCGCAACTTGACCACGCCAAACAAACTCCATCCTATCAAGGAGACGACGAATGTGTGGCGGTCATCCATGCGAGCCTCTTGCAGGGACTCAGTATTCTTTTGTCGGCTCCGCATTGGCCACACCCGCTTGACACACAGCCATTCACTGCGCCATGAGGACGCGCCTGTATGTCACTGCGGGTCGGCTTTGACAGTGGTCCACATTTTGTTGGCCTGTCCCCTTTTAACTGTGCTCGGGCAGACGTTTGCGCTGCCTGATACGCTCCCTGCCCTTTTAAAAGATGACACTGCTATGGCATGCTTAGTTTTGCGTTTTATTCGGGCAGGGGGCTTTTATCACTTAATCTAAGTGTTTGTCCTTTTTGTATTGATTCTGGCCTTTGGCCTACGATTTTAGTCTGAGTTTTTAGTGTGTTTCTCGGTGGTTGGCTTTTCCTTTTTTGTCTCTATGGTCGGCCAACCACTGTCACCCTCTGTGTGATTTTAATTCCTTTTGTCTGGTCTCTGTCTAAGACTTTCTTGTCCTGTGTCGTCTGTCGTCTTTTCCATTGTTCGTTTTTATTCTGTGTGGGTGTTTGAAGGTTTCGGAATAAGGTACCGATGACCGTAGCAGTCTGGTCCCTTTAATCCCACAAACCAACCAACCAACACGAACAGGAAGGATGGACTCAGGCTTTCCCCATCCTGGCTGCCAGCAATCAAAGCCCAACAGACCGCACAGTCAACACGAGGCACGAGCACTACCGGCGAGTAACTGCCGCCGCGCGGCCGACTTCCAGCAGTTGGTAAACAGCAGCAAACTTCTCATTCGACGGTGACCACCAATCATGGAACATAACACAAGGGCCAATGGACAACACAGGTCGCATTCTCCCTCCGTCGCAATAACCTATTAAAATAAAGTTCCCTATCCTTCTTCCTTAAGTGACCAATGAAACTAACTACCTTTTTTAAATTATGACGTGATGGCATGTGCAGTGAACACTAACAACAAAATACTAAGGACACTGCATAGCTAGAACGCACCATTAGACCCAGAAGAAGGCCACTGCAATCGTGGCCGAAACGTTGTTTTTTTTCCCCTCCAGCAACAGTAGTTTTTACATTATGACGCGGTACCATACCCAGAAAACTTCTACGTGGAGTAGAATTGTCTTCGGTGATGAGTGCCGTCTGGAATTGAGCCCCGATGGCCAGTAAAGAAGTGTCTGAAGAAGAGCTGAACAGCGGTGTGTTATCAACATGAGTGTCGCCACCATATGGCCCGACGCCCAGGAGTGATGGTCTGGGGCGCCATTTCTTTTCATAGCATGAACGCTTTGGATGTCATCTGTAGCACTCTTGCGGCACAGTGGTACGTCGACGATATTCTAAGCTCCAACATGTAACACGTCAGCCTCAGTCGCAAATGGAAAACAATCTTCACCCCTGTTTCAGCCAAAATAATTTGGCTTCTTCAGAAGCCAGTGACACTAAACTATTGCATGCCAAGGTTTGGCCATGTCAAGCACAAGGCTTTAGGACCGTAGTAACCAGTCATAAATCCACATTACCTGTGTTGAAGAGAAACAACAGGCCCCACTGCGCACACGAGGTCGGTAGGCCGCGAAAGTTCCGGCGCAGCTCTGGTTACTACGGTGCTAAAGTTTTATGCTTGACATGGCCAATAGTTTCGTGTCACTAGTTTCTGAAGAGGGCCAAATTATTTTGGCTGAAACCTGGCTAAAAATTGTTTTCTATTTGCAACTGAGGCTGACGTGTTAAATGTTCAATTATCACAACTGCTGACAGGGCTCCACGAAGTTATAAATTCTTAATACTACGCTCTGTTTTATGGCCCTTCATGGCAAGCCATCCTGGGCTTACATTTCAGTAAAATGATGCCCGCCCGTACATGGCGAGAGTTTTGTTGTGCTTGTCTTCGTGATTGCCAAACCCTACGTCGGCCAGCAAGGTCACAGGATCTCTCCCCAGCTGTGAACGTTTGGATCATTCTGGACAGGGCCCTCCAAACAGCTCAGGATTTTAACGATTTAACGCGTCAGTTTGACGGAATTTGGCACCATATCCCTCAAGATGACATCCAACATCTCTATCAATCGATGCCAAGCCGAATAAATGCTTGCATAAGGGCCAGTGGTGGACAAAAGCGTTGTTGACTTGCTCAATATGTGAAGTTCTTTCTCTTGAATAAATCGTCCAGTTTTCCTGAAACAGCGATTATTTGCTTGTCAGCACATGTACATCTCATCTTTCGTGTGTACATAGGACACAATTTATGGTGCTGAGATGCGAAACCTGTTCAATATTTTCAAACGTGGATGTCCAAACAACCGCCAGGCCGACCTAACTACCAAACAAATGCTCGAAAATCCCACGTCAGACTGTCACCCTTATCAGCCTCAATTTTCCTGGCCAGTGCACTTGTCCAAACTTGCTACTCCTGGTCGAAAACATATATCATATTATTTGAATGTGTGGTGTCTCTTCTTTCGGACATGCCCGAAAGACATAGCAATATCAACGCTTCCACTCTTGGATAGAAATAGGAAAAGCGAACAACGCTTGTGTTAAACAAAAAGTTGATGGCACCATCTTCCTTTAATAATTTATTATTCACTGTTTTTAGAATCAACTGAATCATGGGTAGCGTGTGAATGCTGTGGAAATAATTAATTTCTCGTGATAAAATAATTGTGTAGGCGCGAGACATTTTAATGATTGTGATTTGGATTTGATTTTGAATTGAATTGAAATTATTTTTGAGATTTTATTTACTCCTTTAAGTTTATGCATTTAATAACTGGCTGATTAATAAAGATTAAAATGAGCAAACTTTTTGCTCACTTTAAAGTTACTTTAATATGAGCCAGTCTAGAAACTCATTTCATTTACATTGAAAACTGTAACAATATTTTTGTATTTTCCTCAGTTAATATTTTTAACGAACATGAGTTCTTTGTTATAATTTGCAACTGCCCACACACACGCAAGAGAATTGTTCTTAACGCCGTTAAAAAACAATTGAAGTCCTAGTCGTGGCTGTGGATCTCGGCGAGTAGCTGAAAATAAAAATCTTAAAAAATTATATTTTCTTCCCCTTGTCAAGTGGCTGTGGAAAAAATATTTGTTATGTTTCGGGCGGGCGATCTCTTCGCTTCCGCTCAATTCGTGAATTTAAAATGCCACGTAATGGAGTCTGTTGCTGCAGTGGCGGCTGCGACTGTTGAGCTGTAAATTACTCAATAGTGATTTTAAAAGGAAACGGACATGACACAGGGCTCGCCTTCTACAAATAATGGTGAAAAATAACTTTAAACTATTATATTATTGAATTACTATCACAAATGATCTCACTAGGTTCTGAATTAGTCTTTTCATATCACTGAAGTGTCAATGTCTTGCCAGAAGGGCTCTACACTTCTCAATTCCTACGGGTCCCCACGAGAAGTGCACGTGCCCTATCAAATCAGTAATCCATATTTCGGGTACACAGATGCACCACATATCCTTTTTAATATCCTTTCTGTAATATAATATGTCATTTTATATAGAATAATTGCTTCCTACTTCATTTCCTTCAGAAGTCTGGAGTTCTTGTTTGATTCTTCCTAAAACAGGACCTTCATCCTGTAATCTAGGTAGTTGCCTGCATACCTGCAGGAACTTTTTTCTATAAGTATGCTCTATCATGATCAAGATTCTGTACTCTGACACCTGTTTCAGTATTACTGCCAGTTCTGGCAGACATTGTGGTAAACGTGATAGAGCATCGGGGATTACATTGTCACTACCCTTAATATACTTTATTTGAAATTGGTATTCCTGGAGAGCAAGTACCCACCTAGTCAATCTATCATGCATCAGCTTACACGTCGACAAGAAACTCAGGGCCTGATGATCGCAAAAGATTTTCAAATTCTTCCCATGCACATAGTATCGGTACTTTTTATGGCCCACACAACTGCCAGTGCTTCGAGTTCAGTAACAGTGTAGGGACGTTCACAACACGATAACACTCGACTGGCGAAACCAGTTACTTTCATTTCCTTTCTTCCTTCCTTCTCCTCAATTTGGAACAAACAAGCTCCTACTGAGACAGCGGAAGAGCCTGTAGCAAGACAAAACTCCTTCGACATATCGGGATGCGATAATAATTTACCATTCAAAAGGGCTTGTCGTATTTGCTCGAACGCCCGCTGACGCTGGTCATTCCATATCCATGGTACATTTTTCCTCAGCAAGTTTAAAAGTGCATTCTTATTCAATAGCTGGTCGGCTATAAACCGTCGTAAAAAAGAACACTAGTCCTAAACATGCCTTCAATATTTTCTTAGTTCTTGGATAAGGAAGGTTCTCAGTCGCTTTCATTTTCTTTTTATCGGGTACAATACCTGTGGGTGATATTATGTGTCGAAGAAATTTAATTCTCTCTCTGCCAAACTTGGACTTCGCCAGGTTTGCAGTTTCACCTACTTCCGAAAATTGTTTGAGTACGCTTGTTAGCGTACCATTGTGGCTTTCTCAGTCTGGAGTAGCTATTAACAGGTCGTCTACATATAATGTTACACGGTCCAGTTTATCTGGTCCCAACACTGTGCCAAGCGCTGTAATAAAAGCACCTGCGCTGACATTTAACCAGAACGGCAAAACTTTAAACTGGTAGCTTCTCCCAGAAAATACAAATGCAGTATATTTTCTTGACGGCTCAGTAAGTGGGATTTGTCAGTAGGACGATCGCAAATCAACAGAGGCCAAATATTTGACCCCAAAAAATTTCTCTATTTGTTCATCCAGGTGCTCTGGCCGTGATCTCAAAGGTACAATTATTTTATTGATGTCTCGCGCATCAAGCGCGAGACGTATACTACCAACTGCCTTTGCTACTGCAACAATCGGGCTGCTATACGGAGATAAGGATGGTTCAGTTATCCCCAATTTGCATCATTTTTCGTATCTCTTTTGTTACTGCCTCCTTTTTGGACCATGAGACAATGTAGTTGGCATGGAAAAATGTATAATGGGGCACCACCTCATGCATCATTTTTCGTGTCTCTTTCGTTACTGCCTCCTTTTTCGACCATGAGACAATGTAGTTGGCATGGCAAAATGTATCATGAGGCACCACCTCAATGTTATAAGTGTAGCCTTTTATAGTACCTGGTTTCTCTGAGGACGCATTCCAATAACTTGCGGGTAGCTGAGTTAATTCATTATGTTTTGCCACTGAACAATATTCTGATTCTATGACCTTCACGTTTATCAGATTTCTTTTCTCTTAACTGTCTTCGGTAACAGATTCATTACAATATTCTTTTCTTCCACATAAGTCTGATTATAAGTTCATAACCTGTACGCTCTCAAATCTAACCTGAAAGCTACGGCAATATTTTCTCTTGTTCATAACATTGGCAATGTCACACGTTTACCCTTGTTCATAATGCTCAATTCACCGCACAAGAGGTCGATTTTTGCGTCCCTCTGGAGTAAAAATTCTATTCCCAGAATGCAACCGACCATCAAACCTTTAACAACAAGAAACAAGCTTCTTGTTGCTTAATTTCCTGTAACAACTTCGACTTGCACCTGGTGCTTTATGATTTGGGATTGTGCACCAATTGCACCTGTCACTCGACAATTTTTTACGGGCACTACAGGTATTTGATTGTTTTGGCTTATGTACTTGTGAAGTTCTAAACTCAGGACGTTAGTTAACGCACCTGTGTCTACTATTATTTGAATCGGTGCACCGTATATTTCGGCTTGTAATACCGCTTGCACAACATCTTTATCTGTTTGTTTACATTTTTGAGATACATTTACTAATTCCT
This sequence comes from Schistocerca piceifrons, assembly GCF_021461385.2. Taxonomy (NCBI): domain Eukaryota; kingdom Metazoa; phylum Arthropoda; class Insecta; order Orthoptera; family Acrididae; genus Schistocerca; species Schistocerca piceifrons. Next base: position 347,323,771 of record NC_060142.1, read on the forward strand.
CCTCTATTTTCACCCCGCCAATATACCTCAGCATACAGATATTGTTATTGGCTCTATAGAATGTGCCCTCACTACGACATATCACTGCGAATAACGGAGAGCGGATTGCGGCTGTCTTTAGTTTGGCAGGTGGCAGACATTGGGTTGACAGTTATATGTCACCTCCACTATCCCCACACTATGATTTTGGTTGTTGCTTCTATGGTTGGGTTGGCTGTTCTACCTCCCAGATGGTGCAATTTGATATGTCACATTGTTCTGATTATGTGGCGGGTGGTTATAGCCTCCAACCATGTTTTGTTGTGGACCTGAATTTGAATTCCACTGTGGCGCTGCATTTTGTTGCCACTGTGCTGGTGTTCGTTATATCCGCGCCAGTGGTTCAGGTTATTCCGCCACTGTGTATTTCCCTTACCATTGTAACCATTACTCATGCGCCCGTCATGATGCCTTTTTCTGATTTGATTAGTGTAACCGTTACTATTGTTTGGCCCCCGATTCGATTGTCTATATTCTTGTCTGTTCCCATTAACGTTTGGTATTTGGTTATTATTACGGCAGTTGTAATCAGCTTTCTGCTGGTTACAACCTGCATGATTCCACTTATTTTCATTTTTCATATCTCGATTAACAAATCCACAGAGTCAACCATGTCCATGAATTGTTCAGTATCGTACTCGGGTACGTTGACGAAATATTTTTTAATATCGTTTGGTAATTTCATCTTTATCAGTCTAATTACATCACGATCAGACATGGGTTCGTCCCAATACCTAGTCTTATTTATGTATTTTTCAAAGTACTTGCGCAAAGTTCCTAATTTCGGATTGTACATGCCAGGGCTGTGTAGTTCTTTACGCAGTCTTTCTTGTAGACTGTCTGACCAAAATTTCTGAAAAAATGCACACTCGAATTGATGCATAGTGTGACGATTTTGAGAGACATCTGTTGCTCACAGTGCCGTGTCACCTTGGGTAAAAGAGACTAAGAACTGTATGCGTTGCCTTTCAGTCCAACCGCTGGGAAAAATATTACGAAAGCTCTTGAAAAAAGCAAGTGGGTGGACATAACGCTTCTCACTATTAAAAGGCTGAAATGTTCGATGTTTGATCACATTATCCTCCTTCTGGTACAGTAAACTTCTACTGTCCGTTTCGTTCCTTAATTCATGTTGTGAAGTACATGGTATTGCATATTGTTCATGTCTGTTACTGACAGCTGGCTCTGTCTGCGCGTAAGCGCTTTGCACACTGTTTATGTTGTCGTAACGATCTGTACGCGGATTCGAATGTCAGTTCCCCACTGTTTACCTGGTTCTCTAGCTCAGATAGCCTTCGTGCGACATCTCGTTGCCAAATTGGTAACTCTGCCTGCACACGTGACTTTACCTGCTCTAGTTTGACTTGTATTGCGGCAGCGCTAGCATCAGTGTTTACGCTCATAGCCACTGACGGTAGTTCAACAGCTCACTTTACACCGCTCTCTATCTTTGATGAGATTTCGCGATTTTTAAGTTCTAGCCATTCGTCAAGTTCCTTTTCAAAATTGTGTGCTTGGGCTTCTGAATACTCATCAATGTTTTGACGCAGCCTCAAGCTCCACATTATCTACACGATTTGTTAGGTTCTGAACATTGTCTTTGAGACTAGTATGAGATAGTTGCAATTTCTGCATCTCACTGGACAAACTTTGTACAAGATCGGGTATCTTCTTACACACATCCCGCATCTCGACAAGTTCATTTTGTATACCACTTAGTTCTGATTCTATACGTTGCTCTCGCTCGCTGAGCATTTGAGCTAATTTTTGCTCTCGCTCACTGAGCATCTGAGCTAATTTTTGCTCCTTTTCTCGCTCTTTTGTTCTAAAATTCTTTCTTTCTCCCTTTCTTTCCGTTCTAAAAGTCTTTCCTTTTCTCTATCTCTTTTCTCAAGCCTTCGCAAAAATTCTGCGAAAGGATCTGCGATAGGCGAGCACACAGGTGCCCCAACTAGTCTGACACTTGTTTGGCCCCCTGCACATGCAGAGGAGTCATAAATATTTCATTGTCATTCTGCTGTGGAGCATCATTGGACGTCAACAGACCCTCGCCACCGCTTCGGAAGGTATGTTTTCCGAGGCGTTAGCATGGGATTCGTTTACATTCTTAGTATGATTTTAATTTCCCATGTCGAGCACATTTCGGCGGTCGTCCGGTGCAGGTGCTTTAGTCTGCCCTACTTTACCCATAGTGGATTCAATTCGACACAATTACAAGTTCAAACTCTAACACAAAAGTACATATTCCCTTCAAAAATAACCATACAAACACATACACAAATACACTCACTTCACTTTTCACTACTTACTGTTCTGAACCAAAGGCACCTCATATGCATATGGCCTGAATATTTCGCACACAATTCTTTAGGATTCTTGTACCTTTTTCTTTCTCCTTCATTCAATTTCGTTTTGTTTTTACAGTCTTTCTCCTTTCCGGCTAGGCTCAGAGTATGGTTTGGTGTACATATAAGAAAATTTACACAAACATTAATACATTACAATGGTTATGTAAATACATAATTACGTCAGTCATAATTCGGGCCCCGAGTTGCGGCGCAAGTCTCGTGGTAAAATAAAATGAGTGGGCGCGAGACTTTTTAATGATTGTGACTTGGATTTGATTTTGAATTAAATTGAAATTAATTTTTGAGATTTTAGTTATAGCATTAATTTTATGCTTTTAATGACTGGCTGATTAATAAAGATTAAGATGCAAAAATTTTGTTCATGTTAAAGTGACTTTAATATGAGCCAGTCTAAAAACATGTTTCATTTAAAATGAAAACTGAAAAAATATTTTTTTATTTTCCTCGGCTAATATTTTTGACAAGCATGAGTTCTTTCTTATAATATGTAACTGTCCACACATGCGAGAAAACTGTTCTTGCCGCCGTTAACAAATAAGTGAAGTCCGAGTCGTGGCTCTGGATCCCAGCGAGTAACTGAAAATAAAAATCTTAAAAACTATGATTTCTTCGGCTGCGTCAGACGGCTGTGGAAAAAATATTTGTTATGGTTTGAGCTAAATTCGTGAGTTAAAAGTGCCACGTAATGGCCTCTGTTGCTGCAGCGACGGCTGCAACTGTTGAGCTGTAAATTACTCAGGATGCCGATTTTAAAGGAAATGGACGTGACACACGGCTCACCTGCTACAAATACTGGTGAAAAATAACTTTAAACTATCATATTATTGAATTAATATCACAAATGAGCTTACATTCGTCAGCAATTAACAAACACGTCCGACCTCTACCACATCAGACAAGAGAAGAAGAAATAGTAGAAGAACAACTGAACGCTGTTCTTCTTCACATTACACTTACGTAGATTACATTGTGCATAATTAGTAATCTTTGCACTCAAATATTGTAACTAACATTTTACATAATAATAATGCACGTGAAAAAATTTTATTTCGCCTGTGCGGCTAGTATAGCATTAAAAATAATATTTTGCATCGAGATAAAAGCTCTCGTCCATATTCAATTTTTTTAATTTTCTTTTTTTTCTATATTTTCACTGGGGACGGCACAAATTTTATAATTACTCTGCAGCCCATGATTTCTTACTGATATGGCGCTCAGTACTGTTTAAGTGTTTAGTATGTATTTTACATTTGCTGTGTTCAGAAAACATGAACTTTAAGATATTTACACATAATAGTGAACCTCGCTATGGAATGCCATCTCAACTTTGGAGGGAAGGTTTGGTGTCTCAGCGAGCCACTGAACTAGGCTGGCGGGGTCTGTGCTCCTGGTAGGACCATTCACGCGAGACTGGTCGGTAGGTGAGAGCCAGACAAAGAGCAGCTCCCTGGGAGGGTTCCCTTCTTGGGAGTATGTGGGCGCAAACCACATGGGCAGTTAGCTAAGTCTGACTTTACTTCCACCTTTTTCTGTCAGACTTCTTCTGCTTTCATTTATGTCGACCTATATTGGCCAACACCTGTTTCTTTTCCTTTTTTTTCGGCCCTGGCGGTGTTAGGTTGTCGGGAGGGAGGCCTCCTAAGACGTGGTCAAGCCATCCTTCCTAGTTGAGCAAATCCTTATGAACAAGTCTGGTTCCCGAAATCGGTGGTTGTGCGATAAGGCTAGTAACCTAACCATGTTCAAATTTTTCATGGTGGTAAACTTCAAAATAAACCTCGTAAAAAAACTTGAAATGACTGATGACGAACATAAAAATTACGGAATAAAATATATACTCAATGTTGCCGCATGGAATCTTTATTATCTGGGGACACAGGAGACCGAGAGTAACGAAATACTTATAAAATCGCTACAGCAGTCATAACAGAAATAAAAAAGGTGAAAGGTACGAAATATCTAGAAGATTACCTTATTTTATACGGTGGAGTAGCATCTGAGCAAAGAGAATGTAATGGAGTGGTAGTACTGACAGACAGAGAACTGGAAGATAACATATTGCAATATACACTAGTAAACAGAAGGATTATCACAGCGAGACTGAAATTGTTACTATTATGTCTGTGGCCTCGTGCAGACCACGTGTATTTATGTACTACGTCTGCTTTAAAATGAATCGGTTACTTTCAGTTCATTAAAGGTGACAAACTCTCTGAATTTTATTCCATTGTTATTAATGGTTGGCGATAAGATGGTGGATTTTGCCGATTCTTGCGTTTAGTTTTAGGACTTTCGCGCCAGAGTAAGGAAAGAAAGAAGACACAGATTTGTACTACGAAGACTTACGGCGACACCTCAATAAAATAAACAGCACAATTTAATCTTAGCGGGAGATCTAAATGCAAGAATAGGCAAAGATCCCCTAGTTGATCGGTAACAATGCAGAGGATTGAATAAGATTCAGAGCGTGTCTCGCCTTTAATGAACTGAAAGTAACCAACACATTTTTTAAGAAAAAGACGTAGTATGTAAATATACATGGTCTGCATGAAGTAACAGCGCTCTAATGGATTACATAATAGTAAGCAAAATCTAAGTACAAGGGTGATAGAGACTCAAGTATATAGGGCGGGTGGGGGGGGGGGGGGGTGGAGGGAGAGAGGAAAGGTGAATACAGACAACTATCTTGTTAAATCAAAGATCCAGCTGCGGGAAGGATGGAAGAAACAGATCAAGAGGAAAACACAGAACCTTCTCCAATGAGAGATCTCAACAAATGTGTTCAAGCGAAGATTTGTTTGAAGAATGAACAAACATTAAAAATACTATAATACAGCTCGCTAAAGAAGTTCTAGGTGCAAAACCCAAAACGAGCATAAACAGGGGAACTAATATTTGGAACGAAGAGGTAGAGGAGCCGAGGAAAGAGAAAGCAGAGGAAGGGACAAATGTAGCAGATTTGACAGAATTAAAATAGGCATTCAGGAAAACAAAAAATAGAGAAGCACCTGCATCAGGATAAATTAACTCAGAATTAATAATTTACGGTGAAACACGTCCAGAATTCAGAATGATCCACCTATAAAACGTGTGATGACTAACTGAAAACCTCACCTGCCGACAGGTGTTGTTGATATACCTCAATGTGGACAGCTGAAAATGTGTGGCCCGACTGGGACTCGAACCCGGGATCTCCTGCTTACATGGCAGACGCTCTATCCATCTTTTTTCTTTTTTCTTTTTTCTTTTTTTACTCATTTTGATCGATATGGTTCGTTGCGTTTGGTTGGGGCGGATGTCACAAGACATCCGTTCAAATTGATCGTTGGTTGCTTGACTCAGTTTTTTATTACAGAGAGCACGCAGCCCTCTGACCGAACACGCTGAGCTACCGTGCCGGCTATCTGAGCCGCCGAGGACACAGATGAACAGCGCAACTGCAGGGAATTATCCCTTGCACTGGAATAAACTCACCAGACCATCTTGTTCACATAACATTCTTACTCGGCCACAGATTACTCAGTATAAATCATAAGCAATTTTGGCCGGCCGAAGTGGCCGTGCGGTTAAAGGCGCTGCAGTCTGGAACCGCAAGACCGCTACGGTCGCAGGTTCGAATCCTGCCTCGGGCATGGATGTTTGTGATGTCCTTAGGTTAGTTAGGTTTAACTAGTTCTAAGTTCTAGGGGACTAACGACCTCAGCAGTTGAGTCCCATAGTGCTCAGAGCCATTTGAACCATTTGAACCATAAGCAATTTTTTCCTTCATTTTAGCTTATGACTGGCATCCCAAATTTTATCACATAAATTTAGTTTTCTAAATTCTTAAACACCAAGATATACTGACACTATCTACATTGAGCCATAGATAGAATATAAGTAAAGTAGGAAACGGTAAAGAATACTGGAAGTAAAATAGTACTACTGCAGCTTAGAGTCCTTACGTTCGCTACTGACATGATATACAAAATCATCATATGCACTGAGGATTAAATGGTATTCTCACCTGACAATTCAATGGAGCTAAAGGCAAAAAAATATATCCTCAGCTAGTAATTGAATAAACATCCAGCCAGATCAGGATATTCAAGAAAGATTGTAATTTTACACAGAAAGCACGGATTCTGCCCAATTACAGTGTCAATAAATACTGATCTACGTCTGAAGAGATTGTCTCTCAACAATAACTAATATCATCAACACAAAAAAACAAGATTATGAAAAATGTATCATCACTCGGCTTCATATAATACGAATCAACAATGTACACAAAACACCTACTTATGCGATCATTCGTCAATGTTCCTGAGATAAAAATTAAAATTAATGTCCAACATCAAATCACTAAGTTACATAAGGCACATATAAAACAGTGTCCTTCAAGGAAACTCATTATCGAATAGAAACATAATTATGAAAAACGAATCTGTAACATTATCATATGGGAACCACTATATACATTCCTCATTTCATATATAATGTTGCAGCACAGAAGAATTACATAAAAACATATGAAAATTGACTCACCAAGAGAGAAAAATAAAAATACAGGAGAATTACACAAAAAACACATTGGAGCTGCCTAATTAAAAACATAAAAAGAAATTAACTAAAAGACAAAGCAAAATCATTGAATGCTCTGCAAATCTGGTGCTACCAAATTTTCTCACACTGAAGTTTGCTCTATCCACAGTGGGTGTACAGTGCATGATTACTTGTTCCTTATCTTCTTCCAATTGGGTTCTGCACTTACATCTTGGCGCACAATAAATATACCAGGAAAAAGCAAATGTCGATAATCACTGTACTGCAACTTACAAATTGTATTTGCTGCAGTAATGTGGATTGTCACATTCTGCAACCATAGAGTAGGTCATGTTGGACAACATTCATTTGTAGCTCACCAACTCCATTGTCCATATTATTACCATAGGAAGTGAGATTAGTTCTGATTTTTCACCCTTCTGTAACTAGAAGCACATACTCTCTATGCTTCGCGAAGGATTTGAGCTCTTTTGAATCTCTAACCCTTATTGTTATTATGTGACCAGAAAAAAACTTCTCTATTTATAGGTAACTGAGTTACATTAGTAATAATCTCATCTGTTTTCTCTCAATTTTTATTCCCCTTCTCTTTTGCTTCTTACGGATTTACTTTCAACAGCGTCTTTGACACATTGCACTCCTTGTTCCGACTTTTGATTAGCTGACCCAAGGATTACCTCTTGTTCTGGAAACTGAACTGACTTTTCAACAACCATAACTTTTCTATTTATTTAAAAATTCTTCATCATTTCCCTGACAGTCTGTTCATGTATTTAAATCTTCTGATGGTGATAGATCTCCTACAACTTCCTCCTTTAACCAATTCTGCTCTTGTGCAATTACGTTACATCACATTATTCACTTACTGTACTCAACTATGGGTCATATTCAGCCCCAACTCTTGCCTCATCTGAGGCAACTGTGAACTGAAGTTGTGAGTCTTTCACCTTACTTCGCAAACACAACCCTTCTGTTGCCCTTCTGGATCTCTTGAATTAATTTATAACCGCTTCTTTGATTTCTCAAGACAAGTCACATGTGATTCATTTAATAAGCTTCATTAATTTGTCACAAAATCACCACTGTAATGACTGCACCTCCCATATTATCCCATAATCATTTCTCTAATTTCCTAAAGCAAATCTCACGTGATTCATGTATCGCTTGTGTCTTTCAAATCTCTCGGATCACCCCACAGTCATTCCTGTTACTCGCTAAAACAAGAGTCATGTGGTGCACGTAAAGCGTTTTTTAAACTCTCACAAAACTGGGAAATAACTTGAGCACTATCTATTTTCATAAAATAATTTTCATCAAATATGTGTGGCCTAGACCATTGGAGACGAAAAGTCCTCATCGTTACTGCACAGAGTTAAATGTCTCAATGAAGAAGAAATGCTTATCAAATGAACAGTGATATGGTTCAGCCTAACAGAATAATACATGCACTAACAGCAGGAGATGTCAAAAGACGTCAAATAGCTAAATCCTAACACAAAATCCACCAAAGATAGAAGCTTCTGCTAAACTCGGCATCATGGTGATCGCCAGCATTGCAACACAGTGTATTAGACAACGGCGAGAGGACACAAGTCAGTGTAGTCAATGTTCATGGCTCTAAACCACCATCTACAGAACCAAATCACAGATTTCTTCAAAGTTCACAAACTTCTCATATATTTACTAATCAGCCAAAATTACTAAATGATATTACATAAGTCCCAATACAGTGCAGGCAGGCCTGTTCGCGGAATCCACCTTGAACACACCTTTGAATTTCCAGCAGTCTCTGTCATAGCAAACGCATTTCAATGCTCAACGATAGCAGCAGAGCCACTTTTCGAGTTGCGATGCTCTGATTATATGATGCACCAAGCTGGGAGCAGCGGCTGTGACAGGACGTCCGGAACGAGGCCAAATATAGGGCTCAGTTCCTGCACTTCCTGACGGCTTAACTCTCTTGACCCATCGCCTGACGGCACTATCATAGGCGGATCCAAGGGCGGGGCGGTGAAGCGTCATCGCCCCCCCCCCCCCCCCCCTCACCAAGAAGCCTCCTGTAGCAGTGGGACCAGTACCTAAAACGCCTGGGACTTTGTACCTCAGACTAAAACTGCTGTATTTTTTCAATTTTTCCAACGGTTCTAAATGTCCTAAATACTATTGTTTGTAACGAAAATCACCATAAACAAAAAGTAGCAATATAAACTGTTTCAGATCACTGAAAAATTTTTGCACTGGCTACACTCTCACCTCCTCCCCCTCCCCCTGAAGTCCATCCTACATCCACCACTGACTCCTGTCAACTTCATCATTACCATACACTGCATGTGTATTGATGTTCTCCACAATTTCTTTTTTTGTAACGAAGAATTCAATTACAGCACTTTGCTTGTAACAAATGTGTTGGATAGACACCATTTTCATGGTTCTCTACAGCTTTGCCATCTGTCAGATTTGTTCGAAAATTTGCACATGTGTTGAAGTAACATACAAATTAAACACCTTAAAGAATGTTTTCTTATATGTGTTAAGGACTCTAAAAAATTGGAGCGTTATTTTTTGAATGGTCCTCCTATCGTTTATTGTAATTAATGTTTATTATTAAACTCTGGGTCGTCCACTGTCTGTATGTTAGCTTGTAACATATCTTCCACTCGAACCACCTACCTGCTACATGTACCATACATCGTGACATATGTACTCCTAAAACTACCACCAGTCTTGGGTACAGCCTCTTGCTACTCTCTGATAGCACTGTAAGCTATTGCTCGGGACAGTAGTGTAATGTCATAATCGAAAAATCTGATAAAAAAATAAAAGACCTTTATTAAGACTCATTTCACTAAAGTGTAAGTGCCTCCAATGCTGTGTGAAATGACAGTGCACTGTTGCTGTACGCGTACACTTCCAGAAATACAACATGGACTGTTACAACATTGTTCCCATCCAAATGCAGAAAACAAATTGCCGAGGCGATAGTTAAAACTTTGCGAATACCCCTCTTACGTACACTCGTGATCGAATAAATTAGAGATACCTACCGTGCTGGAGAGAGTGAACTCCTGCTGCCAAGGCGAATAGAATAATTTGCTGTGTCGCATGACTGGAATGTCAACAGAGCTCCTGCTGGCCATCGGGATGGCCGTCGAGCTCAGGATAGGCAGTATGTATGATTTCAGTTCTGTAATATTACGCAGCCTGACGCTCCAAATAACAAGATTCCCGTATCCAAGGTTCTCGGGTGTCCAGCCGGATCCGATCGTCGAAGTTCCACGATATTTCGGCGAATAACCGTTCCGCCATCATCAGGTGGTGCTGATCAGCTGAACGGTTATTCGCCAAAAGAACCTTGGATACAGAAAATTCGCCGGAAAAGCCTCTGATCACATATAACAAGATTCCCGTTTAGCTGCACCTTGTTATTGTGAGACTTCCCCAAAGCCACAGAAAACGGACAGGTACGATTTAAAAGTGTTGTGTTTTACGATGTCTGGTTGATTGACTGATTGACGGACAGCCCTGGAATGCTGCCAACTTTCCGAACATCCGAGACAGTTGAGTGAGGGGCTTAAGGATTACAAGCAAATAAACTTAAGTTGTAACCCTCTTGGAGACTCAGGAATGTAGAGAAAGGCTGTATGTATTCACAGTAGCTTCTCAAGAAAATCCAATGTCTAACCCACTATGGAACTTCTCACAGGCTACTGCTGCGACTCTAAAACAGCCATGGGAACATAGCTTGAGATCAAACGCCCCGCACTGACCGCCGTCCACGGTTTTTCGGAGTGAGATCGAGGAAGTTGGTATCTTGTAACTAACATTGGCACGTTGGAGTTACCCAGCACAGATTGTTCTTTGGGTGCAGTGTGCATTGAATCCACCGGTAGCAAAGTGAAATGACACGACGTTTAGCGACCCGAACGAAAAAGAAAAAAAACACAGGGAGGTCATTCAGAGACGGTTTGTGAAGATGTACTGTATTCAGATGTTTTGAGAGATTGCAGGGCAGTCTCACTTTTGATCCGGTGTCATGCTGCTTAATGTTGGGTTCTTTATTACTTGCTTACTACATTTGATACAATCTGACTTCATACATACGATGAAACGGTTGGTAGCAGTTAACGCTCTTGCTTGTGTGCTCTAGTGAAGGCATATTGGTAGGTTTTACCTGCGTTCGAAGGAAGAGGGTGCTGAGTTAATTGACAGCAGTAAAAGCGAATGGCTGCTGAGAGCCGAGGGGAGCTTTTTTCTGTGGAACCTGGTGAAAACGTTTGCTGACGGCCAAGTCTCGCGGTCTCATTGTGCAGACACACTGGTGGCGCCAGTCGGTCGGCAACCGCATCCAGGTAAAGTGACTAGATCCGAGGAGTCGCTGCTGCTATGACTGGCGCATTGTACGAACTGATGGCCGGCAATAAAGCAGAGTATGGGCCCTTGGTAGGTAGTAATCAGATGAGACGGCTGAGAGTTGTTGCAAATTCCTTGGGGCAGGGCAGTGGCACCCAGATGTCCAGACTCTGCTACAAAAAAAATATGTGTGAAGGCACGAGGCTTTTAGCGAGTTTATGGCTATTCTTTAGAATTCGAAATGGACACAACAGGGGAGATAACGATCTTCTTATGGAGGGCTGTGGTTCCATCCAAGTCATGCTTTTAGCAAAGACTAGGGGTAAACATGTGGGAAAGAGGGAGCAAATATGAATCTTTTCTCATTTTCTCCAAATTACATTTGAAAGTCGCTGGTTGGTCAAATCTGTGTATGCAGAGCAGGGGGCAGTCTCCCAGCTTCGAAACCCGAGCTACAGCTTGTGGTTTGCTTCTGCTATAGGCGGTGTAGTCGAACCGTGCAAATCTGCTATGCTACCGAGCAGTGGAGGGAAGGTGTGGAGAAAGAGAGCAGCACTCTTGTACTGGCGATTCGCTAATAAGAATGGCAGGTCTTTACCTAGACAGTGATACTTGTGCCCTTCGCTAGTGTGCCACTTAGAGCCCGTGTCGTCTGAACTGTCAGAGATACTGCTTCTTGCATCATGTACACAACGAGTTATGTGTGGATGTACGTACTTGTTCTTCTTTGTTGATCCATTATGGACTGTTGGGCAATGGCTGGCATGTATTTCTTGATGCAATAATTTACCAACATCCGTGTGTATTGTAGTAATTTATTTTATGAACTTCTTACGTGCTACCAGTTACGGCATTACATTGATGCCATCTTCAGGCCCCACACGTCATAGTCGTAAAATTTCTATACACGGAAGAAGCCATATAACTGGAATCGCTATGCAACAGCTCTTGGTGGCCAGGCGACACAGACTGTGTATAGCGATTTTACGACTATGACGTGTGGGGCCTGAAGATGGCATCAATGTAATGCCAAAACTGGTAGCACGTAAGAAGTTCATAAAATAAATTACTACAATACATACGGCTGTTCGTAAATTATTGCATCAAGAAATTATTTGTTTTTAATCGGGCGTCTAAACGTTTGACATATTCTGTCATGCTTAGTCATGTCACGGAGTCATATTGGTTTGGCAGACCAGCATACGGGTCCACCTACATGCTGGAATCCACTGGGGTTTCAGAGGGTCATAGGGAAGTGTCTACATTCCAGATCAGCTTATGACGTCAGATAAAGCGATTAGTTCTGGTTAGTGTAGTGTGTTGATCCCCAGCTGATCACTTTGTTGACCATAGACCGCATATTATTGATAGCGATTCTCAGACAGTTGTTATTTAGACCACAACTCCTCTCAGGGTTCTGATTTACATTACCTTTGCCATTTTATTAAAGTCTTGGTTGCAATTGAAAGAGCCTGGAAGTTTGCAGTTTCATTCTGGGGATTCTAGAGTGAGATTCTGAGTGTCCTTCTCAAGACTCGTTTAGAAAATTTGCATTAGACGTCATGCTAAGTGATTCTGCCTCCGTAGCTGAGTGGTCAGTATGGATGGCTGCCACGCGGAGGACCCGGATTCGATTCCTGGTACTGTCAACGATTTTTTTTCCTTTGTGGGAGGGGTGGTATGGAGTGCAATTAGCCTCATGATGGTAATTAAAAGCTACGTGACCGAGTAGTAGCTGCTCCACGGTGAGGAAGGTCGACATAGCTGCCAGGGAAGCGGTGTGCTGACCACATGCGTCTCCATACAGCATCCGCATGACGTCCCAAGGTAGAGGATGACACAGCGACCAGTAGACATCCCTTGGGCCTCCATGGCCTGGACAAGGGGCTCGTTGTCCAAGTGAATCCCAACTTGTGGTGTTTGCTTAGAACATTCTGAGTTTGCACTCAGGAAACAAGTCAGTTTTCTACTCAGGTTTTCAGGCTATGAGTCTAGTTCCTGTGTTTACCTCTACGCCTACTGTCATTCTGTGACGTCCTCAATTTCCCTTCCACGTCAGATGATCTTCCTTTCAACCGAGCGCAGTGGCTCTATCATTAGCACACAGGGCTCGAATTCGGGAGTACGACGGTTCAAATCCGAGCCCGACCATCCTGATTTAGGTTGTCGGTCATTTCCCTAAATCGTTCCAAGCAAATGCCTTGATGGTTCCTTTGAAACGAACGATTTCCTTCGCCATCCATGAAGCATTCCGAGCCTGTGCTCCATCTCTAATGATCTCGTTGTCGACAGGACTCATATCGTCTTTCATCCCTTCCTTCCTTCTTCCTCTCAGTTCAAAGTTCGGATCTACGGAATTCGACTGTGCTCCTGCTACATGAGATCCACCTCCAAATACAAGCTGGACACTACCTTTGCAGTTTAATTACGACAGATAAAAGATGCCGCAAGTTCATCGGAAAGCAACGAATAGCTGCTGCGACAAGGACAATAGTGCTGCATGGTGTCCTGTTAAACTGCACGTAGTAAAATTTGCGTCCAGAAAATGTACAGTTAAGGTCAGCTAATCTCTGTGTCCGAACTCCACAATTTGCGCGGCAGGTAGAAGAGCCGAGGAATCTTTAAGAGGTGTATTGAAAAAAAAAATGAGTGCAAATGCTCAAACAAGAACTGTAATGTTCACATTTTTACAATTGTAAGTAATCATAATTTATTTTATTTGTGTCTGATACCATCACAAATTTTTTCTTGTGCCTGGAACTTCAGAAACTACAAAGCAAAACACAAAAACCAGTCGGAAACATGAAATTTAAAAAATCATATCTCTTTGTAAAATGTAAACCTTCACCGCCAGAAATGTCACAATTCATAACATGCTCCAGGCTATTATGCTGTGCTCGAACGGATTTCGTGTTTAAATCGAAAGTTTCGTCATCATATGCAGAGGATATTTTCAAGGGGATCGTAGTTTCTCTGATTGATTCACACTCTAGCTCGCTACTGACACTCAAAGAAGGTAAGATCTTCCTTGAAAATGTCCGCCGCAGATGGAGGCGAAATGTTGGGTTTAAATGTGAAATCCATTCGATCACGGGATAATTGCTCTGAACATTTTATTAACTGTAATCGCATCTCATCTACTTGACGAAGCACACTTTAAAGTTAACATCAAACTGGTCTAGCCCAGTGAATCATCTTATGGCACATGTGAAGTACAGAAGATGCATTGTCATACTATGTAAACGTCTTCGAGCACGCAGATACATAGGTCACATAACTTGTAGACAGCTTGTGCACACAGTCCTAGTGGTACATGGCCACGTCCTGCACATGTGACTTCAAAATACCAAAGCAATTTTGTATATATTTATAAATTCTACATATGCATCTTGAGGCTGAAAGTTACTCTTGTGACGGTGTATGCCTAGAGAGAAATTTGATTTGGATAGGTTCAAAAAATTGGTTCAAATCGCACTATGGGACTTAAAATCTGAGGTCATCACTCCCCTAGAACTACTCAAACCTAACTAACCTAAGGACATCACACACATCCATGCCCGAGGCTGGATTCGAACCTGCGACCGTAGCGGCAGCGCGGTTGCGGACTGAAGCACCTAGAACCGCACGGCCACAATGGCCGGCTGGATTGGTTCCGCCTTGAGAAAACACAGTTTTTTTCTTTTTTTAATACAAACGTATTCCGCTGAAGTTACAGCATAAGAAGTGGAGTTTTTATTTTATTTATGTTGAATAACTGTAAAATTGCTCTTTAATGTTTGTACATACAGACGTTTCAGTTTTTAGGAAAATATATTCGCAAATTTCAAAACAGGCAAAAATTTTATATACACCTGGCTACCCACATGCTGTGCTTTTTATCCATTTCTACATTTTGTATTACAGCTGGTGTTTTTTCACAGTTTATCATCTGAAATCACATAGACCTTAGTTTAGAATGTTACTTGCATGAAAAATTTGCGATTCGGATAGTTGTTCCATGTGGAAAGTTTGTGTGTGTGTTTTCTGATTTGCCCATTATTTTCACTGCGGAAAACCGCACTTTTAAATTTTCTGTGTGTCTCTGCTTAAGAGACTGTAAAACAATATGGCGGACAGCTGAATGTGTTCTGGGTCTGAGTATTGAATCTTGTACTGGCCTAAGGCACTGAGAGGTGTATCTGTTAGTGTGTCTGTGCGTGTATGTGTTTATGTTTATGTTGCAGAAAGGTGAGTATTCCTTTATTAAATAAAGGTGTACACAGCTCTCTACAACGGAACTCTAGGCTTTGCCCTCAAAGAACTGTCAGACGACCCAAATCCATAAACACACACACACACACACACACACACACACACACACACATAAACACAATCTTCAACACAGAATAAAATAAAGCTGTTACGCAAAATACTTAAAATTAAAATACAGTATGTGCTAACAAAGCATATACAGGGTGAATCACTTAAAGTTTGCACCGCAAATATTTCGGAAATAGAAAGTGCTATTGATGTGGGTTTTCATAGAAAGGATTGGCATCAGGATCTCGTACTTTTAGCCAATCAACA
This sequence comes from Schistocerca piceifrons, assembly GCF_021461385.2. Lineage (NCBI taxonomy): Eukaryota > Metazoa > Arthropoda > Insecta > Orthoptera > Acrididae > Schistocerca > Schistocerca piceifrons. Next base: position 347,339,640 of record NC_060142.1, read on the forward strand.
GATTACAAGATTACTTATAAAGTATATTCTTTGTGCAAAATACACTTTTTTAAGTGGAACAATACCTATTGACGTAAACAAACTAAAAGTGGGGTAAATTAGAATCTTGATGGTGTTTGTTGCAGGAGCCTAGCGCGAGTTTTTTACGAGATATCGTATTCTGATAAGTTTCCACATCGATACTTCTACAATAGATGTGGTAGCACACACTAAAGAACGACACAAGTGCACACACTAGTTATTTCAGTGGAGACACCTAAGCAGGCTGCAATAGAATTCGCGAAGACATGCTGTAGTATTTCGTGCACAATGGACTGAAAAGCCATCATGTTGGTACCACAGGTTTCTCCTAGTTTACAGAGGAACGTCTTCCAGCATCCGTAGAAGATGCTCTGTTAGGAGACTGCGATACTTGTGCGCGCTCAGTGTTCCGTCTATGAAAAACACGCTTATGAGCTGATGGTTCACTACCAAACACCAGATGTCTACACTTCACGGACACTGACGTTTCACCTCACGAAGCCAACGGGGATTGTCAACATACCAACAATGCATGTTTCGGCGGTTTACCTCACCATCATTGGTAAATGTGGCTTCTTCATCACTAAACAAGATACGCGATACATCTCGAGTATCCTGTCTTAATGTCCATGCAGAGAAGTTAATGCGATCCTCATAATCTTTCCCATGCAGCTCTTGATGAAGAGAGGTGATAAGGATGGAAACTTTGTCGACGGAGAATGCGTTTGACGCTTGCCTGACTCATGACACTTCCTCGTGAGACTGAGCGGGAGCCAACGCGCGGATCAACTGCAACAGCAACAAGAACATTAATTTCCTCTTCTTCTGTAATCACTTGTTTCCTTCTGTTAAGTTATCTAGGTGCTTCACTACCACTTTCATGTAACTGGTTAAAGAGGTTCATAAATCATTCCCGAGATGTTGTTGTTGTGGTCTCCAGTCCTGAGACTGGTTTGATGCAGCTCTCCATGCTACTCTATCCATTGCAAGCTCCTTCATCTCCCAGTACCTACTGCAACCTGCATCCTTCTGAATCTGCTTAGTGCATTCATCTCTTGGCCTCCCTCTACGATTTTTACCCTCCACACTGCCCTCCAATGCTAAATTTGTGATCCCTTGATACCTCAGGACATGTCCTACCAACCGATCCTTTCTTCTAGTCAAGTTGTGCCACAAAATTCTCTTCTCCCCAATCCTATTCAATACCTCCTCATTAGTTATGTGATCTACCCACCTAATCTTCAACATTCGTCTCTAGCACCACATTTCGAAAGCTTCTATTCTCTTCTTGTCCAAACTATTTATTGTCCATGTTTCACTTCCATACATGGCTACACTCCATACAAATACTTTCAGAAATGACTTCCTGACACTTAAATCTATACTCGATGTTAACAAATTTCTCTTCTTCAGAAACGCTTTCCTTGCCATTGCCAGTCTACATTTTATGTCCTCTCTACTTCGACCATCATCAGTTATTTTGCTCCCCAAATAGCAAAACTCCTTTACTACTTTAAGTGTCTCATTTCCTAATCTAATTCCCTCAGCATCACCCGACTTTATTCGACTACATTCCATTATCCTTGTTTTGCTTTTGTTGATGTTCATCTTATATCCTCCTTTCAAGACACTGTCCATTCCGTTCAACTGCACTTCCAAGTCCTTTGCGGTCTCTGACAGAATTACAATGTCATCGGTGAAACTTAAAGTTTTTATTTTTTTTCCATCGAATTTAATACCTACTCCGAATTTTTCTTTTGTTTCCTTTACTGCTTGCTCAATATAGAGATTGAATAACATTGGGGAGAGGCTACAACCTTGTCTCACTCCCTTCCCAACCACTGCTTCCCTTTCATGCCCCTCGACTCTTATAACTGCCATCTGGTTTCTGTACAAATTGTAAATAGCCCTTCGCTCCCTGTATTTTATCCCTGCCACCTTTAGAATTTGAAAGAGAGTATTCCAGTCAACATTGTCAAAAGCTTTCTCTAAGTCTACAAATGCTAGAAACGTAGGTTTGTCTTTCCTTAATCTTCCTTCTAAGATAAGTCGTAAGGTGAGTATTGCCTCACGCGTTCCAACATTTCTACGGAATCCAAACTGATCTTCCCCGAGGTCGGCTTCTACCAGTTTTTCCATTCGTCTGTAAATAATTCGCGTTAGTATTTTGCAGCTGTGACTTATTAAACTGATAGTTCGGTAATTTTCACATCTGTCAACACCTGCTTTCTTTGGGATTGGAATTATTATATTCTTCTTGAAGACTGAGGGTATTTCGCCTGTCTCGTACATCTTGCTCACCAGATGGTAGAGTTTTGTCAGGACTGGTTCTCCCAAGGCCGTCAGTAGTTCTAATGGAATGTTGTCTTCTCCCGGGGCCTTGTTTGGACTCAGGGCTTTCAGTGCTCTGTCAAACTCTTCACGCAGAATCCTATCTCCCATTTCATCTTCATCTACATTCTCTTCCACTTCTATAATATTGTCCTTAAGTACATCGCCCTTGTATAGACCCTCTATATACTCCTTCCACTTTTCTGCTTTCCCCTCTTTGCTTAGAACTGGGTTTCCATCTGAGCTCTTGATATTCATACAAGTGGCTCTCTTTTCTCCAAAGGTCTCTTTAATTTTCCTGTAAGCAGTCTCTGTCTTACCCCTAGTGAGAGAAGCCTCTACATCCTTACATTTGTCCTCTAGCCATGCCTGCTTAGCCATTTTGCACTTCCTGTCGATCTCATTTTTGAGACGTTTGTATTCATTTTTGCCTGCTTCATTTACTGCATTTTTATATTTTCTCCTTTCATCAATTAAATTCAATATTTCTTCTGTTACCCAACGATTTCTACTAGCCCTCGTCTTTTTACACTTGATCCTCTGCTGCCTTCATTACTTCATTCCTCAGAGCTACCCATTCTTCTTTTACTGTACTTCCTTCCCCCATTCCTGTCAATTGTTCTCTTATGCTCTCCCTGAAACTCTGTACAACCTCTGGTTTATCCAGGTCCCATCTCCTTAAATTCCCACCTTTTTGCAATTTCTTCAGCTTCAATCTACAGTTCATAACCAATATATTGTGGTCAGAGTCAACATCTGCCCCTGGAAATGTCCTACAATTTAAAACCTGGTTCCTAAATCTCTGTCTTACCATTATATAATCTATCTGATACCTTTTAGTATCTCCAGGATTCTTCCATTGCCGAGATGGTTTACGTTTATTGGGATATTTTGCGGTATACACCGTACAAGAACAAAATGCATTCTTCCTACATACTCCATACACCATGACGATGTCGGCTTTTTCTGCATTGGCAAATCCCATCGTCCACTCCTCTTCATATATGCAACACGTTCTGAGACATTGTTGTTCGTGTAAGTTAAGATTTTTCTGCAATATTCGTTATCGCTTACATGTAAGAGCACACTTTCTCAGTAATGATTTCGTGATTTCTGTGTGTTTAAAAAACGAAATATGAAATAGCTGGAGATGAAATTTCTGTGAGTGAAACAACCGACAATGACCTTTATATTTTTTCTTATCAGAAATAATTCACCATTTTTTCCGAATGTGTAGCGATTTCCGGGTATGCGATTAGACAGGAATTCAAGAGCACAAGTTAAATTACTGGGAATGTAACTAGCAGCAGTCATCTTCGTAATCTGGCTTGTCACAAGTAGTAGACAGAGATGAAAGATGTCCGCCGTAATATTTTTAGACTGTAGCACCATATACGAAATATTTTCATTCATGAGATGCATGTTATAAACTTGGACGAACTGCAGGAGCTCCGGAAAATGCGGTTTTTCAATTTTGCTTTTAAGATCCAAATCGTTGAAGTATCATGTAGGGAAGTGGGCTACTTAATCATTTGGATCTCTAGGAGCGAGTTATAGCCACATTCTGTTTATCTTCTTATTCTTTGAAACTCTCAGAATCAAATTTCGGGTGTTTTTATATATGTATTAGTGCAGTGTGGTACTACACACTATTACTAACTCATATTCCGAAACGTAAAATCCAGTACTCGATGTCAGTGTGAATGAGAATAAGATGATATAATGCGGCATTTACGACAATCTGCAGAATATAGTCAAATACGCTATCGTTATTATGCATGCATGTAAACATGCCGTCAGGGAGACTGTAAAAATTTCTATGCGTTTCAGCTGAGAATCGACCAAGAATTGACGGAAGAATCCATAAATAAGATTACTGATTTTAGTTACTGCGTTTTTGGCGTCCAACATGGGGCCATTCCAATCCATTTCAATTACTTTGTTTGGCGCCTGTGTGTCGCCATCCCATTACGTTTTAGTACTTCTGTTTACTATAGATCATTTGGTGTCAGATTACCGTGCGAGGTGGCGCAGTGGTAAGCACACTGGATTTGCATTCCAGACGACGACAGTTCAAAACCCCTTCCAGCCTTCCAGATTATGTCTCCCACGAATTCCCTAAATTGCTCCAGAGGAATTCCATACAGTTCTTCTAAAAGGATGGGAAGGTTTACTTCTCTGTCCTTTCGTAGTCCTAGCTTGTGTTTCTTCCCTAATGACCGCGCTGTCGAAGGGACATTAAACATATTTCTTCCTCCCTTCTTTCAGACAGATGGAGGGATGCGTTGTATACTGCCTGCATTTCTGAGTTCGTGCAGACTCTGGGCTTTCCACTTGCCACTGCAACACTGATGTACGTGGATTCAGGGGAAAACATTTCTGCCTGTATCAACTACCAAGGACAGCAACATGCTGCTAATGTGGTCGCTGTCACCTTTCATGGATTCTACAAGAAACCAGACTACAGGACAGCAAATTACTCATCAGTTCAATGCTGGACGGTAACAGCTGGTAGGCTGCCATAAAACTGAATACCATGGGTGATTCCTACTGAGTGCAAACGCTAAGTTTTACCTGCTCTTGGAGTGGTTAACTTTACGAAATGGGTGAACTGGGTGGGGTGGTCAATTGATGAGTCAACTGCGCAGAGGAAAACACTAGTTAAGTTGACACCGCAGCGTTTTCCTCCCTTTTTTCAGGGATCTAGGACTCTCCATAGCTGCTAAGGTTCAAATGGCTCTGAGCACTATGGGACTTAACATCTATGGTCATCAGTCCCCTAGAACTTAGAACTACTTAAGCCTAACTAACCTAAGGACAGCACACAACACCCAGTCATCACGAGGCAGAGAAAATCCCTGACCCCGCCGGGAATCGTACCCGGGAACCCGGGCGTGGGAAGCGAGAACGCTACCGCACGACCACGAGCTGCGGACAGCTGCTAAAGTGGACCACTTATAGGTATGATTAACATGATTGATAAAATGGTGATGCCCACAATAGAGCAGAACACTGTGAACTTCATTTAACGCTTTGGGTAACGGTGGCAAAACAGATCTTCTGGTCCTAAAAATACATTTTTTAGGAGTTAGTGACATCTTGGATAGAACTATCGATCCACTGGCTGCTATTTTTTTTTTTGTGAATTAGTTTTAAAGTCTCCCACATTATTCGTTGTAGCCTTCCTACTGGAAGTTATTTGCCTGTTTAAGTTATCAACGGCTTCAGGATAGTAGCTGGCTTCATGAGTAGTTGAAGTAAGTACGTGGCTTACATATTTTTGCTGTGCGCAGCCACGTGACTTCTAGTCGTGTTTCTCTATCTTTCCTAAATTTATTTTCTCCAACAACTATCAGCTTACGGCCTCTCATACTCGTCATATGCTCCACGGGAACATTATAATCCATTTCTAACTTCATACCAGGAGTATGAACTGGCAGCAACAGCACAGCATAGCACGAGGAGAAAGTGACTAATGATGACAGCCCTACCAACAGTTTAGTGCAAAAATTTCCAAATAGCAAACAAAACACTTGCACGCTGACGACCTGTTCATGACACACTTCAGTCACCCTGTTTGCTTAAGTAACACTGAAATTGCTCGCAACACAGTTTGGCAAACAATAAACCTTTTGCTGTACAATCTGTACGCATCCGAATATCACCCCCTTTTAGTCTTGTACAAAAGCCTCTGTCCCACATGTTTACCTGCGCACGTCATATGTTAACAGTCACAGAGATTAGCACGGGTACTGTGGACAAGGACCAGCAGTTCGTGTGCGAGCTCCCAGTGGAGCTGTGCGCGAATAGCCGCTCACAGTACAGCAGCGGACGGGCGGCGCAGGCAGGAACTGGCACCCCGCCAGGCGGCCTGGGCCGCTCAGTGATCACTGGCCGCCGCTGGCCACTTGAGCGCCGGCCGACGGCGACCCTTGCGCAGGTCAAAGGTCCAGGAGCGCCTGCTGGCTCGTTAGTGGCTGCGCAGCTGCTGCCCTTTGACGCCGTCATTAGAATGCGGCCGACCTCTCGCCGGGATCGGCCAGACGTGCCGGGCCCTTTCTACGGCAAGATATGTCTACGGGAATTCGGCCTTTTTGGCCGAAGCCCCCTCTCATCGTCATTTCCGCTAGCGCAACGAGTCGATAGGTTTGAAAACGACAGGTTCTTTCTCCCCGTCGCTACATTTTCTGCCTTTATTCATTTCTGGTTTATTCGTTTAATCGATCAGAGAATAAAGAGCCTGGGATGATATTGTCAATATCAATGAAATTCGCCAACAGCCGTGTAACTGAAATGTTATTTTAATTTATTTTACTAGTTTCGGCGTTACACTGTGTAATCTTAAGGCCTCATACGCATCTCTCAAAATAAATTGTATGTTATACAGTGCCATATATTCCTGGATATAGTGAATTCAAACCGTTTAACAAGTGCTTCATTCGAAGACTTCATAGCAACTTGAGATGAATTCACGACACCCAGGAATATATGGCACTGTGAAGATAGGTCTTATGATATAATGCTGTGTACAGGCCAAACAAAGGAAAGTTATGATTTAGAGTTCATTAGAGACAGAACACACATTGGACTAGACACAGTCAGGGTTCGAGTGTGGGGGATTTGGCGGCAGGTTTTTTTTTTTTTTGGGGGGGGGGGGGGAAATGGCATGGTTTGCTACTGGTTTTATGGCCCCCTACCTCTCCCCGCCCTTAAATATAAAGTGTCGTCATCACCACTTCTGACGTGTCACAAATACTTCGATAAAAATAACAATAATTTTTCAGCACAATAATAATTTGTTTACATCAGATCTTAGTATATTGTTTTAACATAACCTTATATAAATTAGAATTCAGTGAAGTACACAATTATGCATCTGGCAGAGCTACATTGTTATCTGCAAACCTCAAAGTTTTTATTTCTTCTCCCTTCACATTAACTCCCTTTCCAGATTTCTCCTTGGTTTCCTTCACTGCTTCCTCAGCGCACAGAATGAGTAACAATGTGGATCGGTTGCAACACTGTCGCACTCCCTTTTCAACTGCTGGTTCCCTTTCACGTCTTTCGACTCTCCACCGTTCATCATTTGCCAGTGGCGTCATCGGATGCGGTATGAAGCGGCATGTGTTCAGCACACAGCTCTTCCAGCCATTCTCGCATTTCTTGACCTTGGAACCTTTACTAATCGCTCGAGCAGCTTCTGAATGCACCCCGTGACAGTCCTTCCAACAAGGTAAGATCGCTGGCAGTACCAAGAACCAAACCCAGATCCCCTGCTGGGCAGTCAACAACTCTGACCACTCAGTTACGGAGACAGACGTGGAAGACTCTGGCAAGAATAAATGTTGTGCCTGTTTTATGACAAAGTTCATTTGGTCTCACGCGCTACTTGATTAATATATTTATTGAAGGTAAAGATCCTCTATGTTGTTAAGGTGAGTTACTTCCTCTTCAATTTCTTCTTCACAATCGACGTTTCGACCTCTTTGCTGTGACCTTCGTCAGGAAGAAGAACCGGTATCACCAGAAGATCCCGAAGAAGATCCCAGCAGAAGGGTCGAAACGTCGATTGTGAAAAAGAAATTAAAGAATGACCTGACACAGCTTCACAACATAGAAGATTTTTCCCTTCCCTGATAAGGACTATGCAAGCCTGCAGCCCTAGATAATACACTTATAATTATACAGATGGGTCTATCCCATAGCGAGGTTGAGTTACTTCTTACAGCTGTGATCTCAGCAACGTTTATCTCTCTCTCTCTCTCTCTCTCTCTCTCTCTCTCTCTCTCTCTCCCTCTCTCTCTGTCATAGTGACGAAAGTGCGTACTATCGAATCACGTTCTGCACCACCTTGTTCTTGTAAAACCTGGTTGAATTTCTCTCTCTACTTTTCTATGGTCTTCATCTGCGACAGCAGCAGTATCTCTGCAGTGGCTGCATCCGCTGATTCCCAACCTAGGGCTGAGAGAGATTCAATTGTTCGTGGCCAGCTAAGAACTTTCATACCTGTTCACTTGAAATATCTATTTGAAAATAGTTCCAGAAGAGCCTGAATAATTTTATCGCAACGTATACGACACATATGTTATCTGACCCCTTAGACGTGACAATCTGGGAAAGTGATTATCAATGTCAATAAAATTCAATAACAGCCGTGTACTTTAAGATATTATTTTATTTGATTCTGAAGGCAACCAGTTTCGGCATTTCATTCTGCCATCTTGAGGTCCCAAATGCTTCTATCCAAAGAAACGAACTTGTCGTATAGTGCCATAAATCACGTCACGTCTTCGAATTAAGCAATTGCATAACAATTGAATTCACGATATCCAGTGATTTATGGTTATATACGATGGAAACGTGTGGGGCCTGAAGATGGAATAATGAAATGCCGAAACTGGTTACCTTCACAATAAAATAAAATAATATCTTAAAGTACACGGCTGTTGGTGAATTTTATTGATATTGACAATTACTTAACCTGCCGATTTTCCCTGGCCACGATGGACCGACAGAGATCTGGGAGAGTTGTTGGAACAACTGAGTAACATTCCAGACCACGTGAACCTGAGGATGGAAGTAGACATAACAGTACTTTGCCATTCACTGAAGTCCTCTTCCCTCAAAATCGATTTGTTGTGTCAGTCCCAGTGTGTAATGAGAAATCCACCCATATAGATCAGTATCTGTATGCTCTGAGTCTTTCCGCCACAATGCAGCATGAAAGTGCAGTATTCTAAAGTCAATATGCAAGAATTTTGAAGAGAAAGCTGGGATGAAGAATGGAGCAAATATCTACAGCTACATCTACGTGATTACTCTCCTATTCACAATAAAGTGCTTGGCAGAGGGTTCAATGAACCACCTTCAAGCTGTCTCTCTGCTGTTGCATTCTCGAACAGCGGGCGGGAAAAATGTGCACTTACATTTTTCTGTGCGAGTGCGTATTTCTCCTATTTTATCGCGATGATCATATCTCACTTTGTAGGTGGGTGCCAACAGAATGTTTTCGCAATCGGAGGTGAAAACTGGTGATTGAAATTTCATGAGAAGATCCAGACGCAACTAAAAATGCCCTTTTTTTTAATGATTGCCACTCCAATTCATGTATCATGTCTGTGGCACTATCTCCCCTACTTCGCGATAATACAAAACGAGCTGCCATTCTTTGTTCTTTTTCGAAGTCATCCTTCAGTACCTTTTTACGAATTTGAATTTTACGTTATTTTTAAAGTATGAGGACACTTCGCCTGTCTCATGTATCTTGTCTACCAGGTTCAATAATTTTATCGTTCAATATTGATCTCACGCACAATTTGTTTTGTGTATTTGTAGCACTACATAAATGCTAGTGGAGGTGTCAGACTAAATTCAAAAGCACCTTCGAGAGACAGAGTACATCAGTAGACTCAGAGGAAGTGAAAATAATTATTTTACAACATGAGCTGGCTGTACAGCCAGAACATTTACTTGACGTCAAATGAAACACCTTTCAGCCGTCTAATTACCAAACTTACTTTATCTGGCTATCAGTTTCGGCTATTTACTACGCCATCTTCAGGCCCCTGACCCTTGTGTAGTAAGATTCCACCTTGGTTCGGGTAAAAATAGGGGCCAGCATTCAAATACTGGTGTCTGTTGATTTCTGCTTGCAATAGCGTACTAAATCCCTGAAAATGGTAGCCAAATAAAACAAGTTTGGAAATAATACGACTGAAAGATGTTTGATTTGACATACTGTAAGGAACAGCCGAGTCCCGCAACCTTCTCTGGAAAGATAGGCGCACAGAGAACGTTTTCAACGTGACAGGTGTTTAATCTAAAGCACGAAAATCGGCCGTAGCAGAGAAGGTCTTAGAAAATAATACCAGCTTGCTTCTGATGGAATGTGATTATGAGATCAGATGGTTCTCGAGTAGCATAATACAGAATCAGTCGAAATTGAAATATCAGAAAGGACCATAAATATGGGTGCCCGTAGTTCAGTATAACGTAGGGAGTTGCCACCACACGTTTTAATCTGGTGTAGGACACACAGGACGTAAATGTTGCCGTGTTCAAGAATGGGCTGAGAACCAGTGACGTCACAGCACGGACATATAAGAACGGCAGAACAGTCAGCCACTAAACATTTAATCTTGGTAGTCGGTCAGTTAGACCTGACGCGACTTGATCTCCGAGAGAGTTTTGTGCATGGGTACTGCCGTGATAGCTTCGGAGGCCTTATCAGTTAGGACTTGATAACCTCGTGACCGAAATCTAATGACAATTGAACCACATTACATAGCTCGAAACCCGAGGTGAGTTTATGGATCCATATTATTGCGAGTCTAAGTATTTCTCTCCGTCCTCGGACCTTGCCGTTGGTGAGGAGGCTAGCGTGCCTCAGCGATACAGATGGCCGTACCGTAGGTGCAACCACAACGGAGGGGTATCTGTTGAGAGGCCAGACAAACGTGTGGTTCCTGAAGAGGGGCAGCAGCCTTTTCAGTAGTTGCAGGGGCAACAGTCTGGATGATTGACTGATCTGGCCTTGCAACACTAACCAAAACGGCCTTGCTGTGCTGGTACTGCGAACGGCTGAAGCAAGGGGAAACTACAGCCGTAATTTTTCCTGATGGCATGCACCTTTACTATATGGTTAAATGATGATGGCGTCCTCTTGGGTAAAATATTCCGGAGGTAAAACAGTCCCCCATTCGGATCTCCGGGCGGGGACTACTCAAGAGGACGTCGTTATCAGGAGAAAGAAAACTGGCGTTTTACGGATCGGAGCGTGGAATGTCAGATCCCTTAATTGGGGAGGTAGGTTAGAACATTTATAAAGGGAAATGGATAGTTTAAAGTTATATATAGTGGGAATTAGTGAAGTTCGGTGGCAGGAGGAACAAGACTTTTGGTCAGGTGAATACAGGGTTATAAATACAAAATCAGGTGAATACAGGGTTATAAATACAAAATCAAATAGGGGTAATGCAGAAGTAGGTTTAATAATGAATAAAAAATAGGAGAGCGGGTAAGCTACTACCAACAGCATAGTCAACGCATTATTGTTGCCAAGATAGACACGAAGCCCATGCCTGCTACAGTAGTACAAGTTGATATGCCAACTAGCTCTGCAGATGATGAAGAAATTGATGAAATGTATGATGACATAAAAGAAATTATTCAGGTAGTGAGGGGAGTCGAAAATTTAATAGTCATGGGTGACTGGAATTCGAGAGTAGGAAAAGGGAGAGAAGGAAACAGTGGGTGAATATGGATTGGGGGAGACAAATGAAAGAGGAAGCCGCCTGGTATAATTTTTCACAGAGCATACCTTAATCATAGCTAACACTTGGTTCAAGAATCATAAAAGAAGGTTGTATACATGGAAGAATCCTGGAGATACTAGAAGGTATCAGATAGATTATATAATGGTAAGACAGAGATTTAGGAACCAGGTTTTAAATTGTAAGACATTTCCAGGGGCAGATGTGGACTCTGACCACAATCTATTGGTTATGAACTGCAGATTAAAACTGAAGAAACTGCAAAAAGGTGGGACTTTAAGGAGATGGGACCTGGATAAACTGACTAAACCAGAGGTTGTGCAGAGTTTCAGGGAGATCATGAGGGAACAATTGACTGGAATGGGGGAAGGAAATACAGTAGAAGAAGAATGGTTAGCTCTAAGGGATGAAGTAGTGAAGGCAGCAGAGGATCAAGTAGGTAAAAAGACGAGGGCTAGTAGAAATCCTTGGGTAACAGAAGAAGTATTGAATTTAATTGATGAAAGGAGAAAATATAAAAACGCAGTAAATGAAGGAGGCAAAAGGGAATACAAACGTCTCAAAAATTACATCGACAGGAAGTGCAAAATGGGTAATCAGGGATGGCTAGAGGACAAATGTAAGGATGTAGAGGCTTATCTCAAATACTGCCTAGATAGATACTGCCGACAGGAAAATAAAAGAGACCTTCGGAGAATAGAGAGCCACTTGTATGAATATCAAGAGCTCAGATGGAAACCTAGTTCTAAGCAAAGAAGGGAAAGCAGAAAGGTGGAAGGAGTATATAGAGGATCTATACAAGGGCGATGTACTTGAGGACAATATTATGGAAATGGAAGAACATGTAGATAAAGATGAAATGGGAGATACGATACTGCGTGAAGAGTTTGACAGAGCACTGAAAGACCTGAGTCGAAACAAGGCCCCGGGAGTAGACAACATTCCATTGGAACTACTGACAGCTTTGGGAGAGCCAGTGCTGACAAAACTATATCATCTAGTGAGCAAGATGTATGAGACAGGCGAAATACCCTCATACTTCAAGAAGAATATAATAATTCCAATCCCAAAGAAATCAGGTGTTGACAGATGTGAAAATTACCGAACTACCAGTTTAATAAGTCACAGCTGCAAAATACTAACGCGAATTATTTACGGACGAATGGAAAAACTGGTAGGAGCCGACCTCGGTGAAGATCAGTTTGGATTCCGCAGAAATGTTGGAACACGTGAGGCAATACTGACCCTACGACTTATCTTGGATAATAGATTAAGGAAAGGCAAACCTACATTTGTAGCATTTGTGGACTTAGAGAAAGCTTTTGACAATGTTGACTGGAATACACTCTTTCAAATTCTAAAGGTGGTAGGGGTAAAATACAGGGAGCGAAAGGCTATTTACAATTTGTTCAGAAACCAGATGGCAGTTATAAGAGTCGAGGGGCATGAAAGGGAAGCAACGGTTGGGAAGGGAGTGAGACAGGGTTGTAGCCTGTCCCCGATGTTATTCAATCTGTATATTGAGCAAGCAGTAAAGGAAACAAAAGAAAAATTCGGAGTAGGTATTAAAGTCCATGGAGAAAAAATAAAAACGTTGAGGTTCGCCGATGACATTGTAATTCTGTCAGAGACTGCAAAGGACTTGGAAGATCAGTTGAACGGAATGGACAGTGTCTTGAAAGGAGGATATAAGATGAACATAAACAAAAGCAAAACGAGGATAATGGAATGTAGTCGAATTAGGTAGGGTTATACTGAGGGAATTAGTTTAGGAAATGAGACACTTAAAGTAGTAAAGGAGTTTTGCTATTTGGGGAGCAAACTAACTGATGATGGTCGAAGTAGAGAGGATATAAAATGTAGACTAGCAATGGCAAGGAAAGCGTTGCTGGAGAAGAGAACCAGGCCGGACCGACCGAGCGGTTCTAGGCGCTACAGTCTGGAACCGCGTGACCGCTACGGTCGCCGGTTCGAATCCTGCCTCGGGCATGGATGTGTGTGATGTCCTTAGGTTAGTTAGGTTTAAGTAGTTCTAAGTTCTAGGGGACTGATGAACACAGCAGTTAAGTCCCATAGTACTCAGAACCATTTGAACCATTTTTGAAGAAGAGAAATTTGTTAACATCGAGTATAGTTTTAAGTGTCAGGAAGTCGTTTCTGAAAGTATTTGTATGGAGTGTAGCCATGTATGGAAGTGAAACATGGACGATAAATAGTTTGGACAAGAAGAGAATAGAAGCTTTCGAAATGTGGTGCTACAGAAGAATGCTGAAGATTAGATGGGTAGATCACATAACTAATGAGGAGGTATTGAATAGAATTGGGGAGAAAAGGAGCTTGTGGCACAACTTGACAAGAAGAAGGGACCGGTTGGTAGGACATGTTCTGAGGCATCAAGAGATCACAAATTTAGCATTGGAGGGAAGCGTGGAGGGTAAAAATCGTAGAGGGAGACCAAGAGATGAATACACTAAGCAGATTCAGAAGGATGTAGGTTTCAGTAAGTACTGGGAGATGAAGAAGCTTGCATTGGATAGAGTAGCATGGAGAGCTGTATCAAACCAGTCTCAGGACTGAAGACAACAACAACAACAACACTTCTGGTCCCCTTTTGCTTCAAGCCATCAAGTGTGAAGGCCTCAAAAATGAAGACAATATTTCGCGAGCTGACGCTGAGTGTTTTTGTCTGAAAGATCCTTGATGTGCTGTTTTAGATTTCCAGAACGCTTTCGACACCGTTCCTCACAACCGTCTTCTTACCAAACTTCGTACCTATGGAATACCGCCTCAGTTGTGCAACTGGATTCGTTATTTCCTGTCAGAAAGGTCACAGTTCGTAGTAATAGACACAAAGTCATCGAGCAAAACAGAGGTAATGCCCGGCGTTCCCCAAGGAAGTGTTATAGGTCCTCTATTGTTCCTGACTATATAACGACATAGGAGACAATCTGAGTAGCCGTCTTCGATTGTTTGCAGTTGATGCTGTCATTTACCGTCTTGTAAAGTCATCAAATGACCAAAACGAACTGAAAAATGATTTAGATAAGATATCTGTATGGTGCGGAAAGTGGCAATTGACCCTGAATAAAGAAAAGTGTGAAGATATTTACATTAGTATTAAAAGAAATCCTCTAAATTTCGATTACGCGATAAGTTACACAAATTTGAAGGCTGTAAATTCAACTAAATACTTAGGGATTACAATGAAAATAGTCTAAATTGGAACGATCACATAGATAGTGTTGTGGGTAGAGCAAACCAAAGACTGCGATTTATTGGCAGAGCACTTAGAAGGTGCAACAGGTCTACTTAAAGAGACTGCTTACATCACGCTTTTCCGCCCTATTCGAGAGTAGCGGTGTGCGGTGTGGGATCCACATCAGGTGGAACTGACGGATGACATCGGAAAAGTACAAAGAAGGGCAGCTCGTTTTGTATTATCGCGAAATAGGGAGATAGTGTGACAGATATGATACGTGTATTGGAGTGGCAATCATTTAAACAAAGACGTATTTCGTTGCGACGGGATCTCATGAAATTTCAATCACCAGTTTTCTCCTCCGATTGCGAAAACATTCTGTTATCACCCACCTACATAGTGAGAAATGATCATCACGATAAAATAAGAGAAGTCAGGGCTCGCACAGAAAAGTGCAAGTGCGCGTTTTTCCCGCGCCCCGTTCGAGAGCGGAACCGTAGAGCGACAGCTTGAAGATGGTTCATTGAATCCTCTGCCATGCACTTTATTGTGAATAGCAGAGTAGTCACGTAAATGTAGATGTAGATATAGAATACAAAATAAATTTATTACTCCACTTCCATTTGTAGCTGTATTGTATTGAAATAGGAAGGTGTGTCATCATATTTTCGAGTAAAATGTTTTCGCCGTTGGATGAATGCCCTCTTTCCTCTTCCTTCAGACTGTAGTTGTGAACTGATCACTCTTGCCGAAGATTTTTATTTCGGTAGTATTAGCTGAATGTCGACAGTGACGAAGTATGGGTAGGTTAACTTTTGCAGAGTTTGCTAATACGCATCACGCCCTGTCCACGTCGATCAACAGAACTGTTGCGAACTTAACGGTCGATAGTCTGCAGAGATCCTGCAGCGACACATTTATGTATAACTGCATACGGACCTGTACAGTGTCAATGATTTGCATTATTCTGTGGTTGCTAAACCTATGTTTTGCGTACATGATATGTTCTAATGGTACCAATGAGCAAAGAGGCAAGATGGCAATTCACAATGATTTCAACGATGAGTAGCATGAGTCAATAGAAACGTTTCTTTAGTAACATGTCATCTATTTTATATTACAATCATTTACAAGAGAGTGCAGCCGCTTTAAGCACAATTCATTCACAACAGTTGTTATGATAATAAACCCTGCGAAACACTCTAATGGGAACAGTCCTGTTCAACACCCGTCTAGTAAAAACACGTTCTGCAATTTTCGCACTTTCTTGTGAAAAGTTTCAAAGCAGACATTAAGAAGTGTCAAACCAGTAAGCTACCATAAGAGTTGTTGAATAATATTAAAAATTTCTCATTATGCCATAATTGCTATACTGTTGTTTCGAGCACTGATTGTACAGCAAAACATTACTTATTTCTGTAAAAAGTATGACTTCTCCCTAGTGAGATGACGCCTCAGCAAGACAATGAACTCGGATTCCGAAGGATAGTGGTTCAAATAGCCGTCCAACCACACGGATTTAGGTCATACATGGATTCACAGAGGTGAAAGCCTAGGTGATTAGTGAGAAAAGTCACGGCTGATTTCCTTTACCAGATTGTGCTTCTTCTCTAATAATGATAAACTTCTTTTCTAGTCGCTTTGGAACTTCCGCTGCTGTAACAGTCTACGCTACACTGCTGCTAGAAAAGGAGCAAGCAATTTCACATAATCTCTGTAGAATCTTTAATTTATCCACTAGAAATGACTGGGGGAAGCCTAGAACTATAACAACAATAGGTTAGTTAGTAAAATAACTTTTTCCCGTTTACAGTAAAGATTGTCTTTTATTTTTGTCTTTCACGCCACGTTTTGGGAACTGATTTCCATTTTAAAGTGCCTTTTCCGCGTATTATGACATTTGTATGCCACATTTCCTATGTATGATGTGTTACATTGCTCTGTTTCTTTTATTGTGATGTATAAACACGACCCGTCTAGTAATTAATGATGGATTTTTATAAATAGAATAAGGTAAGTAAAAGTTTTTATTTTTAAAATGCCTCCTTGGCTGTATACCAAGATCTATCTTTCATTACAAAATTGCGTCTGTTTGTTTATTACAGTAATGGCAACAGAATAATGCGGCACACGTGCATCGAAATCATCACGCAAAAACGATGTAATATACTGAAAAACGCACGTTTCGTAGCAACGGAAAAAGTTGCTTTATAAACAACACAATTCTGTACTATCTCACAGGTATCTTATTCACGACTGACCGATTTTAATTGAAGCTCTATTCCGCAACAACTTATCTCGGTATCTGTCATTTCGGCGTTCGAGCGATTATTAAATGGTGGAACTCTATTATGATCTTCTCCAGTGAAACAACCTGAGAAGACCGAAATCAGTATTTCCGCCTTTTCCTTGTCATCTTCCGTTTTGGCACCAATATGGTCAGTGAATAACTGAATAAATTATTTCGATCTCTTACTGACTTTACGTACTACCAAAAAGTTTTACACACATCTAAAAAAGTTTTACATCACCCCAATCCCCATAATTCGATAGACATTGACTGTGGGTGCTATATCACAGATACAGTCCCTTTGACTGTTCAGAGATGTAACTAAACCCGCCCAATGATGTAAACAACGATGCATGAGCAACGCCTATTAGACGGAGGGGGTCCGACAGCCGAACAGGTCATTCCGATGGTTCGTGTTGCCTGTAGTTCAACCCTGCCTAGAGGGTCAATACCGCGGTACGATCGCGGTATTGTGCCAGGAAGGCACTCAGCAAGGGAGGTGTCCAGGCGTCTCGGGGTGAATGATGTTCGGACATGGAGGGGATACAGAGAGACATTAACTGTCGATGACATGCCTCGCTGAGGCCGCCCAAGGGCTACTACTGCAGTTGATGACCGCTACCTACGGTTTATGGCTCGGAGGAACCCTGACAGCAACACCATCATTTGAATAATGCTTTCGTGCAGACACAGGACGTCGTGTTATTCCTCCAACTGTGGACAATAGGCTTCATGATGTGCAGCTTCACTCACGTTGTCCATGGCGAGGTCCATCTTTTCAGCCACGACACCGTGCAGCGCGGCACAGATGGGCCCAACAACATGCCGCATGGACCGTTCAAGATTGGCATCACGTTCTCTTCACCGATGAGTGTCGCATATGCCTTCAACCAGACAAACGTCGGACACGTGTTTGGAGGCAACCCCGTCAGGCTGAACGCCTTAGATACACTGTCCAGCGAGTGCAGCAAGGTGGAGGTTTCCCGTTGTTTTGCGGTGGCATTATGTGGGGCCGAAGTATGCGGCTGGTGGTCATGGAAGGCGACGTAACGGCTGTACGTGAATGTCATCCTCCAACTAATAGTGCAACCAATCGGCAGCATATTGACGAGGCAATCGTCTTCATGGACGACAATTTGTGCCCCCATCGTAGACATCTTGTGAATGACTTCCTTCACGATAACGACTTCGCTCGACTAGAGGGGCCAGCATGTTCTCCAGACATGAACCCTATCGAACATGCCTGGAATAGATAAGGGCTGTTTATGGACGAAGTGACCCACCAACCACTCTGAGAGATTTACGCCGAATCGCCGTTGAGGAGTGGGACAACCTGGACCAACAGTGCACTGATGAACTTGTGGATAGGATGCCACGACGAATACAGGCATGCATCAATGCAAGAGGACGTACTACTCTGTATTAGAGGTACCGGTGTGTACAGCAATCTGGACCACCACCTCTGAAGGTCTAGTTGTATTTTGGTACAACATGCAGTGTGTTGTTTAATGACCAACAAAAAGGGCGTAAATAATGTTTATGTTGATCTCTAGTCGAATTTGCTGTACAGGTTCCGGAACTCTTGTAACCGAGGTGATGCAAACCTTTTTTTCATGTGTGTAGAAAGTTTTGTGATACCAGTTGCCCAGATTTTATTTTACAATTTATTGAACGCTTCTCACATTTGTTAGCCTACCAATGTTAGTTCAGTTTCAGTTTCTCAGTTAGACTCTGACTTCGCTTAAACCTGGGAAGAAATCTATTTGTATTCGTATCAACGTTATAACATGCCTATTATACCACAGTTGTTCTTTCCCATCCCTCAGAATCTTTTTGATAACCTCAATTCCATGTTATCAAAATCTATGGTCATAGTTGAGGTTAAATACACTGATGATTGAGTCTGTATACAGTCAATCGGTATAGTGCGCTTATATTTGTTCCTTTGCTAGTAATCGCAACCCTCTATGCTTACACAATAAAGGTCTAAGTACTTATTACAATGGTACTGCATCCGACCCAGAGTGCTGCTGTTAAGCTGAGTGGACGGCAGATAGGCACCTATCGTTGCACTTGTTGTTGTGCGACCCAGAAAAAACAGAGAATTTTACACTTGTAGAAAGCACAGCGGAAACGCACAACATTGTCTTACAGGAGCGGACGACTGTATATTAGACTAGCGGACATTTTACTGGCGGGTAAGTTTCCGCTGCTGGAAGTAGCGCGGTCATTACGTTCGGCTTGCGGTCGTCTGCTTCCGCAGCCGCTGAAGAGGCGGCGTTATTCTTTTCTGTTGGTGCACCTCATTCAGCCGCCAAGGAGGACCTCAAAGGGAGGTTCCGCTCAGCAGAAACATCCAATTACGCGCAACCTGAATCTGCGTCCATATCTGCGACCGCCCCCCTCCTCTCCATTCCTTTATACGGCGCCTCGTCCTTTGAGAATATACACTGCAAGGATGGAAATTCCGATGCATCTAGAGCAGAGCGCAGCCCTTCTTGAAAGCCTCTGGATACGCTCCCGAGGAGTGATACACTATTCAGACGCAATTTCGCAGGCAGTAAAATGTTCACTGCCGCAAACAAGCATGCGTCCCTCGAGTGGTCTAGCTTTAAGCAGACACGAGTCTCAGCCCAGAGGAAATAGCCTCGAAACGTTGCGAAACGTAACACGCTCTATCACCCTCTATCTTTGAGTTAATAAAGAAAGTTTCTTGTTTGTTCGAATAACATAAAGATATTCTGTTTTCTGGTGAGCACGACACTGAAGAAAATTGAAGATAATCTGTATTTTGCCGGCTTTCGGCATCCTTTGTCTTGGTTGCTTACAAATATATCAGAGGATGAAATCTCTTTAGACTGAAACTTTGAGAATATTAAACTGCCAGGATCAAAGGAAAACTAGCTTAATATCGTTAGAAGTAGTTCATACGTATTCATCTGGATATTAAAGTCGGCATCTGTTGACATGGGAAAACATTAAGGAACATCAGCAAACAGATATAGACATTTTTCAACTCACTCTACCTCCTCACATTTACAATTAAGGTAGCCGAGTCGAAAATATTATAGAGTAGCAGCCATACCGTCTCACACTATGCGTTCCTCTCAATAATTTCAATATCCGTTTTACTTCGTGGCGAAAGAAATGGAAACTGCACGGCCCTATTCTTCCTCGTGCAGTGTCAAGTATTT
Source organism: Schistocerca piceifrons (assembly GCF_021461385.2). NCBI lineage: Eukaryota > Metazoa > Arthropoda > Insecta > Orthoptera > Acrididae > Schistocerca > Schistocerca piceifrons. The sequence continues at coordinate 347,359,947 of NC_060142.1, forward strand.
TAATTTAATTATACCAGCATTCGACGACGAAAGATTTGAGGATCAAACAAAAACATTGCAGGCTGATATGACTACGAAGTCTTTCGCGACGGACTCTGATATTGAACATAGGAGTGAAAAAGAATGCGCTTAAAAATCAACTTCTAAACCATCTACTCCGCGATCGATGCACCACCACAGCTAAAATTGTCGTGCATGGCAGTCACAGAGCAAATAATAAGTAAGACAATGAGTCTCATACTCGTAAAAGTATTTTTAGATAAGTGGTTTGGTGAATGTCGAGCGAATCTTCGAAAAATATTAACAGAAGGAATGCTGAAGAAAGACGCATTGTAGTGTAACCTCTTTCTGGTGATTCACTACAGATTCATTAATTCAGATTCATGAAACATTATTTGTCACTTATTTTAATCTCATTCAAGTACTGGATTTTTAAACTTCTCCAACGGAATAAGAATATAATCTTTCTTCCAACGTCTAAGCTAACAACACTCTGAAATACATGTAATCAATAGGTATCCACAAGAGCAAAAATCTCCTAGTGACAAACAGCACATTTTCAAATCGAAATTTACGTCCTTTCTCCTGGAAAATTTCTTCTCTTGCCGGTACGAATATTTTATGTCTACTTACTTGTGTTACGAAATTGTAATCCAACGATATTAATGAAATATTTCATTGTGCTTATCATGTATGTTCAGTTCTTGTCCACTTTATTTTGTTATTGTAACTATTATTCACTATACTGAACTCTAAACGGTAAAAATTGCTTTTCTAAAGAGGATTCAGGCTTCTGCAATCATCCAGCCTCCCTTACCTGTTTTTTTTCCTTTAACAGTGTATTCCAGTTAAATTCAATTGTTCTACTGTTACTAATGCGCCACAATCGACACCTTCTCATTTCAGTGTAAATATTGTAAATTGAAAACAGTTCTCATGGGGTATGTTCATGTTACTATTATTATCTTCATTTTGGTGTTCATCTAACGTCATTTTCACTTTCAACAGTACGTTAAGTAAGTGAGTAAAACCTATAGTCGCCGTTTCTCTGTTTCCATGATAAACTACAGTTGGTTGTGTGAGCTTAGTCTCGGGCTGGAAGAATGCAACGGCAAACATCTCTAACAGGAACATGTCTGGTAAAGCTGCATGCTGTCATTCAAACGTTTGAATTGAAGTACAGTAGTAATAGAACAGTCATAAAGATTTTTCTATAGTTCTAATAAAGAATAAAGACATCATTTCCCTTACATGGAATGCATAGAAATTGTTACCTGAAGCAAACACTGGGTCTTTACAACTCAAGAACTTTTTGTTGTGAGACGCATGTCGATGTCACAGCATCTGTAACACACCTCTGTTGTGGCACTGTTCTTTCTCTTTCAGTCATCATCTTCGTGCGTTTGAGCTCATGTGGTCCAAGCACTCTTCACTAAGTGAGTTTTAACAGTCGTTGAATAACCGTCTTTTCTTGCAGATTTTTACATCAAATATGAAACCTTCCAACAGCAGACGATTATTTTCACACCTACAGATATTGTTTCGTTTCTATACGTCATTTTTAGATATGCAAACATAAAATATAAAATTATCGTTTTCCTGATATCTGTTCTTGCTGTAGGGCACAATCATCCCAAAAGTTCACTACAACTGTAACCTGACGCCATGATCTGACGACCACAACATAAATGACCTACGTATATTCAGTTGACATATGACGGAAACAGTCGATTCGAACCGAAACGGCGCTATTCCAGATAAATAAAATAGTTAACAAATTCTGACAGCTGTTTTCACCATCTATAAAAGCCACACAACCGTTCTATTATTATGCCCTATTTTAACAAACGTGTCAATCACTGGTTTGTTTGCTTGCCTTTGTGTATTCTCTGCTTTGTTCTTGTTCACATTACACCTGCACCTGAAGGATGGTCATGTTATCTACTTTTCCTTGTAAACAATTTACTCTTCTGCTGCTTGATGTGTTATAGCCACAAAAGAACAGAGCTTACACTATAAATCTCTTCTTTGTAAGTACATTTGGAATACCGTTATAATCAACGCGTGGTGGTAGAAGTGAAAGGAGAAACATTTATCAAATGCATACTTGAAAAGTCCGTTATTGAGGGCTTCGAAGCAGGGACATTCCGTTTATTTAATCTATAGATTGCACAGGTCAGAGGTCTCGGATCGTTTCATCTAGCCCTTGAAGTGTATCTTCGAGTATTTAGTTAATAATCGATACACACAACAAATGAATCGGTTAAGTACTGAACACATCTTAATAGGGACTGAATTAGGCTAATTCCGAGCTCTGAATTGGTGTTTCTGCCTTGTACTGATAACTATCCTTATTCTTTTTCTTCTCACTGCTCTTTGCCGTATTGACTCCTGAAGCAGTCTTCCTCTCTACTGTATTCTACGCGATGCACTCCTACCTTACCCTCTTTCCACAACCAGAGTGTCTCGTCCACTCGTTGTCTCAGACTCACTTCCGCTCTGTAGCACAGTGTGACTCTGAAGCGGTAATAAATTCCGTCACGCCCCATGAACAGTCGGTACCGTAAATTTCACTGCCCTGCCTCCAGTATTTCTAGCCATACCCGCGTCCACAATAGCAGTGTATTACTGCCTGTCGCAAGAGAGACCATTAAACAGGTAGTCTGACAGATACCCGCTCCCGGCCAGCGGCGAACAGCACCAGGTTTTGTGCAGCTCTGATAATGAGAATAAATGTATACCTAAGTGACCGAGCAGTCGCTCTGCGGTATTTGGCATTTTGCCAGCTCTCCCTAAATAGACGATACAGTTACCAGCTGCAAGCACAGTTCTTTCCATTATTAGGAAGAAAAAAGTAGCGAAGATATTAGTGATTCTCTGTGCACTGTCTAACAAGAAACCCCTTCACTGCGATATCTAAAGTTCAATGTATAGCAAGGCTTATTTGAAAATGTTATGTTAACAATTACGACAGAAAATTTTAGCTGCTAGTGAGTCATCAGGAGGGCGACAGAAAATAATTGTCCGGGAGGTTCAGAGATCAACCTTCAATGGGATGTGTACATTACACTTCACAAAATCGACTTCGTCGACATTCAAGAAATGTTCAAAACAAACCATTAGCTTGCACCATGAATATCGAATGGAAATGGTACGCCGCACTGACCACAAAAGTTCGCACCATCAAGATCGAAGGCGAACATCTTCAGTGTTACAAACTGTGCAGCACTTCAGGCAAGTTCCCACTCTTAAGGAATACATGTAGGACCATATTGGTGTAACGAGGTGATGAAATTTGGTGGAATGTGATGGCCTACTACCGATTGCAAAACAGTTTGTCGTAGAGCCATCGAGAAACTTGGTATCCTTTAAGGTGTAGTTGCAGATAGTGCGATAATATGTTTTGTAAGCACGGAAAAATCAAACATCCAGAGCTTGAATTTGTCAAGTGGTGTGAATTGTAAAGTCACATACTTTTCAGGAGGGATACTATGCTCTATGGAAGTATGATTTTTATACGCAGACCAGGACTCAAGCGAAAGTAAGTTACTTTGACCAGCTATTGGCCAAAAGCAGTGCTCTTACAATAGTTGTAGTTTTCTTACGCCCATTCCGCGAAGTTTCCCAGAACACAATGTGGTGCATGCTTTAGCTCTACATGACCGTGTGATTAACAATTACCCACTCACTGGTGTTGCGCAGCGAGATGTATAAATTAAAAATGCTGAGTATTTCGCAACGGCATTTCAAGGTGCGAACATCGTTGCAGACGTTCTGGGTTCCTATAACAGTGAGCGAAGACAGTTCATATTTAAAGATATTACATTCATATGATATACAGAAAATGCTCGTCTAATAGCGACATTCTCAGTGAGCGTTGCCTCACCGAGACCTTTCCAGGATGTGAAGTGTGCTAACGCAGGGGGAAGTGCAAGGTGCTTAACACATTTACACCACAGAATTCACTGGGATGATCCGGGGAAACCCTATAAAGATATGGTGACATCGCTTTGATTATTCGACCGCATAGATACTACCGTCTACGTCAAAGGCGAGAAGAAGCTCACTTGGATGCGTCGAATCTTTAAATACGCAGCTCTTAAAGACCTGGAATTCCATGGGTGCCTTGCTCTCCATCGAAAGAAGAGAAAGAATGTGTGTGTCAAAATAGTGCTGTGTCTGCTTATGAAAATGTAAAATTACTTTTAAGTTGGATGAGAAGCAAATGAAGTTCTTTACCTCACATTCTGTGTAATTTTTTCTCCTCATGATGTAACTTTATCCAAATACCACGTCTGAGGTTCTCCTCAAGAAATGGAGATATAATATTAGACATGTTTGCTGTATGTCTCTGGGAGCAGACACAGTCGCGTGCCTCCTGCTCGCACAGCGAAATACGTGCTGCTTGATTGGCATATTCTCATGCAAACAGTACATATATTCTGTTATTCGATAGCTTAAACCTTATATTCTTAATTCCAGTCACGTTCAAAACTAATGTAATTTCTGTCAAACACACATACATTTGGGGAAGGTTTTCTGTAAACAACAACAACAAGACGTATGGTAACTTTTGTTTATCCAATTACCATAGATACACTTTGATTCTTTAGATAGAATTAGCTTCTTCTTTCACAAGATGAGAAACAATTCGGTTCTTGAGATACTGTTTAGTTCTTGAGATACAATTTTGTTCTTGAGAGAGACTTTAGCTGTTCAGATACAGTTTGGTTCTTGAGGTAAAATTTAGTTCTTCAAATACAATTTAGTTCACTAGATACGATTTAGTTCAATGCAGAGGTACTTTCTTATTTACTAATAACTACGACTCCAAAAAAAAATATCTCTGAGCAGTATGGGACTTAACATCTGAGGTCATCAGTCCCCTAGACCTAAGAACATTACACACATCCATGCCCGAGGCAGGATTCGAACCTGCGACCGTAGCGGTCGCGCGGTTCCAGACTGAAGCGCCTAGAATCGCTCGGCCACACCGGCCGTCCGTTTTCTTTACAGAGATAATTTTACTGTTACTAATAACTATGACTAGAAAAAGAAACCTTCCACAGTCCACCCAACATTAGCATTTCTCGAGAGTATTTTTAGTGTTCAGTAGCATCAGTTGAGAACACTACAATTTTCGGTAGCACTAGTTGAGAATATTTACAATTTTACTCGCATAAAGTGAATAGCGTGAGCACAGGGGAGTTTCAATCCCACCATCAACACAAATGGCTCGCTTATCGTCATGAGCCGACAAACTGCACTTCATGCTCTTGATACCGAATACTAGTTTGCTGCAACACGTGCGAGGGCTGAAGTGGAACACCTTGAACACCTCTGTACAGACGCTGCAAATAGTCTTCAATCTCGAGGGTTTTGATGCCACACAATGCACGCCCTTTGCCCGTCTTTGGTCGCATCTTTCAATGTGCGATATGCATACATATTGTATCTTAGACCCATAAATCCACAGCTGGATGACCCATTCTCCTCGTTTTTCATCAGACCGATAATCTTCTTGTTCTGTGGAACAGTACCATAAGGATTATCGACTGTGTATCAATACACATCGAATTCTTTACCATGGACCTCATAACTTCTTATGGATCCCAGTTCGTCACCCAATAAATGAAGTTAACTGTATCCATATAAAGTAACTTAAGATCAGCGAAATGAGGTTTCCCAAACGGATAATGGAACCGGTACGTGTCGAATATTGGTAAGTCTAGTACGCACATCCCCACATAGACGGGTTTCATGAACTCTACTGCAGTTTTCGAGATCTCCGCAGCCAGTAATTCCTTGTTGAAGATAGTGACTCATTTTAAATTTGGCTAGCGATACACTCCCTTACGCCTCTACGTTCATCCCAGCACGACCTAAAAAGAATTTCGCGATGTTTTCTCGAATTTTCCATTGTCTTGCCGAAAACTCCGTTGTTCATCAGTTTACAAAAGTGTTTTTTGAAGTCATTTTTCCCTATGCCCTGTGTTTCGTATTCAAATCAAAATTCTCCTTCAAACAGGATGACTGCTTGATGGAGACACCGCGCCTAGTTGCAGTTAACTCGATCTCTAAATCGAGGCATTGCTGGAGATGTCTGTAGTGCATAACGTATCTCTGCTTTCATACCCTACACAATTCCGTATACTAGAATCAGCCGCCAAATCCTTGATTTTTCCACCTAATCCCTTACAATCGTTTTCAGGCACCCATCGAAACTTAACAATTGGTAGCGGGTATTACATTGCATGCCCGTATAGATTATTTACATCTAAATACATGACTTAGCTCGAATCAACGGATGCGTTGAACCTCTCACTTATACGTGGGTTATTCTACTTGCATGTCTATGCACACATTGGCAAATTTCGCTACGGATCCCTCGCTCAAAGGAAGGAAGCATGTCAGCGTCAGTTAAAAGTTCGAGGATGCCTTTCGTTTTCTTGAGTATGGCATCCCAAGACAACCCTGGTGCTACTAACAAAAGGCCAGATCCAGAGCACAAGTGGCCATGTATACACTCCAGAATTTCTCGAAAACATCCGCCAGCAAACGGACATCCGAGTCCGTATAAAGTCTTGCATACTCACCGAAATTAGGGATGTTTAACTCCTGCCACACATTCACAGTATGGTTATATCCTGCATCCGATATGGCATTGCATGTGAAGTTACTGGAGAACGCAGCTGTGTCGGTTAATCTGGTTTCATTGTTTCACCATACAATCCAGATCCTCGCCGGCGGGTGTGGCCGAGTGGTTCTAGGCACTACAGTCTGGAACCGCGCGACCGCTATGGTCGCAGGTTCGAATCCTGCCTCGGGCATGGATTTGTGTGATGTCCGTAGGTTAGTTAGGTTTAAGTAGTTCTAAGTTCTAAGGGACTGATAACCACAGAAGTTAAGTCCTATAGTGCTCAGAGCCATTTGAACCATTTTTGAGTTCAGATCCTCATATGGGAATACCCCCCTCCCTTGTGTCATCGCAATACGTATATTCACCTGAGGCAGAATTTCAATAAGTTTCTGGAGTGGTGCCTGCATAAAACGTAGCGAGTCCAGGAAACGGATCGTAAATCTTGGCGTTATTCGTTTAGCGACTGAGACAAATTTCTCGACACTGTCGGGCAGAACGCTGACCTGATCATTCTTCACATCGAAATTAGCCAAATCCTCAGTGATAAAGTAGCATCATACATGCTTAGATTGCGAAAAAGACAAGAATGTGTCGTGGTAGTTGATACTACAGGTTGCAAACGTTATGGGCAGCACAGTTAGGTGACAATTACCCTTACGAAAAATTTCCGCTTTCCAGTCTAACGGCTGCCCACAGAGATGACAGTTAACCGCCTTCTCGTACAAATAATCATTCTCCTTTGAGTCTCGGTCATGGGAATGATGGTACTGTAAAGCTTATCAGCCTCCCATGAAAGTTTCTCGAGTTCATCGAGCACCCAAATCGCAGGATTATCCCCGAAGAACGATTTGTGATAGTTAAGATTTGAATCATACGTATATACGAGCTGGTACGCTGCAGCATATAGTACGTGCTTTTCCGTGAAGTTTTGTATGTGAGGCTATAGGATCGCCTTCACAGTGTATCACAGGAGTGAGGAGGTACTCAAAATCAGCATAAGCTACAAAGTGGCATCGCCCCTGATGGTGGGCGTTCTTAAACAAGGAGAATTTGTTTTTCTCGGTAGGCATTAGAACATGTATCAGTTTTCTGGCAGAACACCAAACATGATGTTTTACTAAAAAGTCACTTGTGGAAAAGGCATTCAGACACCTTGGGGAGAGGAGGCGGAGCATTTCCCTCATCCAACAGTAATGGTAATTGTCTTTTTTCTTATTTTCTACATCTGAGAATGACGTCGTGTTCAAATGTGTCTTACGCTGACCTGAAAATTCTGAGAAATGGATGGGTCCAACGAAATCCACCATCATCTGACTTACACTTATCTATGGTATAAACATGAACTAATATCTTTCTGTGCCTCGAATTTAGCTGTGTCCTGGGCTTTAACGGGGAAGTCGATAACGTCAAAATTATAAAACCTAAAGAATGTCAATACTTCCGCTGTATTGACAGAAGCCCTCTGGAGCCACCTTCTGACATAATCATCGTCATTTCATCCCCATCGACGCTCAAGTGTCCGAAGTGGCGTCAAATCGAAAGACTTGCACACGGCGAACGGTCTACCCGACGGGAGGCCCTCGTCACACGACATTATTGTTAGGGAACTGCTGCCAAACGTTGATACACTATGAGTAGTGCTCGTCGGCGCTGTGCATCATAGACGAGGGTTCGCGTGGTACCAGTGTCAGCAACCACGCCGTGGAGGCGCCCAGCACTGAGGCGCAGCCGTGAGACGGTCCCAGAGAGGCCGGCGTGCTGCCGCTGCGGAGGCGGGCGGGGCGAAGTGGGCCGTCATGATGAAGATGATGTTTGGTTTGTGGGGCGCTCAACTGCGCGGCGATCAGCGCCCATACGTCGCAATTTTTACACAGTCCAATTTTTTTACACAGTCCAATCTAGCCACTATCATTAATGATGATGATGACGAAATGATGTGGACAACACAAACACCCAGTCCCCGGGCAGAACAAAATCCCCAACCCAGCCGGCAATCGAACCCGGGAACCCGTGATCCAGAGGCAGCAACACCACCCACTTGACCACAAGTTGCGCGCGCGGGCCGCCACGGAGACTATTGGGTGCTGGCGACCTGTTGTGCTGGGGTAGGTGATATCGACGGCCGCCAGAAAGGCGCTGTGGCCGCAGTGATGGTGGGTACGCTGACAGTGTCGGAGGTAGCATCGGTGGCGAGGATGGCGGAGGTGGTAGAGGGGGCGGCGGCGGGGGCGGGGGTGACGGAGGCGGCGGTAGGTGTGGCGGCAGCTGAAGTTGCGGTTCGCGCGGCAGCTGGTGGCATCTGGGCAGGTGATGCATGCCTCACAGGTACGCGTCTCACTCTCACCTGCCCAGGTAGTCATGCCACAGCGTACTGTGATAGAAAGAGAATAAGCGCACACACCTGCTAGAGAGAACACTGATTTTATGGACACTGTTGTAACCGCAGGAAAAAGCCAAGTCTAATTACAAACGTTCTCAGGCAGTACGACGGAAATAGTACGTAAACATTAAGTGAGTTAAAATGTAAAGCTGGATGCTGAGCGTGGCAGAGGGGTCATGAAGAAGCACGACGCAGCTGGATAGCCGAGGTGGAAGTCCAAACTGCCGGGCACCTGCCCGTGATAAGAAAGTACACAGACTCCAATTTATAAATAGACAAAAGAAGCTCTGTGTAGGGGACCTGTGATAAGCTGACAGTTAGGAGTATCAACAGAGAGCACTTCTGGTTAGTGAGAGAAGTCTGGGAGTGGAGAGAGAAGGAAAGAGGGCCCTTGGTGGGGACAGCACTACGTCATGAGGAGCCAATGAAGGGCTCAGGACACAGTGCGTGACCGTATAGGGAGTGGCACATCTATCCCTCCACCCAGCTTCTGAAGAAAAATAATGAAACTAATATTTGAACAACACCAAATAAGGACAAGTTGCAGCTGGTAACGGCGGAGGTTCGAGTCCTCCCTCGGGCATGGGTGTGTGTGTTTGTCCTTAGCATAATTTAGGTTAAGTAGGGTGTAAGCTTAGGGACTGATGACCTTAGCAGTTAAGTCCCATAAGATTTCACACACATTTGAACATTTTGACAAGTTGCATTCTACGCTACGTCATGCCAATCGCTGGCGGGGTCGTAGGGAGAAAACTAACAAAACTCGGGAGCACGCCGCTCCGGACACTCTCTCGAGGTTAGGCTCCCAGTAGCGACAGTAGTCAGCGTGGATAGCAGCAGCCGACTTGGCCTGAGGAGCGGGCAGTACGCAGGCAGCCGGAGGTAGTCCCTGATGAGCTCTTAGGGCATGGCCGTGGGACTTTGACATAGGATGCTAGTGTGGACACAGAATACTGCACAGCTGCTATCAGGCAGTCGGAATTGTGAAGTTAGTCACCGTCTGTGCATTAGACTTGCCCATTCTGTAGGTACAATCACTACGCAGTTACGGTGATCTGTATTTCTTTCTGAATAAACTAGAACTTATGTAACGTTCGCAAGAGTTTAATTCCACCCACTTCCTAGCCTTGTACGTTCACACCAGGGTTTCAACATCTTAGCCAAATAAAAGTCTCCCTCTCACTAAGGTCAACCGGCTAAATCCCTTTCACGAACCGTGTCGCTCAATCCCTTGCAAAACCCACGCTTGGGACGCAACACGTGAAATAATTATCGAAGTCGTCCCCCTCTGCGCAGCCGATACTCCATCTCCTCTGCAAAAGCTCCAACAACAGAAAAGACGAACTGTAACATTTACTTACGACATTTTTCTCACACAAGCAACATGCTGAGAAAAAATTACACTATTACATTATATACACTTACACGACTGATCCAAGGAGCGTGTAGACTCATTAGCCTGGTGCTGTAATTCAGCCTTCACTAGCCGATCAGGGAGTCAACATGCCCACTATAACAGGAAGAAGACATGGTTTTCATGAGGCACTCTTTTTTTATTCGAAATATACTGCTAATACTAAATTCACTTTATTGAGGAATGTACTAGTACAGGAATTCGACCAAGCAGTTTGAAATGCAGCGGAAAATATATCACTAAATTCACGTTATCGAGAAATATGCTACAGAATTCGACCACATGATTGAAATTCAACATAATCTGAAATATACTAATTTCATTTTATTGAGAAATATACTACGGAAATTCGACTACATGGTTTGAAATGCAGCGTAAATACGTATCAAACATAGAAACAAATGCTAGGAATAGGAAGCTACTACTAAATTTGAACAAGCGGTTTGCACTGTAACAGAATTCGAACACACTTGCTACTATTAAATTCAGTTTAATATGAAAATACCACTACGAATACTGTACGCTGAAAATGTTTACTTACATGGTTGCTGTAATGCTGCTGCTGGTGCAGTTGGCTGTGGAGGGTGTTCTTCCACACGTGGAAGAACAGCTGCTGTTGCCAGTTTTCTTCTTCCAGCTTCCGATCTAAGGCAACTAGTGTCTGCGGCATGAACGATGCAACGACAAAGAAACTTTATGTAGCGAAATTCGAACTTGTGGTTTGGAACGCAGCGGAAAATATACTATGACACTTGCTGTCAAATTCGTTTTAACGAGAAATATGTTACTAAATTTGAGCACGTGGTTTGAAATGCAGTGAAAAGTTTACTACGAACACAGTTGATGTACTAAAATCGGAACACATGTGGTACGAACAGAAATATACTACGAATATCGTATGCTAGAAAGAAACCCTAAACATATACTTGCTGTAAAATCCGTTTAAAAAAGGAAAACGAGAATACATCCCTACAAATTCTTTACATTGAGAAAAATATCTACTTACAGGGTGCTTTATTCAAGTCGTGCGTTGAATGTTTCGCTGCCTTGTTGATGGTGACTGCTGTGGGTCACTTCATGAGGAAAGATGAACACGCGCAGTCGAAGATTGGATGATAAAAATTCTGAATCCATTGACGAACTCGAGCAGAGTGACAATGGTGGTGTGACGGTTGGGGTTTATATAATTTAAGCCCCACCTCTAATTTCCATGCAGGGGTGCAATAGAAATGCTTTCATAAAAGTTAATTTTTGCGTGGGGGACCAATAGGAATGCTGCTATTTCGTGAACTAGCCACTCGGCGTCGAGCTGCTGAAGACGTCGCATCTTCTACTTCCTGACACTGTTATTTTTTCAAATGGCTCTGAGTACTATGGGACTTAACTTTTGAGGTCATCAGTCCCCTAGAACTTAGAACTACTTAAACCTAACTAACCTAAGGACATCACACACATCCATGCCCGAGGCAGGATGCGTCGCACGGTTCCAGACTGTAGCGCCTAGAACTGCTCGGCCACTTCGGCCGGCGACGCTGTTATTAACTGAATTGTAGCATTGTGGACTAGTTTGGAGATGAGGAGTGTGTGTTCTTTTATTCAATGAGGCACAGTGTTTCCACTTTTCGGTGGAGAAAAGGGAACCCATTACAAGTGCTCTCGGGAGAACATGTGAGATACTATCGCTTTGATGGTGGAGAAAGCGGGTTCAGTCACATGTGAAGTCAGAAATAGGGTGTGATGTTACACAAACTGAACTCGCGCCATGTGTTGTTGCTGCTCTACTCATAGATGTTTGGCGTTGCTCTCTTGTGTAGCTGAGTTGTGAGAGAAAGCATGAACCCATTATCTAGCATCGTGAGCGCATGACCCAGAATCCACACATCATGTGTGCTGAAAACGTCACACATATGCTGACACAACGATGACCTGATCCACACCTGTGGATAGCACTAGTGTAACATGAGGAGAGCATGTGCTGGCAGCAGTAGCTTGTGGACCACACAGAGAGGAGGACAGGCAGAGTGCACCAGGTCAAACACACTACATGCTTGGTGCTTGCGATTTGTATCGGATATGTCTTTTTTTAACCGTTTCGTGAAAGTTCAATTTTAAGTGGTACTTTCCATATGTAGCGCCCCACGTGGGGATCCAGAGCGTTCAATGCTCATGATGCTTTTGTTCTTTTTTTTTAATCGCAATATGTATATTTTGTGTGTGTGTGTGAGATATGTGACTGTATTTCACATCGATTTGTATACATGTAAAGCGACACTAGTTTAGTTTTGAGTCCTATTTCGACGTGGGAACACACTCACGCAAGAGGTTGGGAGAAGGTACTTTCACACCGATTTCCATGCAGGGCAACTTAATTTCACCTCACTTTCTACTTTAGTTTCATGATGATTTTCATTGCGTAATTAGAGCAGTGTTAATTTCCATAGCAGCAGTTTATTGGTCTGTAATTAGTCGAGTGTTTCCTGCCAAAAGTTTTAATTTCATGTTGAATTCTCTTTAGTTTCGCGATTATTTCGAAGTCTTTTTAAATTTCATTGGATAATTAGAGCAGCGAAAATTTCCATGGCAGCGTGTGTTGATGTGTAATTGGATAAGTGTCTCCATACACAACAAAAATAAAATAGAGCTCCCTGTGAAAATTAAGTGACTAGCTTCGTCAGCAGCAGTTCATCACAGACTGAGTTTTTTTCCTACCATTTTCCAAGCGGGAGTGGGGAAGGAAGGCAAAGGAGAAAGTGGAGGAGGGTGTGAATTCAGCAAGTGATGTCATCAGATGAGCCGGCCGGGGTGGCCGAGTGGTTCTAGGTGCTACAGTCTGGAACCGCGTGACCGCTACGGTCGCAGGTTCGAATCCTGCCTCGGGCATGGATTTGTGTGATGTCCTTAGGGTAGTTAGGTTTAAGTAGTTCTGAGTTCTATGGGACTGATGACCTCAGAAGTTAAGTCCCATAGTGCTCAGAGCCATTTGAACCATTTTTTCGTCATCATGTGACATCATCAGTGCGAGGAGGTGGAGGAGGGTCCGACATTTTGAATAAATTTGGCAACGATGTAGACTGTCCATATAGGCTATCAGCTGTAATGTCCTACGGCCGTTTGGACTGGCAATAGAAAATGGCCCTTACCCTAACAGTGTTTTCTTTACCGAGTTGGTAAGTAGGCCCCACCAGGGTCACTCGGCTCCACTTTCGTTAGTGTCCTGCGGCAGCCAACAAGTAGCTCCAGCATAGTCAGTATCTATCACAGAAGAGCTAACAGCAGACGCCACGTTGGCAAAGTTTGGCTCTAAGGTCTCACGCACTGATACGCGGAGTAGAGAGATCCTTTCAGAAATGAGAATGACCTTTATCATTCGCGAAACATAAATTATCTATACGATTCGCATGGCAATTCGCATGATCGGAAGACCGACCGCTGACTGCAGAACTGGGCGAGATCCTACGGCCGACAGGATAGACTGCCACTATTTCTCTCTCACGGTAGCCTGTACCAATAGTGCCTCCCGTGATATCATTTTGTAACTTTTAATTTTTATTGCTACCTGATAATCCATTTCAAAAGCTTGTGTTCCCCTCTCGTCTGTACACTTTTTCGTCTTCCATATAAGGCTATACTTCAAACAAATACTTTGAGAAAAGGGATTTACATTTATGTTCGGCGATAACCCTAATATCACACCTTTCCGGCAATATGGAAACAGATTTATGAAGTGGTGACAATGACATCTGTGGAGCATATCGTTCCACTTTAGGCAGCCAGGATCCAGGTGTCGCGAGAAACACATTACTTGGGGATGACTATTGCTCCAATAAAGGGAAGAAATACGTATACTGAGGGAAATGGAATGAGTACACCATGAAGCACCATTTCGATATTTACCGACCATTGTGGAGATACGCGTCATAAGACAGGTACTAAATGATTAAACCTCCATTCAATTCTGAACTGATCTCAATCATCATCATCATTATCATCATCCTCATCATCAAGTTGACTAACGGATCTTTCCCCTTCAAGCCGCGTCATTTCATGAAGGCCATTGGCTGGAGTCTGGTATGAGATTATATCTTTTCCCGTCGCATCCTAGACATGCTCTACGGATGGCATCAGGGACCAAACAGGCCAGTCAACATCCGTACATTCCACACTGTATTGGCGGCGTGAACTTAAATGTGAGATATTGCATTATCCTGCCGGAATATGCCATTTGGTACCCTGGTCAGAGTTTACCATTATTGACACGTACTGAACCAATCAACAATTACGAAATCAGTCCTGTTGTGATATCCAATAGATCCCCGTATCATGAATCCAGAGGTTGGAAAAGTATGGCTCTCGAAAATCGCTGCTTCCTCTTACCTTTCACTACGTCGTCTACGGACACGATGGCTTCGTTCCGACCACTAAAAACAGAAGCGATCCTCATCGCTGAGCGTCACCGAATGCCACTCAACGTCCCAGATGAGTCTGACTACACAACACACAGTTCTGACTTGTCTGTGATGTGCTGTCAATGGTTCTTACCACAACTTCCAGTTACCTGTTTCCAATATTTGGTGGTAGACTCTTCCTGTAACCGTTCTCCAGATTTCAGCTGTTATCTTTCATCTACTCGTAAAAGCAAGTCGAACAATCGTACGATAATCTCGTGGTGCAATCCTTTTGGAAGGATTCATGTCTACACTTCTTGCCATGTTGTTGCCCTGAGTGCATCTCGTCACAGTTACTGCACTACTGCTATCTGTCTCTTTACTGTTCCTTCATAATTAAGATTCGTCCTTCCTCAAGGTCTGCAATATGTTGACACGCTGCACGTGCAGGCCCTCTAGACAGACTGTGTTGTGATTTCCACCTGAAGATTTCCAGTAGCGTTAGACACATCCAATAGTCATTAGGTAGTCAAACCGTCCTTCATCTGTGAGAATTTTGTCTGTATTGAAAGTAATCCCAGGAAAAAGGGAAATTTTAATCAGCATACCCAATGGGAAATACCGCTATTTAATTTGTTGGCGTTCGGCCTAGGCTTTCATAGTGTTATCTTTTCTGCCAGTGTAACTGACTCGGTTGCTGGATCGGCAGTTCGTATCTTCTCGATGTTATTCTACACACATTCTCAAAAGCCTCATTTTATGGATCTCTACTTTGAATTGGAACTCCAAGCGCATTTGTTGTGTGTGATGAATTTGGCTTTTTTCATTGCTTCTCATTTGAGTTCACACCATTTTCCGTCGCAACGTTTGCTAACTACTACGTTTTCGGCCATCAACTTAGCTTAGACCTAGGTATCCACATGGCACATGGCTCGCGGCAGTGCCTGCCTTGTTTGTGTCAGGCTTCGATATGAAAGTGGTGGCGATTAACTCAAATCTTAATGTGTGGACCAATTGAGCATCGAATTGTGGCAGTAGCGGCCGCTGCTATAACAACAACGGAAACTAGGGCAACACAGAAAGTTCCAGATACTACACACACACACACACACACACACACACACACACACACACACAGAGAGAGAGAGAGAGAGAGAGAGGTTTATTAGAAGGAACCATCATATAAGCATCTTTGTAAAGTTTCTCCAGCGCTTTTGTATTGGTTTCATTCCGTCAATACTTATACAATTACTCAAATGGTTCAAATGGCTCTGAGCACTATGGGACTTAACATCTGAGGTCATCAGTCCCCTAGAACTGAGAACTACTTAAACCTAACTAACCTAAGGACATCACCACACACATCCGTGTCCGAGGCAGGATTCGAACCTGCGACTGTAGCGGTTGCGCGGTTCCATACTGAAGCGCCTAGAACCGCTCGGCCACTGAGGCCAGCATACAATTACAGCATTGTAGGTTTATTCTTGAATACGTCTGTTTGGCACCAATTAAAAGCAACCTAGGATTTCCAGCACCTTGTACTCCGTACAAAAGGCACGCGTCGCTCTAGGTATGTCTTGGCTGTTTGCTGTCAGATTCACTATGCGTCTGCTTCCTTTCTCTGTTTTCCAATACCTAAACCGATCAGCTAATACTAAATCAGCGTCTCTCGATCCATAGGACACCTTCCAATGGAGGAACTAATATTCCATACCTTTAAGGTGGTAAAAATGGAATTATGTCAACGTCTAATATAAATTTAATTCTGATGAAGTGTTTTGTTCAGAGAAGGCCGATGTACTGAAGTGAAACATGGACGATAAGCAGTAAAGACAAGAAAAGAATAGGAGCTTAATAAATGCGAAACTACAGCGATGAGCTGTAGAACTGATAGATAGACCGGATAATTGAGAAAGAGGTAGTGAATGTAATCGATAAAAAAATAATTTTTTTGCCGACGTTAGCTTAGAAAAGGGATAGATTCACAAGATACATCCTAAGGCACCAATCAATAGTCAGTTTGGTGATTCGGGGTAATAATTGTCTCTAAGCACCATGGGACTTCACATGTGAGGTAATCAGTCCCCTAGACTTAGAACTACTTAAACCTAACTAACCTAAGGACAGCATACACATCCATGCCCGAGGCAGGATTCGAACCTGCGACCGTAGCAGCAGCACGGTTCCGGAATGAATCGGCTAGAACCGCTCGGCCACGGCAGCTGGCAGGGTAATAATTGTAGGGGCCTGAATGTAGTAAGCCGCTTCAACTGATTATGGGCTGCAGTAGCTACGCAGAGTTCTAGAGATTTGCGCAGAATACAACTGCGTGGAGAGCTGCATCATATCAGTTTTTCAACTGTCCGAAGCATTCAAAGCGATAATTTTTGATCTTTAAATCAATGCACTACTAGATATGCTCATCCACATCATTTACACCTGAACTGCTTGATGTAGAGTCTAGATAGCTGAGGTGGTGGAAGTAAATACAAAATTATGCTCTGGTATTTGAAATACGCAGTGGCACCAAAACCAATTTCTTATAATCGTCCTTTGCCTAGCCTTTTCATGTCATAAGCAACTTAAATCAAGATATCAAGAAGCTGTATGGTCACTTCCCAAGCTACACAGCAAATTATTTTACTTGTCGTCTGAACAGTAAATCAGTATAACCCTCCAAATAAAAAACAATCTCCCAGGAAGCTCTCGTTTCCGAGGGCCATCAACTAAATTGACAACTTGGTGTGGAATTTAATTAACGGGTCTTGAGAGGCAGAAGTCGAGACGTTGTATGTACCGTCTGCTGCCTCAGTTTGCTCTGCGACAGAGTAACGTTGACGAACAAAAAGCAAACTCTGTTACGCAGTACTCCCATACCATCAAGCCCACTCCAGTGGCAACGCGACCTCTGTAACGCAACATGACACCGAACATCGCCGGTAGACGAGCAGGCTATGAATACTGGAAAAGCTCAGGAGACCACTGGTTAACTGCAAATGAAAACGCAGCACCTCTCGTGTTGCGCACGCGTCTCTCTCTCTCTCTCTCTCTTTCTCTCTCTCTCTCTCTCTCTCTCTCTCTCTCTCTCTCTGTGTGTGTGTGTGTGTGGTCGCTATCGAATATATGAGCAGCCAGTCGGCCACAAAATTTCAATATTGGAAATCGGTGCAAAGAGAAACGAGAGTAAATGGTAATAAAATTTCTGGTTTCTGTGAAGAGCTCGTGTGAAGGTGTGCTTGTTTCAGTATCTGCCGCACACAGCAAAGTCATTTCGGTAATACACGCTCCGACTACTGTGATCGATGCTTCATCATCAACGACAACGTAAACTGTAACCACGCAAAATCTGCCACACCACAGACCATTTCATCTTTCGGCAAATTGGAAAGAATATCTCGTCCACTCACAAAAGCCTGTCGTGGACCCTCTTACAGACACCAACTGTGATTCATGGTGAATTTCTTCGACTTATTTTTCTGATTAAATAATATTTAGGTTCCTGTTTTGCGGTAGACCTATATATGGTTCTATTACTTGTAGAGTTGTTTGCGGTCTTTAGAGCAAAAATTAGATCTAGTTCAGTCTTTTATTTTGTTATAATGTTACTCCATTATTGTATTTGGTGAGACTAATTTCAGTTTATGACACAGAATACGACAAAATATTTTATGCAATACGGGAATTCCAGTCAAAAAATTTGTTCTTCCGGTTTCTTCTGCTCTATTAAATAATATACCCTTAAAAAAACACGAAGCAATTACCAGAATGGGCCAGAATTCGATAGACAAACAAATCATTACCATTTCAGAAAATGTGGATGGTTTAGTCAAGAGAAAGAGCTTCTGAAATTGAGGAAGTCAATAACGTGTTGGTCCAACTTTAGCCCATAAGCGAGCAGTTATTCGGCTTAGCATTGATGGTAGCGTTTTTGGATCTAATCGTGCAGGATTCTGTTCGACTGGTGAGTTAGATCTTCAAAATCCCGAGCTGCTTGGGAGACCCTGCCCACAATGCTCCAAACGTTCTCAATTGAGGAGAGATATTGCGACCTTTCTGTCCAAGAAGACAAGCACGAAGACAAGCACTAGAAACCCTCACGGTGTGAGGGCGGACGTTCCCTTGTGGGGTAATCCCAGAATGACCTGCCATGAAAGGCAGGAAATGGGTCGTAGAATATCGTCGACCTGCCACAGCGCTGTAAAGGCGCAGCGTATGACAACCAAAGCAGTCCTGCAATGGAATGAAAATGGCACCCCAGACCATCATTCCTAGTTACCGGGCCTACGGCGGGTGACAGGCTGTTATCCCACCGCTGTCTTGGGCGTCTCCAGACACGTGTTCGCTAGTCGTCGGAGCTCAGTTCGAGGCGACATTCGTCAACGAAGACTATTCTACCCTAGTCAATGAGATACCAGGCCGAATGCGCCCGACACAATGGCAAATGCGCTTGTTGGTGTACAGAGGTCAATTGTAATCGGCGGGAGTGGAAATTTGTGGTAAGTTCAATGGGACCAAACTGCTAAGGTCATCGGTCCCTAGACTTACACACTACTCACACTACTTAATCTAACTTAAACTAACTTACGCTAACGACAACACAAACACCCAGGCCCAAGGGAGGACACGAACCTCTGACGGGGGGAGCCCCGCGAACCGTGGCAAGGCTCCTGAGACCGCACGGCTACCCAGCGCGGCGGTGCAAGGGGCGCCGTGAGGGCAGGCCCCATTCTGTGACCAGCCCAGTAATGGTCCTTGCGGTCACTGAAGCACAGATTGAACGACGGATCGATGATAATGTTGAATCTGGGGATCTGAGTGCCTTTCTGGCGATTGCTCTGTATTCACGCTCTGTTGTCTCTCTAGGTGGACTGCTACCTTCTTGACCTCTGTTCGGCCACGGTACGCCCATTCCTGCCTACAATCATCGAAAAGTGACATCGCTTCTATTGAAATATTGAGCGACTCGTCGATTGCTCCAACCAGCTTCTCTGAGCCCAATTACACGTCCTCTTTCAAATGCTGACATCTGCGTATATTGTTCACGCGACTGTCTGCGAGGCTTAATTAGTCCAGCTGAGTACACGGAACGAAATTTGCAAAGACTTTATGACCTGGTATCGACGTATTGCCTGTTTATTATCTTTTCCAGATGGTCGGTGAAACTGCGCTGCAGCGTTACGCATTCATCCATCGGTCGCAACAGTTTACAATTATTTCTTTTCTGTCGATATCTGTATGAATATCAATTTGTGACCAAATCGTGGAACTCCTTCATGGTGAGTGCGCATTTTTTTTTCTTTTTGCAACAATTCCAGTTATCGCAATGCTATAAATACATAACATTAGAATAATATTGTAGCCATCAGCTGGAGCAAGCATCATCTACGACTGATTAGAATCTCTGTCAGTTAAAAACGCAAGGTGTGGACATTGTACAGTCCTAATTTATTTCGGCAGTCAATATTTGTCTTAAAAGGCCATATGCTGATAATAAAAAACTGTCGTCATCAAAGGATATAACGCTGATGACCAGCTGTGAAAGAAATGTGGTTTACAAACAAATTGCGTGTCATTTTTATCAGTTCATTTGTGACAGTAACATTGTTGAAAATGTATTAACCAAATAATAATTTAATATAGATAGAACGTGCCAGAAAATGTTAAGAGTACAGCCAGAAGAAACTGTCTCTCTCTCTCTCTCTCTCTCTCTCTCTCTCTCTCTCTCTGTGTGTGTGTGTGTGTGTGTGTGTGTGTGTGTGTGTGTGTGTGTGTGTGATAGGATTGTGTGGATGTTGGAGAAGTGAGGACGCAGGGGGACGAACAATATGAACAAGAAGAAATCGAATTACTCGTAAAGTTGAATTTGTTGCAGTTATAAATAAAACATAGCTAACATGTTTAAGTGACTAAGTGCAAAGAATTACTTTTAACTGTAAAGATTATTTAACTGGAAAGATTGTGTTGTTTTACCAAGCATCAGAATATATAGTAATTCCATACAGTTCTAGTATATACGTCTTGTATTTATTTTACTGAGACTATCGTTTCAATTTAAACTGCTGTCGTAGGGGTGCAGGATTTTTCTGGTGTAGGTAGGTGTGCAGGATACGCCACAGGCAACTCGAAGACAGTTGAAACCTTTATTTATTTTTCATCTGTTTATAATAGTAGGCTCGTGCCCAAGACAGGCAGGTCCACGGCGGTGCACATCGAACGTATAAGATCCCTACATGTACCGGGTGATCAAAAAAAGTCAGTATAAATTTGAAAACTTAATAAACCACCGAATAATGTAGATAGAGAGGTAAAAATTGACACACATGTTTGGAATGACATAGAGTTTTATTAGAACAAAAAAAACAAATTTCACAAAATGTCACACAGATGGCGCTGGACAGCAAAACGTCAGTGACTGCGCATGACAATCGTGTATAAAAGGAGCTGTAATGAGAGAGAGAATCAGATGCGCCAGCAGTCGCAGCATGTTGACGTTACCTGAAAAGGCGCTTTTAGTGAAACTGTATTATCAGAATGGGGAATGTGCTAGTTCAGCGTTACGATCCTATCGCCATAAGAAGGGGATTCGAACGGGTAAAAGTCCGGTGACAAATGCAGCTGTGGCGAGAATGATTTCGAAGTTCGAAGCCACGGGTTGTTTAGACGATAGACCCCATAGTGGACGGCCGAGCACAAGGCGTAATGCTGCTGCGACAGTTCAGGAAGAAATGGAGACTGTAGCGGGTTCGTCTATGCACGGGGAAGTCAGCGCTCGTGCAGTCGCACGTCGCACCGGCATTCCATACACTACTGTTTGGTTGGCACTGAGGCGTACCCTCCGATGCTATCCGTACAAAATCCATCGGAATCATGAACTGTTACCTGGCGATTTAGTAAAGCGGAGGGCATTTGCGGTGTGGACGTTTCAAAAGATGGCGGGAGATGACGATTCGTTGTGTAACGTGTTGTGGACCGACGAAGCTCATTTCACGCTCCGAGGGTCTGTCAACGCCCACAACTGCAGAAATTGGGCTACCGAAAATCCTAGAACTGTCGTGGAAACTCCACTGCACGACGAGAAAGTCACGGTATGGGTTGAATTTACCACATCTACCGTTATCGGGCCTTTTTTCTTCGAGGTTTTGTAACTGCTACCGTGACGGGTGAGAGGTACCCCAATATGTTACAGAATCGCATCATCCCCAGCCTGGGTGATAAACACCTGCTGGAACGTACGATGTTTATGCAGGATGACGCTCCATCCCATATTACTAGACGCGTGAAAAATCTCTTGCGCGCGTCGTTTGGTGGTGATCGTGTGCTCAGCCGCCACTTCCGTCATGATTGGTCTCTCAGGTCCCCAGACCTCGGTCCGTGCGATTATTGGCTTTGGAGTTACCTGACGTTGCAAGTGTATCGTGATCGACCGACATTTCTAGGGATGCTGAAAGACAATGCCTCACCGTAACTCCGGACATGCTTTACAGTGCTGTTCACAAAATTATTCCTCGACTACAGCTATTGATGAGGAATGATGGTGGACATATTGAGCATTTCCTGTAAAGAACATCATCTTTGCTTTGTCTTACTTTGTTATGCTAATTATTGCTATTCTGATCAGATGAAGCGCCATCTGTCGGACATTTTTTGAACGTATTTTTTTGGTTCTAATAAAACACCATGCCATTCCAAGCATGTGTGTCAATTTGTACCTCTCTATCTATATTATTCCGTGATTTATTCAGTTTTCAAATTTATACCTACTTTTTGATCACCCGGTACATACACATGTCGGAGAGCACCTTGTACCACTACTAGTCATTTCCTGTCCTGTTCCACTCGGAAACAGATCGACGGGAAAACGACTGTCTGTATGCCTCCATACTCACGGGGGATTAGTGTCCTGTGAACCGGCCAGCGTGTGGATGGTTTTAAGGCGGTTTCCTATCTACCACGGCGAATGCGCGCTGGTTCCCCTTATTCCACCTGAGTTACACTATGTCGGCGATTGCTGCGCAAACACTGTCTCCACGTTCGCGTACACCATAATTATTCTACCACACAAACATCTGGTGCTACACTCGGCGGCGGTGGGGTGGGTGGACTGCTGTGGCCTGTTGTGGGGTTTTGAACCACTAAGGGCTACTGCGAGACGAAACCTATCCATTGTTTCTAGGTCCCTGGTTTAATACACAATACATAATGCCTCCATACTAGCCCTAATTTGCATTATCTTCATGGCCCTCACGCGGAATGTACGTTGGCGTCAGTAGAATCGTACTTCAGTCTGCTTCAAGTGAAAGTTCTCTAAATTTTCTCAATAGCGTCCACCGTAAAGAACTTCTCCTTCTCCGTACGGATTCCCAGTTGAGTACACGAGGCATCTCTATAGTACCTGCGTGCTGATCGCCAACATATCTGCACTCTGCCTCTGAATTGTTTCGATGTCTTCCTTTAATCCGACTCATATCATTTATATATGTAGAAAATGACAGCGGTCCTAACATATTTCCCTCCGGCTGTCCTGACGATATCGTTATCTCTGCGGTAGAGAATAATGTGCTGGTTTTATTACTTAACAATTATTCGAGTCACTCACATGTCTGGAAACCTAGCTGGTGTGCTCGGAGCTTCGTCAACAGTTGGCAGTGGGGCACCTCGTCAAACGCTTTCGGGATGTCTAGGAACATGGACTCTGCCTGTTGCCCTCCATCCATGGTTTGTAGGACCATCGTGCAGGAAAAGAGCAAACTGAGTTTCGTACGAGCGATGTTTTCTAAATCCGTGCTGTTTTGTGGACAGAGGCTATTCCGTCTCAAGTAAATATATTATTTTCGAAGTCAGAATGTGTTCAAGAATTCTGCAGCAAACCGATTTTAAGGATATTGTTCGGTAATTATGCGAGCCCGTTCTTTATATACAGCAGCCAGTTGACCTTTTTTCTACTCGCTTGTAACTTTGCGCTGGGCGAGAGATTCGCGATAAATGCAAGCGAAGTAAGTGGCCAGTACTGTAGAGTACTCTGTGTAAACTGAATTGATATTCCAACTGGCGACCCGTTTCTTTTCAGCTCTTTCAGCTGCTTCTCTATGTCAGGGACACCTTGTCCTGGTGCATGATATGTAAAGCAGATGCAGCCATCAGTCGCTAAATCCAAGTCGGCTCGATGGCTGGACTATGTTACAATGTCCACAGTCCTTGGATTAGTTATGATCGACCACGGTGGCGTTCTAGCAGTCACATGTCTGTGCCATCCGTCCTCCCATGGCCACTTAGCACCGCATACCAAATTATCCTTCGGAGGCGGGGAAATTGATGGCACACTGAAGCTATCTGCAGATAATTAATCTTGTTTCTTGTTCTGTGTAGCTAACCAATTGTTTGTTGAGCACTTACTTGGTAACGGTGTAAGGTACTGGCCCGTGCGTAGCAACAACATAGTATAAACAATCTTTATTAAACAACAAAAAAATTCTCTTTATCGAGTCATTAATTACGCAAGCCATTGGAAACAGTACTAAACTACAGTAGCTGTGGACCATTGACCTTCAAGTCCATCAAAGACTATCGTACACGAATGTTCCAAAGTTCAGAGACGTGGCGTGTGTCACCTTAAATGAAACGGGCATTTACTGTAGCAGAATGAAAGGGTTCAACTTAGCAAATCGCGACGTATTTCGCCTAGGAGAAAGACAAGACTTTACTTATATTGAAATCAGAATTAATACCTTCAGCTGCTGACGGGCGTTGATATATATCTAAGGGGACAGGTGAAAATGTGTCCCCCGACCGGGACTCGAACCCGGGATGTCCTGCTTACTTGGCAGACGCTCTATCCATCTGAGTCACTGAGGGCACAGAGGATAGTGGGACTGCAAGGACTATCTCGCGCACGCCTCCCACGAGACCCACAGTCCCACCTTGTATGTCCACACACTACATTCATGTGTACCACCCCAGCACACTCATTACTCGTGGAAGACATTCTTACCATGTCCCGTACGAGTTCGGGGAATATGTGTGCATCCGCACAGAAGAAGAAGGTCGTGGCCGGTATTGCCAGAACTATTTACTTTTATGGATATGGTGTCTGTTCTTCCGAATATGTCCGAAAGAACAGACACCATATCCATATAAGTATATAGAAAATGAGGAAATGAACAAGGCATTGTGTTTTGTATAGTGTTGTTT
Organism: Schistocerca piceifrons; assembly: GCF_021461385.2. Classification (NCBI taxonomy): domain Eukaryota; kingdom Metazoa; phylum Arthropoda; class Insecta; order Orthoptera; family Acrididae; genus Schistocerca; species Schistocerca piceifrons. Next base: position 347,384,954 of record NC_060142.1, read on the forward strand.
ATTATATGTGTCAGATATTAACGAAAACTGTGCAGCGCTGTAGTGCCCACCAGATAATTTTGATTCAGCTGAAGTGGAACTGTCATGAGATGCTCTGATAGCAAGCATAGGAGCGTTGTTGGAAGACAAGTCCGATAGGGATTTCCATATATAATGCTCTAAGCTGGGGCGTAATGCTGATTTAGCTGCACTGTGGGAAAAGTATCAGATGTGCAAGGAACTGGTAGGGGTGGAGGAGGTAGGGCGTGCTGACAAGAAAATTTTTAGTGGAATATGCAGAAGCATTTAAACCTCATGGAACCCTTCCAGCTACATTGCAAAAGCGACATAGAATTCACACTGGAAGTGAACCGCTGGTGTATAAGAGACTATATTGGGAATTCATAAATCAACAATTCCTTGATGGGACAGTAGGAGTACCAGCCCGTGGGGGGGAGCCAATAGTAGTTCTACCAAGGAAAAGAAAACTTCAGGCATATGGAATCTGTTATGACTATCGGTATTTAAATAAATTTACATTTATGGATGTGCTAATCATCACAGAAAATTTGGATAACTTGAGGCAACATCATTATTTTATTATGGATTAGTGAAGGTAATAACAATTGGAGGTAGCACTGGAGTATGGACCCAAAACCACATTTATGATTCCATCCACTTACTAAGAGTTCTGTCGATGCCACTTTGATTGAAGAATATGTCAGTGACATTCCAACATTAGATGGATTACTATGAGGCCTGAAACTGAGTCTGTTTACGATACACTTAGATAACATTGTAGCGTTTTCTAAGGATATCAAAGAGCAAGTGGTACATTCATGGGACGTCTGTAGACAATTATGAGTGACATAACTTTGGAAAAATGTCATTTTTTATTGAAGGAATTTTGCTGTTTGGGCCATTTTATTGCCAGGATGATGTGCAAACAGGCACCCAGCTCAATAAAATTTTTCTGGGTTTGTGACGGCATTGTCAATATATAAAACTATCGACGTTTCGGTCCCTGTTGCAAGTGACCTCCTTCAGGGTGTTTTTGTTTACTACTGAATGAGAAAACTTTGTTTCTTGTATACCTGTAGACTGTCCTGTTGCAAGTGACCTCCTTCAGGGTGTTTTTGTTTACTACTGAATGAGAAAACTTTGTTTCTTGTATACCTGTAGACTGTCTGTTATCTGATTGTGATAGGCTGTTAGGGATGAAGAGATATTAGAAATATTTATTCGTGTTTTTATTATTTCTTTTCATTGGTGAAAACGCGACGTCTTGATTGGTGTTTGCATTACTACGTGTAACTGGTGAAATCGGCGAATGGAAAACCAGGTGGCAGCTGTGACGTGGCGTCGTTTTCCTGCTTTCTGGCGACAGCCGAGGTGCGCCATTACTATATCTACCTGCGGCCGCTACGGTCTCTGAACACAAGACATACATCCGGCTAAGACAAGTCAGCCGTGTACGGAACATCAGGATGAGTGCGGCAGACAGGTTGTTTTTGGTAAAGCTCGCGTACTGGCGAAACAGCCTCTTACTTTCAGGAGGAAGATTATGCACAGAATATTAGTTGGCAAAAATGCTCCTACATCTACCCCAATGAATATCCCTGTGTGTTTCAGTATTTTATCCCGCAGGTCGATTCTAAGGGACTGTGTACACAGTTGGCATGGTTTCCTTGACGTCTTGAGTGTGTCTTTTGGCACTTGGGTTTTTCAGCATTTCAATTTTTCTGCCATTCCATCCACCTGTACTATCCACCATTTCAGACCGACCTTACTCAAAAAATCCTGTCCATATATAACATTGTAGCTCTAGCCAACTCAAGGAAGTACTTTCCCGCAATCTTTTAAGTCTTTTCTTCCCATTTGGCTGTTCATCAATACGAAATGGACTAAATGAGCGCTGCCTCCACCTACACCACTGAGTCTATGATGAGGTACCTTCATACTCCTTATCCCAAGAACACTCTAACTTGCTATTGATACCTGATATCCCATATTCAGCAAAAATTCATACACCCCATCCTTCCCACGCAGACAGTCAAACAATTAATCGCCAGTGATTCCTATGCTCACAATTGCTGATAACACCACACAGTGGCTGCACCATTACTTTTCTTCTTTAATACTAGGACGTTGACTCTAACCCATGACTACCTTCCCAGTGTCTGTGGAAACCTGCTCTGACATTCGAATTCTGAGTGCTGAAGTTGTTTACAACTCCCACACTAAGGTTTCCTAAAATTTCACCGGATCTGACCGGGCTGGTAATATCAATAGCACACGATTTCTCCATTAAAAACTACTCCATTTTCCCTAGTTCTGGTCACTGCATCTATTTCTGCTACATCTTTCGCGAGTACGACCGCTTCATTGGAAGACTTAAGACATTCTACCTGCAATTTACAGGAAACGATGCAAGAATGAGACTAATTACTTCTTCTCTTCCTTTTGATGAATGATCTTGTTGGCCTTTTTGTTATCCATCATCATTTCGTAACTATTAATATTCAGTTTCCTAATTCGGTCAGCAAAACTTTCCAGACTCCCCTTGCCTCTCTGTTGAACTATAGAGTAGCTCGTGGCAGTCCCTAGAGGTATTTTTCGACCTTCAACGTTCCAACAGTCCTTCCTACAATTCCTGAAACGATAGAGCATTTCGTAACTTCTCGTAACGCCTAACATATTCCATAGCATTCCCTGACAATTTTAACCGAACAACACTTAGCAACTGCTCGTCATTCCATCCGCCAAATTTTGGAGCTGAAAGTAAATTTCCTACAAAAGTCTCCTCTGATTTGCCTGAAAACAGAGTTACTATCGAGGCAGTGCAGGAGTCTTGAACAGGTGAAGACTGTTCCCTTCTCCCCTCCTGCAATTTTTCCAGTTCTTTAGGTAATTCTTCATTATTAGTTTGCATTTGAGCAGTATGCTCCAGCAAGTATTGAATGTTTTCACCCACTGTAATTTTGCTTACCATCTGTCGTTACCGCATGCACAAAATAGAAATATCGCCAAATATAGAAAAAGGAAGGGAACAGGACCATACACAAAAGTTTAAAGTCTGCGTATACTTGTACCTCTCTAATGAACACCACTACTGAACCGCTACTGCCATTGCTACCATTTGTCGATGCAGATGTCGGACCACCATTGTAGCCTCCACCAGTATTTCAGAAACCATCTAAAGAAGTGTAGACGTTCCCCTGGCGGACACAGGCAACTCGACCTCACTTGAAACTCTTATTTATTTCTCGACAAACGATAACAACAAATTCATGCCCATATCAGGCTAGCACAGGATGGTGGGCGTCGAGCTTACAGCCCTTGAGGCACAATGTGTAGAAGAGATGCAGCCAACAGTGGCTGCACCCACTTTGGCTTGACGGGGTGGCGATGCTAGCATTCTTGGACACACAGCTTAACACAACTGTGTCAAGAACTGACATGGCAGACTGACATGGCTATGCCAACAGTGGGGCGTGTTGATACCCGGCCTCAACTTCAGCGAATTACAGTATGTAAACGTAGACACCAATGAAAACCTCCGCCATGATGTCTGGCTAGTGGCATGTGGCATCCGCGGATGCCCAGTGGTTTGTAGGCTAGGAAGGCCTCAGTTAGATCCTCGGCCCATTGATGCTGCTGACCGCTAGGCAGGTGGCCCTATCAAGATAGTGGTTCCACGATCCTGGCCTCATAGCGGAAACCCACACTACAATAGATGCTGACTCGATGACTCATCGATTTGAAGCTTAGCCTGGTCGGGTGGCCAGCATTTACATGGGCTGTGGGAAGTTTGTTGTTGATTGGGTGCCACGGGTATCACATGCTGCGTGCCGTAGTACCGAAGAAACGTCTCAGATTATGGTGCTCTTTAGACAAGCTCTTTAGACGTGTTTATTCTTCTTCATATATAACCTCAGAGAACTTCAAACACATCTCATAATTCCTCAGTACTTCAGTACCCCACTTCTTTTTACATTGTATCTGCTGGAAGAGAGAAGAGTCTCTTAAACTTCAGTCATATTTACTAAATTCTGATCCAACTCTATAACTGCTACTAGGTACACATTACAATCGAATGTCTGATTTCGGAATCTCTATCCGATCATAATCCATTTGGAATCATCACATATCTTCAGGTCTTTTCCAAGTATTCCGCCTTCTCTTGTGTTTTTGCACCATCGTATGTTCCTCAAGTTTATCACAGAACTCTATTAGTCTTTCCTCAGTCTCATCCCTACTTCAAAGCCCTAATTCTCACGCAATCCTCTCTTCTATTCCTTTCCCTCCTAGCGTGTTCCAGTCCTCCATTAGACTATTATCTCCTTTTACATACTGAATTACCTATTGAGTATTCTCATATATTTTCTCTACCTCTTCATCTTCTGCTTGTGACGTCAGTGTGTGTACCTAAACTAAAGTTGATGGCGTTGGTTTGCTATCGATTATGATTAGAACGATCCTCTCATTGAACTATTGACAGTGATTCACTCTCTGCCCTACGAATCCTACTGCCATATTCTGCTGGTGATTATATTACCTATGAAAGTCAGATCAGAAATCTTTATATTTTCTTCCATTTCATTTCAGTGACAACCGCTATATTTAGACTGTGTCTGTGTACTTCCCTTTTCAGATTTTCTAGCTCACCATTCTCAAACTTCCGGTATGCTATTCTCCGACGAGTAGTGCGCAGTGGTTTCCGTTACCTTCTGCATCCACTTGCCGCTAATGATTGCTTTTAGGGGCAGTTTCCCACCTCAAGCGCAAGAGGGTACCCTGAAACTCTGTCTGCTCCTCCATCGTCTTTGACAAGGCCGTTGGCAGAACGAGGGTGACTTCTTATACCAGGAGTCCGGTGTTGCTGTTGTTATTTATTGAATATTTAGGCAGTGGTTGGACACGAACCTGGAACCTATGACCTTTAGATCATTACTTTACTTATTTGCTATATACCCATAGAGCACGTATCACCTACACAGCACTAACTCACTATCCGTCTTTTTATATAGTGCAAATATTAACTTTAACATGCTGCCAGGAATCGTATGCCTCAAAACTAAACATTTATTGCACATGATTGCTTGTTGCCGTTGTTAGCGCAAATCAGCACGTAAAAAGGTACAAAGAGAAATATGGGCATATTTATCAGCAGAAAGTGAAGCAGTCTTCAAGGACACAATTGGAGCACGGGGAACCTATACGAAAATGGTATCTAAGGTGTTAGTACTTTGCTTAGCATACTGTGACAACATTTAACCATGATAACTTTACAGAATTTTCTGAAATTATTCGGGTTGCTGCTGGCTCTGAAACGGTGAAGTTAATGCTGCCCTCACTCTATATGAAAAGCCAAGAATGCTCGTCAGATCTAAAGAGGCACTGCGAGATGACTTCAGGGTACCTAAGACAATGTAGATGGAAATGCTCGCTTCGGTGCAAGGCTGATTTAACGTCGAAGCCTGTCTCTCAAAATATACCTATTTCTATCTTCAGCGCTCTTTTTTCACCTTCAAAATAAGGTTCAAATGGCGCTAAGCACTATGGGATGTAACATCTGAGGTCATCAGACCCCTACACTTAGAACTACTTAAACCTAACTAACCTAAGGACATCGGACACATCCATGACCGAGGCAGGATTCGAACCTGCGACCGTAGCAGCAGCGTGGTTCCGCACTGAAGCGCCTAGAACCGCTCGGCCACAACGTCCGGCTCAAAATAAAGGAGGGGGTGGTGGAGGGGGGGGGGGGGGGACACTACAGATGTTATCTCACGTTGCAAGTATGCTGAAACGTACTTTTATGTTAACAACTTTCCATTCGTTAAATTTCAAAAATATTTTTGATTATTGCGAGCATGAAAAATAAACGTGCGGCCAGGGTGATAGTGGGGTTTTATCCCCAGCTGGTCCTTTTCTGTCACTTACCGCTTCATTCTTCTGTGGCTATGATTTGTTAATGTGAAAATGTGCCTAGTTACGTTGTACTTCCAAGAACACCTGGCCAACTATAACTGGATGAGTAAGTAATTTCAAAAGTCAGAGAAAGACAAGACTTGGCCGTTTAACCACAGAAATCCCATGTAAGCACCTATAATTCATAGTCATAAATCCTCTGGTGGTCAGATAATGTCACAAAAGTATGTCTCTCGCTCGTGCAAATTCTATAGAAGCTTGCCCGCGCAAGGCTGTCTGTTCAAATTTACGAGGGCGTAGTGAAAAGAAATGCCTCTTAATTTTTTTTCTGTTCTCAATATCAGTTGAGGTATTGTTGGTCGACTTCCCCGCTTCGCTGGCGCGAGTTGCAGCTCTCAGCTCCGATTTACAGCGTGTAACATGGCGGTGTGTAAGGTAACAATGTGGGTAGGTGTTGTAATCGAGTTTCTATTTCGAAGAGTTTATCCAAACGTGGGGTACCCTCTCCTCATCATGACAAAGCCAGAACACAAGCGCGCTGCGACATTTGGGAAATTCCGACACGTTGTCATCGATCGTCGTCCACTAAGTCCCGACTTGGCCCCATCCGATTTTCATATGTTTCCAAAACTTAGGTTTTGCTTGATTTCCCTAAATCGCTTCAGGCAAATGCCCGGATCGTTCCTTTGAAAGGGCACTGCCAACTTCCTTCTTCATCCTTTCCTAATCCGGTAGGACTTATGACTTCGCTGTTTTCCCCTCCCCAAATCAACCAACCAAAACTTAAAGAATGCCTTCGATAACTTCCCTCTGATAAACGATGCAACCAGAGGTAACGTTATGTCTCCGTCGATAATGTCAAACATTCTTCAGTGACTGTAGCAACAAACTGGTCTCTCGTGGAGAGATATGTGTTCATGGCCAACATGACAATGTTGAGAAATAAAAATGTAAACACGAAGAATAAAGATGTAGAACGTTAATGAAGTTTGTTTCATTTAAAAAAACCATAAGAAATTTCACATAAAAAATTTTGAGGCATTACTTCTCGGCACGCCCTCGTACTTTAGGATTGATCCTTCGGCAGGAACATGTGGAGGCTCGGGCCATGGTTGCCAGGTCCTGAAAAGAAACACACGTAATTTCACACTGCTTTCAGTTCCCTGAAACGCGCAAATTATTTCATGTACGCAGAGAAGAAAGAGTTCAGCGTGTTCTGGAAGAGATACACTACATTTTCATTTTAGTTTTTTTGTGACAGTAAATTTCTAAGATATGATGCAAGTACACGAAATGGATTTCTTGACGACGTTATCGAATTTTCAACATATGAGAAACATTTTGTTTTTGTATTTAGATGAATACATTACGTACAAATATATTGTCGAAGCAACTATTCTCTGCTGTCATTGTCTATTCGTTTTAGTTTCATGTAAATGTCGTAAACTATCGTCCTCTTGATGTCTTCCAAATACTTCATTTTACGCCGTCCTGTTCCCTTGTTTCGCAGCATTTTCCTTTCAAAAATGTTAGTAATGAAAGTGTTGTATCTGATGAAATCTGCAATGCATTTTATTTTTTATTTTCCTTTTCCTTTAATAATTATCTCTCTGCATTGACCTGCTTTACGAGTTTCAGGTTGGTTTTTCTTTCCGTCGAGCTCGTTCTTGTCATTTTACACCATACCCTCATTTCAGAATATATTACGCAAACTAAATCATAAGATTACATGATGTTTTCATCAGCTCCAGATCACATCTCTGTCGGAGATCTCTTAAACGATATCTGAACTGGATGTGATGCACGATGCTTTCTAATTGAGGTAAAGAAACTTATCGGTTTCAAAGAGAGAAAATGGGTAATAAAAATTACACTGCCTCAGTGTTACTGCAATTACAGTTCAAATAGTGAGAGGGATTTCTTTTTTGGGATTAAGACAGACTTTTTGAGATCAACTTCATTCGGACTTAGTTGCTGATAAGCCGTAATAAATTCAAGGATTAAATTGATGAAATGCAAATTTCAAATAAGGTCGCCCCACACTGTGTGCCAAAATGTAATAAATTCGAGAAATTGATATGCAAATTACTATGTAGATCAAACAAATTAATTGAAATATTAAAACATGGAAATAAGACGTTTCTTTTCATAGCATTAATTCAAATATAAATCTTAGGGCTGATCTGACTGGGCACAGACACACCTCAGTATTTCGGAATGTAGGGAGAGGGTTCACTGCCCCATCTCATCAGTCGACAGAGTCAGTGCTGCATGGAGGTGTGTACAGCAGATCTTTTATGTTGGCGCGTCGCGTCGGTTGGTGTTGACAACGGGCAGCTTTCGCGTTCCGTGTGGCTTTTCGGGCTAACTCGTTTCTTCTGTCACGCTGGCTAACTGCCGGCGTTCACCCATGAGGTATGCATGGCTGCCATCCGGCGCGGTGCTTACGTTCTTAGAAACTATTACCCACAGTAACTGCCTTGTAGAAGGGGTGGTAGTGTAATGTTTGGAGGCTGAGGTCAGACAAGGATAGCGCAGTTGGAGTCTCAGAGACTGAAACACCGGACCACAAGGGTTCGACTATTGACGATGGAGTGAAACTGAATATGTCAGTAAGTGACGGTAAACACTGGAACGAAAGGAGGGATCTGACTCAGAATCCGAAGACTGAATCGACAATTGGCTACGATACCTCCAGAAGGCATGCTAATTGTCTCTTCTGTGTCTTCTGACTGCACTGTTTACTCTGCGAGTGCTCGCTGTCTGCTCACTCTCTCTTCCACATCTACATATAAACTGATGAAGCCACCATACGGTGCATGGCGGAGGGTACCATGTGCAACTACTAGTCATTTCCTTTCCTGTTCCACTCGCAAATAGAGCGAGGGACAGACAACTCTCTATAAGCCTCCGTGCGAACCCTAACTACTCTCATCTTTGTGCTCCTTAAGCGAAATGTTCGTTGGCGGCTGTAGAATCCATCTACAGTAGGCCCCAAGTGCGGGCTCTTTAAATTTACGCGATAGTGCCTCGCAAGAAGAGCGTCGTCTTCGCTCCAGGGATTCTCATTTAAGTTCACGAGGCATCTCCATAACTTTGTCCGCTGATCGAATCTACTGGTAACAAATGTAGCAGCAGGTCTCTGAATTGCTTCGATGTCTTCCTTTAATCCGACCTAGTGGGAATCCCAGTACTCAAGAATAGATCACAATAGTGTTCTATACGCCACCCCCGCCTCCTGTACTGATGAGCTGCACATCCCCAAAATTCTCATAATACAACCCAGGAGAGGGTTTGTTATCCATATTACCAATCTGAAGTCCTCATTCCGTTTCATCTCGCTTTGCAACGTTACGCCTAGATATTTAATCGACGTAACTATGTCAAGAAGCAAACTACTAATGCTACAGGTATATTCTAACGTTACAGGATTGTTTTTTCTAATCATCTGCATTAATTTACATTTTTCTATATTTAGACCGAACTGCCAATCATTACACCAACTTCTCTCTGCGCCAACTTGTAGCCTTATGCAGTCATTCAACTACGAATGCTTCCCATACACCACAGCGTGTGCAGCAAACAGTCGCAAATTGCTGTTCACTTTCTTGTCAGATCATTTACGCATGTGGAGAATGAGAAGGGTCCTATTACACTTCCCTTGGGAGGGCCTGTCGATACCCTTGTCCGTGATGAACACTCGCCATCGAGAACAACATATTGAGTTCTATTATTTAAGAGGTCTTCAATCCACTCACATGTCTGGGAAGCTAATCCATATGCTCAAACATTCGACAATAGTCTGCAGTGGGGCACCGCGTCAAACGCTTTCCGGAAGTCTAGGAATATGGAATCTGCCTGTTTACCTCCCACCATGGTTTGCAGCATATCTTATGACAAACAGGAAAACTAGGATTCACACGAGCGATGCGCTCTAAATTTGTTTTGATTCACGAAAAGACGCTTTTTTCTGTCTCGAGTAAATTTGTTATATTCGACTCAGAACGTGTTCAAGAGTTCTGCAGCGAAACGATATTAAGGACATTGGTGTGTGATTATACGGGTCCGTTCTTTTGCCTTTCTTTGATACAGGTATCACCTGCTCTCTTTTACAGTTGCTTGGGACCTTGTTCTGGGCGCGAGATTTGCGATAAATGCAAGCTAAGTAAGTGGCCAATGATGCAGAGCACACCATCTGTAAAAAGGAATTGGGGTCCATTTCGACCTGGCGACTTACTTGTTTTCAACTCTTTCAATTCCTTTTCTACGCCGGAGATGCCTACTTCCATGCCCTCCTTGGGGGAGTCTGTGCAGCAATAAAACGGCGGTATGTTTGTACGATTCTCTTGCGTGAATGATTTCTTAAACGTCAAACTTAAAACTTCAGCTTTCCTTTTCCTGTCCTGGACTGCCACCTCAGACTGGTCGATGAGTGACTGGATAGAAGCCTTGGACCAGCTTAATGATTTTACGTATGACCAGAATTTTCTCAGGTTCTTAGCAAGATCTTTCGCTAAAATGTGGTGGGTGAAGCTGTATGCTTCTCGCATTGATCTTACGGTTGCACGAATTTCTACTAACTTTTGCCTGTCGACATTTGTGCGTTCTTTTTTGAAACGAGAGTACATCAGTCTCTGTTTCCTCAGTATTTCCCAAATACAATTATATTTGATGCACTTGCTTGTCACAAACGTTTCCAGAACGCTTTCCACTATCAGTTTAAAATTTGTTCTTAATTCCTCTATGTTCTTCATAATGGAAGACCTGAATGACCTATCAGCTGCTTTTTTTACTACCCGTCTCCCTCCCTCAGTCCTCCAGTTCACTGAACTTCCCGTCACTGCGTCTCCGTCATTGGTGGGCTGAATTTGCAATTCAGCCCAATGAGTGACCGACGAATTGTAACCACACGATCCAGTCTTCGGGCAGGATTTCCGATCTTCCAATGACTGAAGATTTCCATCTCGTTATCATATGGTCCACGTCGTGGTAGCACCTATTACTGGTTGCAATCTTCCCAGCGAATTGTTTCAAGTGTTTGTCTGCATTCCTGTTTTGTTAAGAAAGCAACTACACAACAACAAACCCGCTTCTTTCTAACGGTAAAGCGTGTGCTTAGCTCAGGTTTTTCTAGGGGCTTTCGACCTGGCACTATCGCTCTTGCAATCAGTCAAACATTTTGGTTCTGTCGACACTGTCCGGCGGAAAGTCTTGTTCACCAGTTGCAGTTTAAATGTCCCTCTTTTCCACAGTGTCCGTCTCCCTTTTATTAATTGCCAAAACTTGTAAAGCACTCCATCTTCAGGCCGCGAGTGGCCCACCGGGACTATCCGACCGCCGTGTCATCCTCTGTGGAGGATGCGGATAGGAGGGGCGTGGGGTCAGCACACCGCTCTCCCGGTCGTTATGATGGTATTCTTGATCGAAGCCGCTACTATTCGGTCAAGTAGCTCCTCAATTGGCATCACGAGGCTGAATGCACCCCGAAAAATGGCAACAGCGCATGGCGGCCTGGATGATCACCCATCCAAGTGCCGACAACGCCCGACAGTGCTTAACTTCGGTGATCTCACGGGAACCGATGTATCCACTGCGGCAAGGCCGTTGCCCTGCCAAAACTTATGAAATGATAATTTTGCTATGCAAATACATTAACTGCGTCCATCAAACAGTCAACTGAATTCGCCTCTTCGTCTTTCTTTAATCAGTGGTGGTTGCTGCACCTACAGGACGCATGTGATTGGCTGAATGTATGTCGAGCCTCACTCTTGAACCTCGCCCCACTAGTACCTTCGTAGTTCCGAAAATATAGAGTCTGAAGTGACGAATGAATATTTGTTTCAAGGCCAGAATTCGAGCCTGGGTCTCCTGCTTAACTATATAGTTTCATTTGATTACAGCACCTATGCCTAGTTTTCGGGTAGGATCCCCCATTTCCTCGACGCTGAGGTGCTATTCCAGTACAGATGGAGAGCATCTGCCATGCTGTTTGGGTTTAATGGGAATAGCGAGTGGCCTGAGACATAAATGGGATTTTGGATTGAGAAGGGAAGCATGCTAGGGTAGTTCGTGCAGTTGTGCAAAGCCACTGTGCCAGTGTTCTGTAGTGGTTAGAGCACCTGCCTAGCGAGGAGGAGACCCAGGATGAATCCCGGCCTTGGTACAAATTTTCATTTGTCAATTTAGTCTGCATACACATAATTTTTGGCAGACTAGCTGTTGATCTTAGACTAGTACAAAATATGAATTCAGATTAAGCTGAACTCGAAAATCTGTGTTGCTTAAGTAATAATCTCAGGTTAATTTGCAGTCAACTAGGATCAACTCTGAGTAGTAAAACTTCGTGGCTCAAGTCAAGTTCAAATTCATTTGTAAGTTCACAACCTAGTAACACTATAAAATAATGGAGTTTGTCTTGTGCTAGTACAAGTTGACAAGAATTAAATGATAAAATTGTTGTTAATGCTCCCATATTGCGTAAGTTCAAAATAATTTGTTTGGTCTGTAACGTTTTGTTAAGGATAGTATCAGCGATGTAAGTAATGAAAGCAGATAATAATTGTTCCCAAAAGAATTATTGGAGATGACTCCTATTTTAAAAAGTCTAAACGAAGGTGTGACTGTCATAACAGAGTAAGAAACAGAACTTCAAACTACTTGTGGTTGACAGTTACATATATGGAGTTCGACAGCAGCCAATAATGACTGAATACCTATTACAAAAATATTGTCTAGGCTAAATAGGAATAATTACACAATTTGTATTAAGTTTTTAAATATCTAATGTGTTCTTAAATTGATGAATAAAAGTACTAAGCACATGTAAGTAAATAAGCAAAGTCGTCTTCTCTTGGCCTATTGCTAACTGAAACTATCCCTCTGCAGTGGATGGTCATGAAAGATGGCGACCCTCCAGGCACGCCATCTTTCACCACTTCATTATCACGTAGCCCCTGCAGAGGCATTGCAACCATCTTAGTTATGCAGTGAGCCATCCGGACGAGTAATTGTAGGAATCACAGAGAATGCCAGAGTTTGTTTGCCATTAGTAATAATTGTGGCACTAATTTTTTTTCTGTGACAGCAAGGACGGCAGGAGGCGTGGCCATGGCGGCAGAAGTCAAAGAAAAAGCCGCAGGCTTTTCCAGGAAAGCTTCTACCAATGCGTGATCACTTTGCTGAACACAGGCAGTGGCATCTCGCCATAAAGTCGGCCCACGAGGGCAGCAAAATCTTCAGCACGACAATGGCCAGCAGCCTGCATTCAAGAGGCATATTGTCCACCTTGAGCGTGCGATCTACAGATAGCCGATGAGCACTAGGAGCACTGGGAAGAGCGCATTGTCCACAGCAGGCGTGGAATGCACACGCGTATCTCTGGCACCAAGTTTAGTGGGGAACAGCGTAGATTTAGATGGTAAACTATCTCGTTGGAGGAATACCGCTATGCCGTGACTAGGCAGGAGTAAGGCATTGTGTTATAAGTACGACATTGGCTCAATTTTCGCGGGCAGCTTGGCCATTGGAGGGGGAAATTTTGGTGATTCCACTTGGATTTGGTGTCAAGGAGGGAAGAGAAGAGAGACTTTCGTGGCTTTCGGTACACAGTCTGTGAAGTTCGACTGCGATATGCTGTACGCTTGGTAAAGTGGTGCAGAGTCGATATAGAGGACAGTCTTGGTTTTTTCGGCGCACCATCCTGCTCTCGGCGCGAGGGTACACCGGCCGCAATTTTTACAGTTGCCCACCTACAACCAGTCTCCACATTTCAGTGGTTAGCATATCGGCTGCCGTGGACTGTTAGCAATTTTTGTCCGAGAACTTACTCTACACTCCACTGAGTCCATCGGACCTGCAGCCCCGTATTTCAAAGAACCTAAATCGTGTTGATGTTCAGCTAGTGGTTCACAATCACGCTCAGTATCTCACATACAATCAGAAACCGTTGTTACTATTACCTTGAGGGGGGCATCGTTTTGGCTTGACCACATTCCCCTTTAATAACTTTTCCAGCCATCAACATCATCTGTCACTATTTATTTTGTTTCCCGTTTGTCTTTTTTTCTTTTTAATTTGATATGTGTGCTAATTCTGAGAAGGCACATGTTGGATTTGTAATCAACTGACTCTGAAAGAGCAATATTTCATTTCAGTACTACATTCATCCTCATCATTTGAATTACGTAATAATGGCAGGAAACCTTTACAAACTGGTGACGCCTGTTAGAATCCTACCTTTAGAATCTAGTGATATGCTTTTTGATCGTTCATGCTTTTTAATACTTCATGTCGGAAAGAGATTTTGAGCAAACTGGATTTGTGATAATGTTAACTTGCTGGTGCGATATGTTCCAAGATATGTATCCTCTTTTCAGATGTTTAATTTATTGTATGTTTTGCACTTCTTGTTTTGTGATTTCTGCACCACGTGCATTCTTTCATTATTGCATTTGATATCGGCATTGTGAATCTTCGCAGGGTTATTTTCCTGGTGTGTTTGGGCGTTTGAATAGCAAAGGTATTTAGATAACTTGTATGCACTGTAGGTTCGTGTTTTGAGATGCTTGTTTGACGTCAGAATGATAACCAGGAGCAAGGCGAGAGTCGTTAATGCAAAGCGAAGTACCTGTCTCTCTTACCATGGAGAACTATCAGAGTGTAGATCAGGATGAATCAAGAGGCGAGGCAGCTTTTTTTTTTTTTTTTTTTTTCACGGGACAATCAAATTCAGAGGCAGCTAATAGACTTGATTCAGTGTCACGTTTAGAGGATTCTGAAGTCGACAGTGAAATAAGCGAGGGTGAAGATACGGAAGACGCATGTCATGACGCTGTAGTAGATCACAGTAGGATCCCATCAGTGGCGGACGATGGAAGGGTGGTCCCATCTCTAAGAGCAAATACCAAAAGTAACTTTGCGACAGACAGCATCCTCGACTTTTTGAGAAGAGGAGCGGAAGAAACGCGCAAAGTAGCAGAAGAAACAAAAAGAGCGGTTGCAGAATTCGAAGGTAGGTTAACACAAAGTATCAGGGCTGTGTTAGGAGAAGTAGCTACGAGCATGGGGCAAGCAAGTGAAGCTAAAGAGGTCGCAACGGAAGCAATAAGGAATGGAGGAAACTGGTGCATGGAAGGCCACTCTGGTGGCCAAGAAGTATGCTAGGCCAGCCAAAATGTTTCCCATCTAACATGGGAAGTTCTTACCGCAATGCAACAATAGGGACTCGAGATAATTTGGGAAACTCAGGAACAGATTTCACAGCACTCTAAGAAAATTAAGACACTGGAAGACCAGCAGGCAAAACTGTCACAACTGGAGCAAGACCATGAGCATCGGAGAGCGACAAGTTGAGATCATGAAGGATACGACAGTCACATGCGGCCATATAAAACAGTTGGAAATACAGAGCGCTAATAGACAGAAGGGGACGCGGAACATCAGAGACAAACCGAACCGGATACTTGTAGGACTGCCACTCACTCTGATATTACTGAACTGGTAAATCTCAGAGCAGAGATTTACTTATGTTTGCCCACAGTGAGTGGACCACACCACAGCAGGGGAGCAGTCGCATAATTGCGTGCTGATTAGAAGTTTTGATGTGCAAATCTATGGTGAGTGCAGTGGAGTGCATGTCCATACTAGTCGAAGGGACGATGTTACGAGGAATATTGTACACCTGTGAGTCACAGAGAGAGGATGAGTGCACACGCAACTGAAGACCTGGGTTTCGACCACAAACATTTTAAATCAGTGCAAAATTTTCAAAACCATGAGGATAGTGGAAACACTCTACATCTCAAACCCTGGATAACTCAATATGAAAAATCTGTGTCTCCTGCTTGGCCATTGCGCTGAACACCGGACGTGGTGGCCGAGCGGTTCTAGGCGCTACAGTCTGGAACCGCGCGACCGCTATGGTCACTGGTTCGAATCCTGCCTCGGGCATGGATGTGTGTGATGTCCTTAGGTTAGTTAGGTTTAAGTAGTTCTAAGTTCTAGGTGACTGATGACCCTAGAAGTTAGGTCCCATAGTGCTCAGAGCCATTTGAACCATTACGCTAAACGCTTGAAACAATTTGTGGACACATGGAGGGTTTGGTGGCAGTTACTGTGAGAGTATTGTGATCATCAGTCAGTCGGATGAGGAATTCAAAGGGGCTTTCCTTGGATATGCTGTTCGAAACAGATGCTGGATAAGATCAAGTAGGATATAACGATGTGCAACGACCTGGAGTCCAGTGAAAATTTTTTGAGTCAGTGATAAAGAAGACTTCTAGATTCACCATGGAGCTCAAGTGGAACTATACGTTTTTGTTATATGAAGCTCCCCATACGGTACCAGCAAGTTCTAGCAGGCAGATGCGGAAACGGCATAGAGAGGAGCTGGAGTACGCCTACGAATACCAAAATTCAAATGAGAAAAGGTGCAGCATGGCAAATAATAATGGTCGGCTGTCTAGGAGAGTCTGTCGGAATGGGCCATCAGTTCAACAGTGTTACTTCGGACCACCACCAGAAAGACAAGAAAACCGAAACGATTTTAACGGTGGGCATAAAAACAGTAACTGACGTGATGATAGAAATTGGCGAGAAGTGAACGGGAGCGACCCACCAGCAGAGACAGTTGAGATTAGGCCCCAAAATCCAAGGAACAAGGATCATAACGACCACCCACGACACAGCTGACTAAATAATGGAGCAGGTTTGGATCGAAATTTACCCACAGAAAACGTCGGAGTGAGCCAGGTTAACTAGTTAGAGTATGGAGATATAGGAAGACTGTTGTTAGAAAAAAAGAGGAAATCATACTGAAGGATTTACACCCCCTGATTGAAACTACAGTAGGAGGCTTACTGCTGAAAGGCATTGTGGACAGTGGTAGATACGTTACCACCATATCGAAATCAGAATTTGGAAGATGCTCTCAAGAAAACGAGGATTAACGGAGCTTTAATTGGTTAACGCACTGAAGTCACACTACAATCGCGATTCGAATTTATATGTCAAGGACATACATTAGAAGACAATATCTTGGTGGTGCCACATTTGGTGATTGAATGAGCAGAAGGCCATAGACGTTGGTAGAGGTGAGGTCATTCTACAGAAAAGACCCTTAATTCGAATTCGGTTTGAGGAGCAAGCAATCAAGGCACAAATTCCAGAGAATTGTTTGAAACTTAGTTTTCTGACAGAACAGAAGAAGGGTAAGCGAGACAGACGCGACATGATCTGGATGTCCATCTAGCAGGCACAGAATTGTTGAGATGAGAAGTTACATTGCAGTAGAGCAGATAATTAGTCTACTCAGAACATGGATGAGAAGAATTGCGTGATATTTTATTAGACAACGCCGACGTATTCTTACCAGAGCCTAGCACAATAAAGAACTTTCAGTATCGATTTCGAGTGAGAGAACGCCATCGATTTTTCTTGCCTCTGTACAGTGTCCCACTTGCATAAAGACATCTGGTATTCTTAGAAATTCAGAGAATATAAGATAAGGTTACAGAGCCTGCAATGTAGATGCACAGCAGCCCTCTATATGTGGTGGAAAAGGAAGATGGTTCCATTTGACTGATGCTGGACTCCCATCAACTCAATAGAATTATTGACCCAGAAAGAGATAAGCCCAAGAAATTAGAGGCATTACAGAAAATTTTCCATGGGGTGTCAGTTTTCTCATCGATAGACTTACACCACAGTTTCTGGCAGATCGAACTTCAGCCTGAGTGCTGACAATACACCACCTTTCTAGCATTCAGACGTTGTTACAAGTTTAAATGTTTTGCTGTTTGCGTTAAATTCGTCTTCATTCATTCATTATTTAGACAGTATTCTAAGTGAAGCAATGAAATAAATAATCACCTATTACATGGATGACCATATGATAACTGTAAGGAATTGGGAGGAACACTACAGAATCTTGAGGGATGTTTTGCTAACATTCCAAGATCGTGGAGTGGCAGCTAAAACAGAGAAATCAAGTTCTGGATCCAGGAAGGTAAAGTTCTTCAGGTACATCATTTCTGCTGAAGGTGTAGCACCAAATCAGAAAAAAATTGAGGCCATTGCTCAGTTTGCACATCCTTCTACCAAAAAGCAGCTAAGCGGTTTTTTTTTTTGGAATCATAAATATCTATGAAAAATTTGACACCTCAGCAGTTCATCACAGGGAAGAAAGCCTCTTGGATCTGGGATAACGACGTAGACCAAGAGTTTCTGTCTCACAACACTGCACTAGTTAATGCAGCGATTCTTGCCCACCCCAACATTTCCTGAGAATCTTGTATGGCCTTGGATAACGCCTATTTAGAACCTGGAATTATATTGTTCCAATAATAAAAAGAAGGGACCATCACACAGAAAAAGATCGCGCATTCAGAAGCAGAGAAGAACTACTCAGTAACCGAACTGGAAGCACTGGCAATCATGTGAGTATTTCAGAAAATCCAACTCTTTTTATTCCGGAGAAAAACAAAACTGTATACCGTCCACAAGGGCTTGGAGTTTCTTCTCACTGTGAAACTAACCCATGTAAGGTTGGCTATATGGATTCACGTCTTCCAAGAATTCGACTTTAGTATCACACATGTACAGGGCATAAGACGTTTAATTGCAGATGCACTGTCTCGTTCGACTGTTGGCTTTGTTGAAAAACACAGTAATGACGCAAAAGTAAACCATTTTAGATTATACTATTTGTAGAAAGGTGCATTTGAGAACTGTGGGTTATCAACAGCATGAAGGATATTAAGAAGGAGCATGGCATAGACCCTACGTTGTTCGCATTGAAGCGGAAGTGGAAGGACAAGACTCAAGCCGCATCCGGCAGTTTTTGCTTTTGAGTAAGGGAGTTTTGTCTCAGAGGAGCAATGTTGAAGAGTCGGTTTGGCAACTATGCATATCAAAGAAACCGATAAACAAAGTTATTTGGCGTACGCAGCTCATTTATTGCCATTTCAGATCAAGAAAGTGCTACCTAAAGCTGCGGACTCTATCTTATTTTAACAATGTTGGAAGAAGGATGGGCCGAGCGGTTCTAGGCGCTACAGTCTGGAACCGCGCGACCGCTACGGTCGCAGGTTCGAATCCTGCCTCGGGCATGGATGTGTGTGATGTCCTTAGGTTAGTTAGGTTTAAGTAGTTCTAAGTTCTAGGGAACTGATGACCTCAGATGGTAAGTCCCATAGTGCTCAGAGCCATTTGAACCATCCAGACTTCCTTATACACTGAACAACCAAAACATTATGGCCGCTGCCCACCGCGACCCATTTGAGCCATTTTTTGAAGAATGATGAGAAAGTCATTGTCGATATGTAAGTCTTTCCAGAAGGTAAAGCACACCACAGTGAGGTTGCAGTCCCCATTGTATCCGATAACGCCAAAAAATTGAAACAGTTAGCCACGACGGACTTGATGTAATTCCTCCATAAGACCTGACAGGGATTCTGCTACCTCATGGTAGTCGTCAAGCTGGCATCAAAGAATGTCATACTGACTGCTCTAAAAAGGTCAAATGGCTCTGAGCACTATGGGACTTAGCGTCTGTGGTCATCAGTCCCCTAGAACTTAGAACTACTTAAACCTAACTAACCTAAGGACATCACACACATCCATGCCCGAGGCAGGATTCGAACCTGCGACCGTAGCAGTCGCGCGGTTCCGGACTGAGCGAATTAACCGCGAATCCACCGCGGCCGGCTAAAAAGGTCAACAGAACTAACGGCGCAAGGACTTTGAAAAAAAATTCATGACTCAGATATGCCATGTGGAGAGCATAATTTCCGACAACAAGCAGCAATATCAATCCAAGACGTTGCAGGTGATGCTTAAGAGACATCATATCGAACTGATCTATATATCACCACATCATCCGAACTCAACCCAGAGCGCAAAACAGCACACTGTGTGGGATATCTTCCTAAAAGATTTTCAAGATGTTATGAACGAGGTACCCAATGGAATAACAATGATGTCCCCTGTTACAGTACTTAAGAACCGTCAGCGTGAGGACCTGGTGTGAGAAATCGTTTACTTCCCCCCCGAGATCCTGAGAATAACGGAAGAAGATAGTAGAGGTTACACTGCACAAGATACAGATTGCAGGAAGAAGAAGGAAAGAACGCTCTGACAGGAAATCCCAAAAGCGAGAACTTTTCATTGGACAAAAAGTTTTGCTTAAAGCGTTTCACCTCTCCAAGAAACAGAAGCAGCTGTTTTACAAATTCTCTACAGTGGACCAGAACGCAACAATGCCGTTGAACGTGAAACATTAAAATATAGGAAGTTGATCGCCTTCCACCATGGCAGCCATATAAAACGTTTCTTACAATAAGAGCGACGATGAAAGATGGGATTATTTGTGAGTATGGTAGATTCAACAGTTTTAAGGTGTGTTGTAGCGTAAATTATTGTTCAACAAGCTTGTATGGAGTCAATTTTTTTTAAGTTTCTCCTTAGAGCATGATAAATGACACTGAGTAACTGAGTCATTAATAAATTGTGTATTTGTCCAGTGCACTAAACTCTGCACGATATTTATGAATTTTGGCTAACGAGGATGTCCATTGAATGCAGAGCAAAGAAACAGGCTGCAGAAATCGGAATCAGATGTCATTGCGGTTACTTTTTCTGGGGAGATGATTCGGGAAAGTGAGCTGGGACACTACAATCTACTCACATAAGTGTTACATTAGGCAGTTTGTTGCACTGATCCACGTTCCGTGTTCCAAACTACTTAAGTTCCGTGACTTGGTCATCCTTCCGCAGAGAAAGTGTTGTGTTCCTTTTGTGTGGTTGCGTTTGGTCACGCCACTGAGGCGTTGTGCTATAGATTTTCGTTGGTGTCTTTGGTTGTGTTTGCGCCAGGGATGTGTTATTAGAGATGAGCCCAAAGGGCTAGACTTCGTATGGTTGGTATTCCGTTTTGTCGCTATGTTTTTGGCCACCCCACTGAGGCGCTGTTCTTCTGTTTCTTTTCTCGTGGGTGTGATGTATCCGCTCCGTGGGAGCGCGTATTACCCAAGGTGAGTCTAAAGATATTGGTCTCCGCAAAGGTAGTGTTTCGAGCCCGTTTTTGCTGATGTGGGAGAGATCTGTGAACGCCCCAGGTCTCACTATGTGTACTGAGTGATCGCACTGTCGCTCTTTCTCTCGTTATAGACGTCTTTCGTCGCACACAGAGTGCAGGGTCCATTAGTTCTGACTCCATGAAATGAGGACGAAAATCATGTCGACCAAGATTGTTAGTTTCCCATGGAAGGAGCAGCATTCACTGTACTCGTACTGCGCAATTGAACACATTTATGCATGTAATGTCTGATCGCTGTATTTTAGCTTACTGAATTAGAAATGTGAAGCATTTGGTTAACGAAACTTTGTGAGTTTCAGAAACAAAAAAAATGGGGTGAAGCCATGGTACATACAAATGGGCACTTCAGTGACGTTGCCACGTGATAGTCAAGCCAAGTCACATGATACATCCACCTAAGTCGATAACTAGCACTGAAAGAATAGAATCTAGACCAGACCCTTCGAGGCGAGTTATGACGTGTAGATTTTGTAGTGACGCAACAAGACTGTTACGCCACTTGAGGTAGCCGAAAGAAAGGCACGCGTACACACACGCCGACTGGCGTCAAGTCTGGAACAGGATAACTATTGAATGGTAGCAAGAAAAGTACGTAGCTGCTTTATACTTAACTTTAATGATCCTTGTGATACATCTCTCTTGACTATACAAATGCGACTCGTAAGATACATGCACTGTTACAATTGGCGCCTTGCTAGGTCGTAGCCATGGAATTAGCAGAAGGCTATTCTAACTGTCTCTCGGCAAATGAGAGGAAAGCTTCGTCCGTATTGTCGCTAGCAATGTCGTCCGTACAACTGGGGCGAGTTCTCGTTCGTATATCGAGACCTGCCTTGTGGTGGCGCTAGGTCTGCGATCTCACAGTGGCGACACGCGGGTCCGACATGTACTAAATGGACCGCGGCCGATTTAAGCTACCACCTAGCAAGTGTGGTGTCTGGCGGTGACACCACAGATTTGATTCTTTTTTTGTGCCCTATCTTGTTTGCAGTGGGTCCAAGGCAAGCATATGGGCTTGCCCAAGGGAGAAAGACAACGATGAGTCGGTGAACAGAGGGGAAACGTGCGTAATTGAGATCCCAGCTAGTATTACGTTTAGTTGATTTTACGCATGTTAGGCTAAGTTGCCATGCTTAATGGTCAGAGGAACAGCACGTTCTTTTTTTTTTTTTAATTCATAGTGAAGGCACTAACGCTGCAGCGGTGATGTGTAGGCTACTGGCTTGTCAGACTGGTATCAGTTTGGCCCAGTTGAGCTAGCAGATGGCGTAGTTGGTACTATCGGCCTCTGATACCACACACAGTTAGTCCCACATCATATTTCCTTTTAGTATTATTATTTGTACGACGTAAATCTTTCTCTTATTATAATGTATTACTAGAAATAAGTGAAACCATGGAAGTATGTATCTGATTTTCCCTTAAGAAATTTATCTGTCAGTATTCGACGTGCGATAATCTACGTTATGTCTACGGGGTTTTAAGAAACCGATCGCTTATGCGACATGCAAAAGATTTGTCTAGGTGGCGCCCAGTAGATTGTCGTCATGAGAAGTCAATGCGTGACCGGTTTTCTGGAGACTGGAGTTAGGCAGACATCTCACAGGGTGCGGGCGCGACGATACGCAAAGGCCTCTGCAACAAGCGGCTCTCCTAGAGAGCGTGGTTACAGGGCTGTGTGGCCAGCCTATTAAGGGACATCCATAGCCACGTGCGAAAACGGCTCACCGGCAAATCCTAACCTGCGGCTAAGACACTAGCGCGTGCCAGGATGGCGGGAAAGGCCTCATCCCCTTTCACCACGAGAACGAGAGGGGAGCAGTGACCAGGCAGGACCCTAATGTAGTCCAGTTTCTCCACTAAAGGCCCACTGCAGGAATATTAGCTAGACTAACGTGAAGAGGAACTGCACTACATCCTTACACCGAGACTGTATGCAAGTATTCATTCGGCCTGTCTGCGACTGTACCTAATTTTCTTCTTGGGAGAGCGGCTTGTTACTATCGTCCATAATGATATTCTTTTTGATCACCACTTTCAACTTACCTATCAAAAGGTATGGCAGTATCCTTGTACCTCAAGAACTAGTTCAGCTATCCACTGCCTATCTGCTCGTACAAAAGATATTCCTTCTCATTGTCATCTGACAGTTGAAAGTAACGCCAATCTTTCAGATAAGACCAATGACATCATCAAATAACAAGCCCTCAGTCGTACCGCTGGAAAGAGCCCCTAAGCTGAGCTTTCCGTGTTGCCTCGCAAATCGTCAGCATCGCTGCTTGCTGACGTCATGTGCGGCCCGCCTTCTTCCACATCTGAAGGAAGGATGTCCGGCACCGTTTACGAATGTATCACGTTCTGTGGTACAAACGCAGATAACCCTGCCTCGGTCGGTCCGCAGCTCATGGTCGTGCGGTAGCGTTCTCGCTTCCCACGCCCGGGTTCCCGGGTCCGATTCCCGGCGGGGTCAGGGATTTTCTCTGCCTCGTGATGACTGGGTGTTGTGTACTGTCCTTAGGTTAGTTAGGTTTAAGTAGTTCTAAGTTCTAGGGGACTGATGACCATAGACGTTAAGTCCCATAGTGCTCAGAGCCATTTTGAACCTGCCTCGGTCTGTGAGATCAGCACCCACTCTTCGATAACGCATCCAGGGGTAATTTTCTTCGACAGCTGGGAGTGAGACACAAAAAAATTGTTGGGTGTGACGCGAGTGGCGTAAACCTCGTGTGTCAGAAGCAATTATCTCCATGCCTAGAGCACAGCGATCGACGAGTGTCAATTTTTCGAATAGTCTGTATTAATTACTATCTAACCATGCTATCTTTTATGCAAATCTTGTTCCTACCTGTCACGTCTACGCTTTCTTTCTCACATGCGACACAGTGACAGATGAGGTTCACATGTAATATTCACTATTCTTTGCATTGTTTGGTAACCTAATCTTCGTTATTCTATTGGATTATATTTGTATGTGTGTCAATCTGGGGTGAATGGAGTTCAATGGTGCCTTCGTGTAAAGTATTTGCTATGAAAGAACCTTCATTCATGGATAAACTTTGTACTGATTTGGATTTTTCAGGTAATCGTTGTCAAAGGGGTTCAGTGCTTTTGTAAACGTACGTTGTCCTATTGTACTGGAATAACTATAACAGTGACCTCAACAAGTGAGTTAGTGTTATCTTGCTAGACACGTTTGTGTGCCCTTGTTAACTTTGTTTGTGAACAAAAAAAAAAATAATCTAGAATGAGATTTTCACCCTGCAGCGGAGAGTGCGCTGATACGAAACTTCCTGGCAGATTAAAACTGTGTGCCGTACCGAGATTCGACCCGGAACCTTTGCTTTTCGCGCGAAAGTGCTCTTTTTTTTTTTTTTTTTTTTTTTTTGAGTCTCGGTTTTTTCGTTGCATTTGTTCAGTGCGTACGTCCCATGACGCTTGTTAAAGTTCGTTGTCGATCCATTAACTTAGTTTTTTTATTACAGATTGCTGCCAACCCTCTGACCGAACACGCTGAGCTACCGCGCTGGCTTCTTTTTATTTATTTATTTTTTGTTCGTTATTGTTCGTTCCATTTGTTCGTGGCGGACGTCCCCTGTTTATCGTTGATTCATTTACTCAGTTTTTTGTTACAGAGGGCGACTAACCCCCTGGCCGAACACACTGAGCTACCGTGCCGGCAACCACTAAACTACGCAAGCACGACTCACAGCTGTAAAAAACATTTGCTAGAAGTGCTTACTGTGAATTGCAGAATCCTACGTGGCCTTCAGCCCAAGTGTTCAGAGAATAAGTGTGAAAGTAACGAGTGGATTGATCTCCTTGCGTTTGTATCTGTGTTGGGTGATTTTTAGACATTAGCAGAATCAGATGATTGGCAAAGAATTCACCACCTTTTCCCCTTTTAGTTGAAAGGAACAAGAATGGTTTTATGCAATTTATTTTTTTCCTTTTTCCGTGTCCCATTACTGTAACGTAAGTGTGACACTTCCTAAGCGAAAAAATTTCTGTGAGAGGTGTTGAAAGGCGGCACCCTTTGGGCACGACACCTCCCGCCCTCCCCCCCCCCCCCTGTTACTTACATAATCGCTGCAGAGGTACTGCAGCCATCTCAGTTAAGTAGTGAGCTATGCAAACGAGTAGTTGCAGGTATCACACAGAATGACAGAGTTTGTTTGCCGCTATCAATAGTAATTGTGACACTAAATTTTTCTGTGTCAGCAAGGACTGCAGGGAGGCGTTGCCATGGCTGCAGAAGTCAAAGAAGCAGCCGCAGACTCTTCCAGAAAAGCATTTGGGCTTCTACCAATGCGTGACCACCTCGCTTGTCAACACAGGCAATAGCATCTCGCCATAAAGTTGGCCCACGAGGACAACCCAATCTTCAGTAGGACAGTGGCCAGTGACCTGAATTCCGGAGGCGTATTGCTCACCTTGAGAGTGCAATCGATAGATGGGCGCTGAGCTTTATGATTTGCTCTGGGAAGAGAGCATTGTCCGCAGCAGGCGTGGAATCAACACGCGTTTCTCTGGCGCCAAGTTTAGCGGGGAAGAGCATAGGTTTTGGCGCCAAACTTTCTCATTTGAGGAATACCGCTATGCCGTGTCCAAGAAGGAGTTCTGGCGTGGCGAATTAAGTACACCATTGTCTAAATTTTCGCGGGCAGCTTGGCCGTTGGAGGGGACAATTTTTGGTGACTCCCCATGGATTTGGTGTCAAGGAGGGAAGAGAGGAGAGATTTTTGTGGCTTTCTGTGAGTGTCCACCTTAGAGGATGGTCTGGGCAGTTCAGCCGAGGTAAGCTGTACGCTCGGCAAATTGGTGGAGAGTCGCCACTGGGGACAGTCTTGGCTTTTTCGGCGCGCGAGCATTGATTTTCTGCACATCTCGGCGAGTCTCCATATCACTAGTTGGACAGTTCGGTGGTGATCATATCGGCAACCCAGGCTCATTAGTATTCTTCACTGCAGCGAGTCCATCTGACCTGCACCCTGTATTCTACGAACCTGTGTCGTATGGACGTTCAACTAGCGGTTCAAATTCTCGGTCAGTACCTCACATACAGTCAGAAAGCGTTGTCAATATCACTTTAAGAGAGGCATCGTTTTAGCTTGACCCGTCTCCCCTTTTATAATATCGCCAGCCCTTAACATCATTTGTCTCCGTGTATTTCGTTTCATTTTATTTTTTTATCTCTGTGCTACTCCTGGGGATTCTCATTGTGGATTTATAATAAACTAAGCCTGAAAAGAGCAATATTTCATTTCAGTACCCTATTCATCCTGACCATGTGAATTACAATAAATTTTTACGAGCAGCATGTACGCAATAATGGCAGAAAATGTTACATCAGATATTCATTTACGATATTACGTACATGAGAGAATAACGTTTTATTCCTGAGTACTTAGAATATAATAATACGATCTGGTGTGTGCTTCTCCTTGACTTATTACATTTAAATATCTCTTGGTTTCATTTTATAATGAATAATTTTTATAAAGAATGAAAATCGTTATATCAGAATTATTTTGTAAACTGTATTGTAAACAATGTGTTTGTTAAAAAAAGTGATAACTAACGGAGCAACAGCAGCAAATGCCTGGAATTCGATTCCTCACCAATCCCCGGTCCTTGTTTTCATTTTTTGCATTGATCATTTCTTTCGTCTTTGACAATTCCTGTTAATGTAAGCCGCACGGGATTAGCCGATCGGTCTAGGACGCTGGAGTCATGGACTGAGCGGCTGGTCCCGGCGGAGGTTCGAGTCCTCCCTCGGGCATGGGTGTGTGTGTTTGTCCTTAGGTTAATTTAGGTTAAGTAGTGTGTAAGTTTAGGGACTGATGACATCAGCAGTTAAATCCCATCAGATTTCACACACATTTGAACATTTTTTTGTTAATGTAAAATACTGAGTTACAGCGTAGCTCGGAGTGAACTTTATAGATCCTGATATATGTGGTCATGCCTGTACAAAGGTCTGAGGGAGGCAAGGATACATCGCAGCCATTAGTGCCAACTCCAGTAAGCGGTCAAACCAATCTGCAGGTTGATGACAGCTCTACTTAAACAGACGATGAGTATGTATATTATAGCCACGTTCACTGTCGACATTTTCTTGCCTAAGAATGTCTGCACTTTATTGAAACTATCATCACGCAGAAAGCCACCTACTTCTATGGTAATCGATATTATATATCTTTCCGTAATTTTCAGGGAACGTTTGAAACCATGAAGCCACTGTAGTCTGTATGTTAGCAGCCGAATCCGCCGCGACACCTAACAGCCAAAACCAGATGGCCGTAAATTATAACGACCAACCTGTGTAACGTCTTAGTTTTGATATCAAACTGCCTAAGTACACCACTTGTTTCTCCCCAAGCTCTCTGGCCCGTTGCGTAAGCTGCATTCTGTGCTCTAGATCGTTAATTGCTGAGAATTACGAAAGCATGCTCAAAAGTAATGATTCTGACCTTTTTTATGTGAAAACATTTAACTTTTTAAAAATAATGCAAACGTTACGAATATTCTACATTTTTTTACATCATGTCTACAAACACTACTGGCCATTAAAATTGTTACACCAAGAAGAAATGCAGATGATAAATGGGTATTCATTGGACAAATATATTATATTAGAACTGACATGTGATTACATTTTCACGCAATTTGGGTGCATAGATCCAGAGAAATCAGTACCCAGAACAATCACCTCTGGCAGTAATAACGGCCTTGATACGCCTGGGCATTGAGTCAAACAGAGCTTGGATGGCGTCTACAGATACAGCTGCTCATACAGCTTCAACACGATACCACAGTTCATCAAGAGTAGTGACTGGCGTATTGTGACGAACCAGTTGCTTGGCCACCATTAACCAGCCTTTTTCTATTGGTGAGAGATCTGGAGAATGTGCTGGTCAGGGCAGCAGTCGAACATTTACTGTATCCAGAAAGGCCCGTACAGGACCTGCAACATGCGGTCATGCATTATCCTGCTGAAATGTAGGGTTTCTCAGGGATCGAATGAAAGGTAGAGCCACGGGTCGGAACACATCTGAAATGTAACGACCATTGTTCAAAGTGCCGTCAATGCGAACAAGAGATGACCGAGACGTTGTTGTTGTTGTGGTCTTCAGTCCTGAGACTGGTTTGATGCAGCTCTCCTTCCTACTCTATCCTATGCAAGCTTCTTCATCTCCAAGTACCTACCGCAGCCTACATCCTTCTGAATCTGCTTAGTGTATTCATCTCTTGGTCTCCCTCTACGATTTTTACCCTCCACGCTGCCCTCCAATACTAAACTGGTGAGGCCTCAATGTCTCAGAACATATCCTACCAACTGATCCCTTCTTCTAGTCAAATTGCGCCACAAGCTCCTCTTCTCCCCAATTCTATTCAATACCTCTCATTAGTTTTGTGATCTACCCATCTAATCTTCAGCATTCTTCTGTAGCACCACATTTCGAAAGCTTCTATTCTTCTCTTGTCTAAAGTATTTATCGTCCACGTTTCACTTCCATACATGGCCACACTCCATAAAAATACTTTCAGAAACGACCTCCGGACATTTAAATCTATACTCGATGTTATCAAATTTTTCTTCTTCAGAAATCATCCGAAAAAAATGACGTTTTGCCATTGGTGCACCCAGGTTCGTCGTTCAGTACACCATCGCAGGCGCTCCTGTCTGTGTAACCGTCCTGTCAAGTGTAACCGTAGCCATGGTCTCCGAGCTGATAGTCCATGCTGCTGCAAACGTCGTCGAACTGTTCGTGCAGATGGTTGTTGTCTTGCAAACGTCCCCATCTGTTGACTCAGGAACCGAGACGTCGCTGCACGATCCGTTACTGCCATGCTGATAAGATGCCTGTCATCTCGACTGCTAGTGACACGAGGCCGTTGGGATCCAGCACGGAGTTCCGTATTACCCTCCTGAACCCACCGATTCCACAATCTGATAACAGTCAATGGATCTCGACCAACGTGAGCAGCAATGTCGCGATACGATAAACCGCAATCGCGATAGGCTACAATCCGACCTTAATCAAAGTCGGAAACTTGATGGTACGCGTTTCTCCTCCTTACACGAGGCATCACAACAACGTTTCACCAGGCAACGCCGGTCAACTGCTGTTTGTGTATGAGTAATCGGTTGGAAACTTTCCTCATGTCAACACGTTGTAGGCGTCGCCACCAGCGCCAACCTTGTGTGAATGCTCTGAAAAGCTAATCATTTGCATATCACAGCATCTTTTTCCTGTCGGTTAAATTTCGCATCTGTAGCAGGTCATCTTCGTGGTGTACCAATTTTAATGGCCAGCAGCGTATTTGCAACCCTCCGTCACTAGAGGGCTCCAAACCGTAGCCTGTAACATAACTATGTCGGCGCGTGAGAAACAGCGTGCTGTAATCGAATTTGTAACCATACAAGAGTTTTTCCCCACATGGAACGGTGTCTCCTTCAAAATGACATTGCCAGACCACACACGAGCGCCGCGACATCTACAACAATCCGACTGCTTGGGTTGACCATGGTCGATCTTCCTCCATATTGTCCTGTATTGACCAATCCGACTTTTAACTGTTTCCATGACTTAAAGAACACTCCTATCACTTCACTTTCTTAATGATGAAGCGGTGCAGGCAGATGTGAGTTCTGACACCATGAAAAACTTTGTACACCGACGGTTCAAGAAATTGGTCTCCCGGTAGCAGAAATGCGTTCGTTGCCAGAGTGACTACGTTGAGAAATAAATATGTAGACATGAAGAATAAAGATGTAGAATGTTAAAAGCTGTAAGAGTTTTCACATAAAAAAATCGGAGGTATTGCTTCCCATCACACCCTAGTGTATTGTTTACTTTCGTTGGTAGAGCACTTGCCCGCGAAAGGCAAAGCTCCCGAGTTCGAGTCTCGGTCCGGCACACAGTTTTAATCTGCCAGGAAGTTTCATAACAGCGCACACTCCGCTCTAGAGTGAAAATTTCATTCTAGAAACATCCCCCAGGCTGTGGCTAAGCCATGTCTCCACAATATCCTTTCCTCCAGGAGTGCTAGTTCTGCAAGGTTCGCAGGACAGCTTCTGTGAAGTTTGGAAGGTAGGAGACGAGGTACTGGTGGAATTAAAGCTGTGAGGACATGGCGGGAATTGTGTTTGGGTAGCTCAGATGGTAGAGCACTTGCCGGCGAAAGGCAATGGTCCCGAGTTCGAGTCTCGGTGCGGCACACAGCTTTAATCTTCCAGGAAGTTTCATAACAGCGCACACTCCGCTCTAGAGTGAAAATTTCATTCCAGAAACATCCCCCAGGCTGTGGCTAAGCCATGTCCCCTCAATATCCTTTCTTCCAGGAGTGCTAGTTCTGCAAGGTTCGCAGGAGAGCTTCTGTGAAGTTTGGAAGGTAGGAGACGCGGTACTGGCGGAATTAAAGCTGTGAGGACATGGCGTGAGTCGTAGCTCAGTTGGTACAGCACTAGCCCGCGAAAGGCAATGGTCCCGAGTTCGAGTCTCGGTGCGGCACACAGTTTTAATCTGCCAGGAAGTTTCATATCAGGGCACACTCCGCTGTTGAGTGAAATATTCATTCTAGATACTTTCGTTTACTTCACGGATGTGCGAGTACTTGAAAGTTTTTCGGCTGTAGGTAAGTTTCTTGAAGAAATCCAAGAGATTTCTTGTTATTATTTTTTCTCTTTTTTACACCACGAAACTTTCTGTAGTAAATACTGTGTATCTCCCATAATCGTACTGATAACTGATGTTGCCATGTGTTTCTGAACCTAATTTAGATCAACGATGAACTTGGCTCAGATTAGTGTTATACAACCTTGAAAAATTGTAAACCATGTTCATTTTATGAGCTACTGTCAAAATTTATCTCGATTGAAGGAAGAAATGAAGATTAGGATTTAGTGTCCCGTCGGCATGACTGGCATTACAGACGGAAAATTTATCTCCATTAAGTGTCGTTTATACATTCGGCCCTCAACCTATCAGCACGTAGCCTGCATATCTTAAATAAAAAGAAACCGGCAGTGTACGGTTAAAACAGCCGGGCCCCTCGAGGTCACAGAGCTGTACCTGACCCTGCTGCTGCGCCCTTTGGCTCTGTGGGCGGTCTGCAGAGGCCTCAGCTGTCAGCGCCCTGAGCCGGGGGCGTGGTGCGTCCTCTGCGCCCCTGCGGTGCAGGCCGACATTTCCCCTAAAACACCTCCGGCCATTCCCTGTGCGTAACGGCGCGAAAACAACAGCGTGATCAGGCACACGGTCGCTGTGCCCAGCCTCCCGTCCCACGCGCATACAGGCTCCACCACATACGCACCTATCACCCCCGTCACTCGCGCTTCCACACGCACACGCACACGCACACTCACGGGGTGTCCGGCATGCGGATAGCGGGCGGTTGGACCGTGTTTTGTGTGATGTCAAAGGTGCGCCGAAGCGTTGTTTTTGAATTTCCGATGGAAACGTCCGTAGTGCCATTTGTAGTCAGACCGCCATAACCACTCTTTGAAAAAAAGTATAAATGCTCGCTCGCTGTGAGAGACCGCCATCCGTGGAGTTCACAGTGCGGAGGTTCACTGTCAGAGGAGCTAATACGAGGGAAGGCTGGTGCTACTGCTATTGCTCCACCCTCTCAGTTGCTCCTTTCTTTTATTTCGTTACTTGTGTACTCATCTCTATGTATCCAAAACACCTAATATCCATTATCAAAATAATGTAGTATATTCTAAATTTTGACTTTTTTTCCATCTTTTTAGTCTTCAAGACCTCAGTCGACTACTTCTAGTTGTCGTAGCAGACAACTGTCCCTTCTTTTCTCGCTTAGCCAGCCGGTGTGGTCGTGCGGTTCTAGGCGCTACAGTTTGGGACCGCGTGACCGCTACGGTCGCAGGTTCGAATCCTGCCTCGGGCATGGATGTGTGTGATGTCCTTGGGTTAGTTAGGTTTAAGTAGTTTTAAGTTCTAGGGGACTGATGACCTTAGCAGTTAAGTCCCATAGTGCTCAGAGCCATTTGAACCATTTTTTCTCGCTTATTTTTTTCTGGTTCCCTTTCATTTATTCTTCATGTTCTCATTTCTAAGTTTCAACATCCTCTTGTAAATAGTGAATAATTGATACTGGCAGAGCTCTCTTCCTGATTAGAACCTTTGTCCATTGTGTCAAATACGAAAACCCATATCGTCCTTGATTTGCCCACACTTTGCCATCTTACTTCGTAGATAGGACTTTTTTTCCATTCTTCCATTATTCTGTACCTCCTAATTTTTCATTTTAGGAACCTTCTCTATTTCAGTACTCTTCGTAATTTTATCTTAACTTTGTTGTCTTTATACCACGTTTTGTGAAAGTGGTGGCATTTATTCATCTGGTTTTTCAACACTTCTTGCTTCGGCCAGAACAGCTTTGTGCACTGTGCACTGCACTGTAATCCACATCTGTAATTTTTGTTTCCGTTTTCTTCATTTGCTTCTTCTACGTACTAGGTAAACAACAGTGGTGATAAAGCACAACCCTGTCTTAACACCTTGTATCATTCTTAACAAAAACATTTATTTTTTCTTTATCCATAACTTTTATTCACTCTTCATGTATTAAATATTGCCAATTAGTGGTCTATATTGGTACGTCATCCGAATTTAGATACGAGTTTAAAAATTCTTAATTTCGCCATACGTTCTCAACTTTTTTTTAATTGGACAGATTCTGATTTTTCGCCAGTCGTCCTTTCATTACTAAACTTATCGTCAAAATTCTTTCGTGTTTCCGTTACCTTTCTATACCATCCCACAGTCTTCATGTATGTATTGTCAACGAGCGTTATTTGGTTCTACACAATTTTCTACGTATTTAAATTCTTATGATTCGTATCGGCCTAAAAAAAATCAAGTTATCATTTTGTGGCCCTAGAACTCGCATCTGCCTGCATTCCATAATCTTCCTCCATTAAGAACGCTGCTAACAAAACCAAAGAAAACCATATGACGACTCAAAGGGCAAACATTTCCCTCCGCGTCACGCAGTAATTACAAAAACTGCACGCTACACTCAATTACTCAAATTAAAATGAGAATACTTTCATTTCACTTCACTATGTAAAAATTAAACCTTTTTTCACTGACTCGAAAACACAAAAACACATGAGAACTTAAGCAGTAAACAGAACAGTGGTTTGTTGGAATTTATGTTAAAGTTGGTAACACTATTAAACGGCTAAGGCATGATGACGACATACGTGCATGTAAGAAGATTTTTCAAGTTTGTTAAGTGCTGAAGGAAACTCTTTTGTTGTATACCAGTTTATATATAATAAGGCCGAAACTACATCAGTAAAAATAAATAATTGCTTCAGTCGTTGTCTTTCCTAACAGTCTTTAAAATATTCATGATAATTTCAATAGGCCTAGCCTGGCGCAATTATAAACATACGAGTCTAGAACGAATACAATGCAGTGACTGCCTATATCTGTTTCAAAAATGTCTTCCTCATTTTGTGTGCCGAAGTCGGGTTGTGGACGCCATGCCTCTTACACAATTGTTAAGCGCCTCCACCACATTCCCATCGAATCCTCGGGTACTGGATTCGTTGCAACATGAAGTTCGGTGACGGCTCTGACTTTTTAGAAATGAACGTGAAACAACCTTTTTCCAAAATTATTAATAAAAGAATTTTTCCCACTTGTCACCCTTCTCCCATCTGTCAGCGACAGTTGGATATTCATTTTCCTAAATTTATATCTGAAATTAATATCTTAGTGAGGAATAAAGAAAACGTATGTAATTGGACCATTGACTCCATCCCCACCTGGAAGAAGGAAACTGAGCCAAATTTGTTGAGTGATATTCGAAGATGGTAAAAAAAGAGCGACACGGGTGCAAGACCCTATAACAGCCACGTGTACTCGGATATGACTCTATCTCTCCTTCTGTGTCACTGTCTTCAGTACTAAACATCTTAGTACGTTCCATTAGTTTACAAGAGAAATATTATTGATCTGATCAGTTCACGTCCTTACAGTCAGTTACAAAGTGAAAGCCTTCTGTAGGTATGTAGATGGTAATTATATAATAATCGCAATCCATTGGGTCCCTACAGCATTAAATTATAATATATTTTATTACTAAATTACATCTTTCTCAGTCACAACCTTGATTCGTTAAGAATAAATGCCATTAGTGTAAATAAACACTTCCCGCTCTGTGTTTTATTAATTAGCCAGCATATCTGGAAAAAACTCCTTTTCAGGATTTTTAGTCTTTCAAAATTTAGACACTCTTACTAAAAGTGTTTGCGAGAAACTTGTTTAGTCTTATGGTTACCCACACACAATGATTTAGATCTTTAATATTTCTCTGTGGCGCTTAACCGTCCATAATACTGGAACTAGCTCAAGCTGCTATTTCTAATGTAACAAATGAACTCTCCTAACGTTAACTAAAGTGTAATATACATGAAATATACAGTTTTACCATTGTTCTCATTTAAAAGTAAACAACTGTGTAATCAGTTCACCTTACTTAATGAATTCGTACATAAAATACTATCAAACGGATTTTAAACACAAAAATATCATTTCCAGCCTCATCACTGATACTATTAGGAAGATCGCACACTTAATGAGTTTTTATATCCTTTTTACAAATATTACTTTCTGTGCCAGAATCTGGGAAACAGAAACATTTACTGACAGTCCTTCCACAGTTTTCACCAAATAATCTACTTTTCTCCATTACACTTACCCAACTTGCACTCACTTAGGTCTCTGACAATTACCCTCTCGCTTACTGAGAGTAGCAGTCAGCATTCTAAATTAGGTGCAAGATGTTCAGAACTAAAAGGATTGTCCAAGAGCACATTAATATTCAAATATTTTTTCAAAATAATGGGCAAGACCACCATACAGTTCAGTATATTTGCCAGGTGTCAGAATTCCTAGGAACTCGTTCTGACCAGAACTGCTTTTTAAAACTTAACAGATATTCATCATACACGCAATTAAGTTGTGCATTAATCCCTATTGTTCACTATCTCCTCTTAGAAATCCCACAATAAATCAAATTTTCTTTTTGTTTGAACACCGTGAAACTATTTCGAAAACCTAATTGGATGTAAGTAAGCAAGCCGGATCATATGGAATACAATTATATAATTTTAAATCGTCTTCTGTCATAACTCACTTAACCACAGAAGTTCCATTAAACCCTTGCTCCTTTACTTCATTTAATTGTTTGATTACACATTGCTTGGTCTGGCACATAACACTGTCTGAAGTTACTACACTGTTATCCACTACATTTACTCTCGCGTTCAGTGTAGACTGAAAACGAGAATGAATTTTTCACTCTGCAGCGGAGTGTGCGCTGATATGAAACTTCCTGGCAGATTAAAACTGTGTGCCAGACCGAGACTCGAACTCGGGACCTTTGCCTTTCGCGGGCAAGTGCTCTACCAACTGAGCTACCCAAGCACGACTCACGCCCCGTCCTCAGAGTTTTACTTCTGCCAGTACCTCGTCTCCTACCTTCCAAACTTTACAGAAGCTCTCCTGCGAACCTTGCAGAACTAGCACTCCTGAGAGAAAGAGACTGAAAATGTTTGGACTTACACATGTAAATCTCTAAACAGGTTCTCGCTTCAATAGCTCATATCCCTGAACAATCTTCCACCGTTTATACCTCCTCATTCATTTCTGACTTTCCTTAGCTTAAACTATTAGTTTTGTTCTCAACAGCTGTACATTGACTTTTACACACTGTCTCACAAGTGCCTCTTAACTCAGATATTTCTTTCCTTACCGAACAAATAGCTTCAGCCTAGTTCTTTGAAATTCAGTTCTTACCTGACGAATCTCTTCGCTTTTAGACTTACGTTGGGCAGTCAGGTCTCTTTATAATCAACTGCTGTTGGTTAGTTGGTTGGTTAGTTAGTTCGCTGAAGATTTTCCGCAACCAACGTCGAGCTGTCTCATCTCTGTAACACTAAAACCACTTCTGCTATAGCCTACCTCCTTATTTTCTACTGATGTTTGGTCATCCCTAAATTCATAATTATTACCTTCCTTTCACACTGATAACAATAATAACGAGGCAGTCTGAGATATTCACGTCCAAACTTTTCTCCTTTGAACACGTTATTTACTGGTTACCAACCAAATAAATGTCTCTCAACGTAACTTCTGATAGTCTGACACACCGCTGTGGTGCACCCACCACGTAGATCAGCCATGGAGAAGAATTTAAACGCCACCATAAAGACCCACAAGATTGCGAGGAAGAAGCTTCAACCTTGGCTGCGAAGCCACCAAGATGGTGGACGATCTCGTGTGCGACTGAGACTGAAGTCCAGTGGCCACTACGCTGGTGTCTGCGCTGAGTTGTCAGTGACTCGCCTCCTTGAGTGGGATGACAACAAAACACCACTTCTAGGTCTCCTGGTCGGCTATAGGCCCACCAGACAGTGGTAGCCCTCGTGACTTACTTTACTTTTACTTTTTCGTGTCCGGAGATTTGTTTCAAAGCCAATCAGCCCAATGTCGGGCCAAGTCCAATGTTTCTCTCTTCTCAAGCCATAGTTCGTCAAGGGTACACCTTGTGGGGCAGATGGAACGCTGTAGACGGTGTTCCATATCCTGAACTTCACCACAGTCGCATTGGTTGTCTCCTTCGTCCTTGAAGCCAAATTTGACTAGGTTTGCTTTAACTGGTGCTACGCCTGTTATGATGCGGTTCAGTTTTCTCCAAATCTTCCAGCTTGATATACTGCCGCTGGGTATTTCTCGTGAGGCAGGGTAGTCCTTCGGAGGCTCGTTCAATTCACTAGTGAGAAATCTCTTGCGGGATTTAAGTCTGCTACGTCCACATGAAGAACCATGCAGCGGGTGGCGCTCGTTGAAAATCTGTTTAAATTTTTCTGTATGTTCGTGCGCAATTCTTCGGGATTCAGGAGATGAGAATCCAGCTGCTTTGTATATTTTTCCAAGTGGAGTGGGTTTCATGCATCCTGTTGTTAGCCTGCATGTTTCATTAAGGACTGTAGTGACTTTTTTGGTATGTGTGGATCGAGACCATACAGGGCATGCATATTCTGCCGTGGAGAAGCAAAGTGCTTGAGCAGTTGTTCGTAATACGGTCGGACTAGCTCCCCATTTACTATTCGTCAGTTTTCTTAAAATATTGTACCTGGCAGCATCTTTTTGGCAGGTTTTTTCACAGTGATATCTGTACGTCAGTGATCTATCCAGCACGACACCAGTGTATGCTGGTTTGTCCGTATGGTCCAGTTTGTTGCCATTCCAGGTGACGTTCAGCTTCCTGTTTGCCTGTTTTGTGCGGAGGTGGAAAGCGCTAACCTGTGTCTGAGATGGATTTGGTTTGAGGGAGTTCTCTTTATAGTATTCAGACATTACGTATAGCGAGCTTTCTAATTTCCCTTCAACTTCCTCGTAGCTATTTCCTTGCGCTGTAATGGCCAGATCATCGGCATACAAGAAATGGGTAGTACGTTCCGGTGTTGGTTGATCATTGGTGTATAGGTTAAATAGTAGGGGGGCCAGCACACTGCCCTGGGCGAGACCGTTCTTTTGTCGGCGCCATCGGCTTTTTTTCCGTCCAGCATTACATAGAACTGTCTGTTTTGCAGCAGAGATTCAATGATTTTTGTGAACTGATCATCCTTAAATGTACAGTACAGTTTTTCCATGAGGTTTCTGTGGTTAACGGTGTCGTATGGAAGACTTAAGTCCACCAATGCTACCTGTTACTTGTTTGTTTTCAAACCCTTCCTCTATGTGTTCTGTGAATGCTAGGATTTGACTGGTTCATGATTCCCCGGGTCTGAATCCAGCCTGTTGGGGAATGAGCTTTTGGTCTGCGATATTTGCTTTGCGGTTTAGGATTATTCGTTCGTACAGTTTGTACAGATGGCACAGGAGTGTTATTGGGCGGTAGTTCTTCGGTTGACCTGCGTCTTGCCCAGGTTTTAGTAGCGCCACTACCTATGATTTCCTCCACATCTTCGGGATCTTACACGTTTTTAAGCAATGATTAAAGAGCTGCA
The DNA here is from genome assembly GCF_021461385.2 of Schistocerca piceifrons. NCBI lineage: Eukaryota > Metazoa > Arthropoda > Insecta > Orthoptera > Acrididae > Schistocerca > Schistocerca piceifrons. The sequence continues at coordinate 347,423,014 of NC_060142.1, forward strand.
GGATCCATTGCTTGGCACTAGGTCCGAGCTGTTTGATCTGTTCCACGCATATATCGTCGACTCCCGCTGCTTTCCCGTTTTTCATTGAGTTCATTTCATGATTAAGACCTTTCATGGTAAATGGTATTTCGAACATGCTTGACTCTTGACTCTGAATTCTGCTGATTTTTATTTTCTGACATTTCTTGTTGGGTTTTCCATTTAGTAGGAGCTGATGGGAAATTTGATTGGGTGTTACTGAAGAGCATTGTGACAACACTAAAACTCTAATGTCGCCGCATCATTGCGAGCACGCCAGTAAGCTCACAGGCACTCTGCGCACATAATGACTGTGAGGCATCTATCTATCTCAAGGCATATGGTGTCGATAACCAGACCTCCACCTGTGCAACCATCGTATAGTTCACAAAAATGGCCAAGAACTGCAGTAGATGCAGTGAGTGTTGAGAGGTAGTCCTACGCCTCTCATGTAGCTTGTACTTGGAGTGCCATCTCCAAGACTTAAGCTGTCTCCAACTAAAAATCACTTTTCTTAGATTAGGAGATTCTGGTTTCATTCATCTTCTATTCTGGCACAACAGGTCACCAGTGTGGTGGCTTCATTTCTTAAAAATAAAGGTTTGAATTTCATTAAATATTATTCAATCTCAAGCAGTAAATCTCAGGAAATGTGATTCGCATCAACTACTGCAGTAAGTGACTTAAATAAAAAAAATTCCTTCGAGAATACTAATTTACCGTTGTAAAAACAACAAACGTCGCCCTGCAGTTAATATCTGACAGCATACAATTAAACATCTTCCGCTGCCATTGACACCGTTCACTAAAGCCAAAGAATACCAAATGACATATCAATTCAAAATAGACATCTGTCCCCCACTCATTCCAAGTCTTTAAACGTTGGTTTTGTAGTACAGGAGTAATATAGTGGATCTTGGCGACCACATTTGAGTTACCTAATTTTAAGCACGCTAGTCACTGAGTCAAAATCGTTTGTTGTTTAGACTAGTGATATCAATTAATCTGCAAAATATGTCGACATATTGCACATAATAATGGTTTCATTTTACAAAAAAATTCATGTGGTTGTGTTATTTATGCACCTCCTGACATGTGCAGAGAATCTTCCAAGGTTCTCAGATGAATAATCTCACTTTAAAAGTGTTACTTTCGAAATGCACTGTTGTTGGTAACGGAAGAATACTGCTTACAAAATATTATCTTCTTGTGTTTACGTTTGCTACTTCTAGAGTTCTGAGTAAAATCTTGGCTAAATCTTAGGCAAGTTAACAACTGTATAACATCCAGAGGTATATGTCCCCAGAATTCTCTATACAGAGCTCAGAAATTATGTTGAAGTAACACTGCCACACTACTATTAATTCCAACCACTTAACAGGTATCGAAGCTACACACATTTTTCAGTAAAGGTATACCGTAAAATTTAAATTAGCTTCTATCTCATTGTTTTCTCGTTCCCACCACCCAAGCAACATGCTATTTAATTTATTATTGGAGTGTTTTTTTTTCAGTTAAACATGTGTTCGCGTGCTCTCGCAAATTCAGATTCAGAATGCGACAGCTACTGAATTATCGGATACGGATTCCACTTTCATTTTATGTTAACAGAGACTGAGAGTCCACTGCATACATTGTGGCGTTAAAAATAACAGAGTGAATGAATGTTGTAGCACGGAAGTAAACGTTTACATCAGTTAAACAAGATTACAGTTTGAAGAGGAGAATGTTTTTATGCAGGAACTCTGGTTTGTCACTCTTCGATAAACTTGTAGTATTTGTCTGAAGCAAGGTGAAATTTATCAGCTGTAAATTTAGAGAAATGTATTGTGAAAGTTTGATCGTACTACTGAAACCAGGAAATTAAAATCAAATGAACAATTAAAACTGTTTCGTAAATTTTTAGGTTTTATTTTCAAAATTCAAAACCTAAACAATATCCATAATAATCGGTTTTGATACATACAGGATGCGGATAAGGCACCTGAAAGGCCAGGTCAGTACCAAGCAGCTGAAGATTGGCTACCAATGTGCTGTCTCCACTGGCACATCCCATATCATTTCTTAAAAACATGTAAAAACATAAGAAGTTTATTTTTCTTTAATTTATTGGCTTTGGCGGCCTGCCCTTACTGCCATCTCAAGTGTGGGATGTCAGTTACGACGATACGAATGTAGCGTCAACGCAACATCCTGTCCGCAGTCGAAGAAAATCTCCGACTCAGCTTGGAACTCAAAACCGAATTCGTTCCACAAGCAGTCCCCCACGCTGACAGCATAGCTACCGAGGCGGACTAACATAACAAGTTAGTACGTTTACAAAACATAAGAAATATTAATAAGCTCTATAAAAAGACTCTCCTTGATAATAGTCTCGTTATTAAGAATGAGGGATATAAATTACTTCCACAGCCTTACAATTTCGAATCCACTATTGATGGTACACTACCGGCCATTAAAATAGATACACCACGAATATAACGTGCTACAGATGCGAAATTTAACCGACAGGAAGAAGATGCTATGATATGCAAATGGTTAGCTTTTCAGAGCATTCACACAAGGTTCGCGCCGGTGGTGACACCTACAACGTGCTGACACTAGGAAAGCTTCCAATCGATTGCTCATACAGAAACAGCAGTTGACCGGCGTTTCCTGGTGAAACGTTGTTGTGATGCCTCGTGTAAAGAGGAGAAATGCGTACCATCACGTTTTCGACTTTGATAAACGTCGGATTGTAGCCTATAGCGATTGCGGTTCACTGTATCGCAACATTGCTGCTCTCGCTGGTCGAGATCCAACGACTGTTAGCAGAATATGGAATCGGTGGGTTCAGGAGGGTAATACAGAACGCCATGCTGGATCCTAACGGCCTCGTATCACTAGCAGTCGAGATGACAGGCATCTTATCCGTATGGCTGTAACGGATCGTGCAGCGACGTCTCGGTTCCTGAGTCAACACATGGGGACGTTTGCAAGACAACAACCATCTGCACGAACAGTTCGACGACGTTTGCAACAGCATGGACTATCAGCTCGGAGACCATGGCTGCGGTTACCCTTGACGCTGCATCACAAGAGAGGAGCGCCTGCTATGGTGTATTCAACGACGAACCTGGGTGCACGAATGGCAAAACGTCATTTTTTCGGACGAATTCAGGTTCTGCTTACAGCATCATGATGGTCGCATCCGTGTTTGGCGACATCACAGTGAACGCACTTTGGAAGCGTGTATTCGTAATCGCCATACTGGCGTAACACCCGGCGTGATGGTATGGGGTGCCACTGGTTACGCGTCTCGGTCACCTCTCGTTCGCATTGACGGCACTTTGAACAGTGGACGTTACATTTCAGATGTGTTACGACCCGTGGCTCTATCCTTCATTCGGCCGGCCGCGGTGGTCTAGCGGTTCTAGGCGCTCAGTCCGGAACCGCGCGACTGCTACGGTCCCAGGTTCGAATCCTGCCTCGGGGATGGATGTGTGTGATGTCCTTAGGTTAGTTAGGTTTAAGTAGTTCTAAGTTCTAGGGGACTTATGACCACAGATGTTAAGTCCCATAGTGCTCAGAGCCGTATAATTCATTCGATCCCTGCGAAACCCAACATTTCAGCAGGATAATGTATGACTGCATGTTGCAGGTCCTGTATGGGCCTTTCTGGATACAGAAAATGTTCGACTGCTGCCGTGGCCAGCACATTCTCCAGATCTCTCACCAATTGAAAATGTCTGCTCAATGGTGGCCGAGCAACTGGCTCGTCACAATACTCCAGTCACTGCTGTTGATGAACTGTGGTATCGTGTTAAAGCTGCATGAGCAGCTGTACCTGAACACGCCATCCAAGCTCTGTCTGACTCAATGCCCAGGCGTATGAAGGCCGTTATTACGCCCAGAGATGATTGTTCTGGGTACTGATTTCTCAGGATCTATGCACCCAAACTGCGTGAAAATGTAATCACATGTCAGTTCTAGTATAATACACAGGGTGTTACAAAAATGTACGGCCAAACTTTCAGGAAACATTCCCCACACACAAATAAAGAAAATATGTTATGTGGACATGTGTCCGGAAACGCTTAATTTCCTTGTTAGAGCTCATTTTAGTTTCTTCCACCTACGCTCAATGGAGCACGTTATCATGATTTCATACGGGATACTCTACCTGTGCTGCTAGAACATGTGCCTTTACAAGTACGTCACAACATGTGGTTCATGCACGATGGAGCTCCTGCATATTTCAGTCAAAGTGTTCGTACGCTTCTCAACAACAGATTCGATGACCGATGGATTGGTAGAGGCGGACCAATTCCATGTCCTCCACGCTCTCCTGACCTCAACCCTCTTGACTTTCATTTATGGTGGCGTTTGAAAGCTCTTGTCTACGCGACCCCGGTACCAAATGTAGAGACTCTTCGTGCTCGTATTGTGGACTGCTGTGATACAATACGCCATTCTCCAGGGCTGCATCAGCGCATCAGGGATTCCATGCGACGGAGGGTGGATGCATGTATCCTCGCTAACGGAGGACATTTTGAACATTTCCTGTAACAAAGTGTTTGAAGTCACGCTGGTACGTTCTGTTGCTGTGTGTTTCCATTCCATGATTATTGTGATTTGAAGAGAGGTAATAAAATGAGCTCTAACATGGAAAGTAAGCGTTTCCGGACACATGTCCACATAACATATTTTCTTTCTTTGTGTGTGAGGAATGTTTCCTGAAAGTTTGGCCGTACCTTTTTGTGGTTCAAATGGCTCTGAGCACTATGGGACTCAACTGCTGAGGTCATTAGTCCCCTAGAACATAGAACTAGTAAACCTAACTAACCTAAGGACATCATACACATCCATGCCCGAGGCAGGATTCGAACCTGCGACCGTAGCGGTCTCGCGGTTCCAGACTGCAGCGCCAGAACCGCGCGGCCACTTCGGCCGGTGTACCTTTTTGTAACACCCTGTATTTGTCCAATGAATACCCGTTGATCACGTGCATTTCTTTTTGTTGTAGCAGAAATGGTGGCCAGTAGTGTATGTTTATACAGCCAACCGAAGTATTAAGAATTGATTAATAGCACCTGATGGGAGGGTGCTCATCGCGTCTATGACATACCAGCACCTTTATACATTAGAATCAGATGACTTTCTCTTGTCCTATGTGGTACATAGAGAAAATAAAAATATCTTGTGGGCTCGGGGACGTAGCTGACGGTGGGGAGAAAAGGGTCCAATACAGTACACCTCTTGATGACATCGCGTTTTTAGCGTAACAGATAGCATCAATACGTACCATGACAAATGACAGAAATAAGGCCGAAATGCTGAAGTCGGTCTTCCAATCTGCTTCCACCACGTAGGGCGGTAATATTGTTCCTCCTTTCAATCAGTGCACAAATACCGAAATGAAAGTTATAGAGATAAGCGTTCGTGATATAGAAAATCAATTGAAACTGCTCAACAGTAGAGAGGCATCTAGACTGCACGAAATACCTGTGAGGCTCTACAGACATTATGTGAAAGAACTAGCTCACCTTTTAGTAGCAGCTTGTCGTACATCACTGCAGCAACGAATGGTATCTAGCAATTGAAGAAAAGCGCAGGTCATTCCTTTTTCAAGAAAGACAGATACACACCTTTATATAATTATAGGTCTATATCGCTGACATAGGTCTGTTGTAGAATTATGGAACATCAGTCCTCAGAGTCTTTTGCGGTGGTATGACTGAATAAAATGACTCGAACTTTCGATGGCTATCTTCGCCATCGTCGTTAGTAGTAGGAAATCACTGACTGCTGGGGCTAGCAAGGTTTTCCGCTTATATAGGCACTGCAGTATCTGGCTCCGATTAGAAGGGGCAGAAACGATGCATGCACGGAAAGTGAGTTGCGCAGACCACAGAAGCTCGAGTCGGCCGTGGTATCAGTGAGCTCACTACAAGCGCCAAGCGTCTGTCTTCGTTTTCTTTCGATATCCAAAGCCTGCCTGCGTATATCGAAAGGATGCAAAGACGGATGCTTGGCGCCTGTAGTGAGTGGTTTCAAATGTGGCGCCAGCTCATCGCGTCGAGGCCCACGGGAAAGACAGGCCTTGGCGCGTACGTCGCAGCGCGTGACACTGCAGGTCTCACGCGTTCCAGCAGCTGTCTCCGGCGGGGAGAAAGTAACTATTTCAAATAAGTTTAATAATTCGTAACCTCGTGTTAAAATACATGCAAGTTCTCGATAGCACACCACAAAATTAAGGTCTACATTGCGTACCTTTTCAATAAAATATTGCTTTCCTATGAGCTCTGCGCCACACTTCTCGAACGCTCGGCTCCGTGAAAGGCCCACGAGAAAGCAATATTTAATTGAAAAGATACGCATTAAAGCTCTTAACTTTGTCGTGTGTTATTGAGAGCTTGAATGCATTTAAACGTGCAGCCAAGAACCATGAAATTCGTCTGAAATACACATCCAAAAAAGTTTTCCATCACCTCGGTTCCGAGAGTTCCGGAACCTGTACAGAAAATTGGAGTAGAGATCAACATAAACATCATTTCCGCCCTTTTTATTGCTCATGAAAACCATACATTGCATGCTGTACCACCATACGGAGAGACCCTCAGATATGGTGACCCAGATTGCTGTACACACCGGTACCTCTAATACCCAGTAGCACATCCAATTGCATTGATGCATGTCTGTATTCGTCGTGGCATACTATCCACGAGTTCATCACTGCACTGTTGGTCCAGTTTGCCCCACTCTTCAACGGCGATTCGGCATAGATCCCTTAGAGTGATTAGTGGGTCACGTCGTCCATAAACAGCCCTTTTCAATCTATCCCAGGCATGTTCGATAGGTTTCATGTCTGGAGAACGTGATGGCCCCTCTAGTCGAACGATGTCGTTATCCTGAAGGAAGTCATTCACAAAATGTGCACGAAGGTGGCGCGAATTATCGTCCATGAAGACGAATGCCTCGCCAATGTGCTGCTGATATGGTTGCACTAGCGGTCGGAGGATGGTATTCACGTATCGTGCAGCCGTTACAGCACCTTCCATGACCACCAGCGGCGTACGTCGTCCCCACATGATGGAAACATCAGGGAACCTCCACCTTGCCGCACTCGCTGGACAGTGTGACTGAGACGTTGAGCCTGTCGGGGTTGCCTCCAAACATGTCTCAGGCGATTGTCTGGTTGAAGGCAGACGCGATACTCATCGGTGAAGAGAACGTGATGCCAATTCTGAGAGGTCCATTCGTCATGCTGTTGGGCCCATCTGTATCGCGTTGCATGGCGTCGTGGTTGCAAAGGTGGACCTCGCCATGGACGTCGGGAGTGAAGTTGCGCATCATGCAGCCTATTGCGCACAGTTTGAGTAGTAACACGACGTCCTGTGGGTGCAGGAAAAGCATTTTTCAACATGGTTTTGTTGCTGTCAGGGTTCCTCCGAGCCATAATCCGCAGTAGTAGCCCTTGAGTGGCCTGAATGAGGCATGTCATCAACAGTTCCTGTCTCTCTGTATCTTTTCCATGTCCGAGCAACATCGCTTTGATTCACTCAGAGACGCCTGGACACTTCCCTTATTGAGAGCCCTCCTGGCACAAAGTAACAATGCGGACGCGATATAACCCCAGTATTGACCGTCTAGGCACGGTTGAACCACAGCAACACGAGCCGTGTACCTCCTTCCTGGTTGAATGACTGGAACTGATGGGTTGTCGGACTCCCTCTGTCTAATAATCGCTGCTCAAACATGGTCGTTTACATAGTTGGGCGGGTTTAGTGACATCTCTGAACAGTCAAAGGGACTGTGTCTGTGATACAATATCCACAGTCAACGTCTATCCCCAGGAGTTCTGGGAACTGGGATGATGCAAAACTTTTTTTAATGTGTCTTGTTACCCACTCCTCGCCGGAACGGCTGCTGGCACTCGTAAGGCCTATAGTGTCAAGCGCTGTGACGTACGCGTCACGATCTGTCTTTCTCGTGAGCCTCGCCTCGAGCCATCTGACGTCACTGTTCCCGCGGCGGAGTGGCGCTGCTGCGAGCTGTGCAGTTTGCCTTCTTCCCAGGCTTCATTACGGCCCTCTCTGATTTGTGCTAGGTGCTGCGAAGCGGGAAACATTGCCGGACCCGGCATTTAATCGTCTTTTGCTCTGACGAGAATGATGAAGATAGCCATGGAAAGCTCGAGCGTTTTATTCGGAACGACTCGGCTTGGAAACCGAGAAAATTTTATTCTGTTATGGAACATCTATAAATATCAACATGGATTCCGCAAACAGAAATCTTGCGAAACTCACCTGGCTCTGGTCGTCCATGAGATCCAGAATGTTGTAGACAAAGACGCTCAGGCTGATGCAATATTCCTTGATTTCCGGAAGGGATTAGATACAACTGTACCTTGCCAGTTAATGAGCAAAATAGAAGCTTACCGAGTGTTGGGCCAGATTTGTGGCCAAAACGCAATTTCAAGAGTGCCCCAAAGGATTGTTACAGGGTCGCTACTATTTACTACGTGCCGGTCGAAGTGAAGGAAGGCCGATTTGTATTGATACCAAAAAGCAAACACCGAGAAACCTTAGATAACTTCCGACCGATTACTTTACTCAATTTTGATTACAAAACCTTTGCCAGAGCACTCAACAGCAGATTGTCTCCATTAATGAAGCACGTGATTCACAACCATCAATCATGCTTCCCTGGTCGCATTATTATGACGCCGCTTTCGGAATATAGAGATGTAATCGCCATAGCGTCAGTCACTAACGTGAATCTCGCATTGCTGTTTATCGACTTTTGCAAGGTATTTGATCGCGTCCGCCACGAGTACCTCCTACAGCTACTGCAGGGTGTGGTTTTGATCAACGGGTTATTAATGTCGGTGCAACATTTCGTCACGGGAATTACAACCAACGTCAGCGTAAATGGACAGCTTACTCAGCCCATCGATGTCCAAAGAGGATTGCAGCAGGGGAGCCCTCTCTCCATGATGTTATTTGTTTTATCGCTCGAGCCGCTCTATTCATGACAAACTTAGAGGCCTTTCGATCGCCGGGACGTCCTTCGTGGTTCGTGCCTACGCCGACGACGTCGGAGGAACAGCACGTTCTTTTTTTTTTAAATTCATAGTCAAGGCACTAACGCTGCAGCGGTGATGTGTAGGCTACTGGCTTGTCAGACTGGTATCAGTTTGGCCCAGTTGGGCTAGCAGATGGCGTAGTTGGGAATATCGGCCTCTGATACCACACACAGTTAGTCCCACATCATATTTCCTTTTAGTATTATTATTTGTACGACGTAAATCTTTCTCTTATTATAATGTATTACTAGAAATAAGTGAAACCATGGAAGTATGTATTTGATTTTCCCTTAAGAAATTTATCTGTCAGTATTCGACGTGTGATAATCTACGTTATGTCTACGGGGTTTTAAGAAACCGATCGCTTATGCGGCATGCAAAAGATTTGTCTAGGTGGCGCCCAGTAGATTGTCGTCATGAGAAGTCAATGCGTGACCGGTTTTCTGGAGACTGGAGTTAGGCAGACATCTCACAGGGTGCGGGCGCGACGATACGCAAAGGCCTCTGCAACAAGCGGCTCTCCTAGAGAGCGTGGTTACAGGGCTGTGTGGCCAGCCTATTAAGGGACATCCATAGCCACGTGCGAAAACGGCTCACCGGCAGATCCTAACCTGCGGCTAAGACACTAGCGCGTGCCAGGATGGCGGGAAAGGCCTCATCCCCTCTCACCACGAGAACGAGAGGGGAGCAGTGACCAGGCAGGACCCTAATGTAGTCCAGTTTCTCCACTAAAGGCCCACTGCAGGAATATTAGCTAGACTAACGTGAAGAGGGACGGCACTACATCCTTACACCGAGACTGTATGCAAGTATTCATTCGGCCTGTCTGCGACTGTACCTAATTTTCTTCTTGGGAGAGCGGCTTGTTACTATCGTCCATAATGATATTCTTTTTGATCACCACTTTCAACTTACCTATCAAAAGGTATGGCAGTATCCTTGTACCTCAAGAACTAGTTCAGCTATCCACTGCCTATCTGCTCGTACAAGAGATATTCCTTCTCATTGTCATCTGACAGTTGAAAGTAACGCCAATCTTTCAGATAAGACCAATGACATCATCAAATAACAAGCCCTCAGTCGTACCGCTGGAAAGAGCCCCTAAGCTGAGCTTTCCGTGTTGCCTCGCAAATCGTCAGCATCGCTGCTTGCTGACGTCATGTGCGGCCGCCTTCTTCCACATCTGAAGGAAGGATGTCCGGCACCGTTTACGAATGTATCACGTTCTGTGGTACAAACGCAGATAACCCTGCCTCGGTCGGCCCGCAGCTCATGGTCGTGCGGTAGCGTTCTCGCTTCCCACGCCCGGGTTCCCGGGTCCGATTCCCGGCGGGGTCAGGGATTTTCTCTGCCTCGTGATGACTGGGTGTTGTGTACTGTCCTTAGGTTAGTTAGGTTTAAGTAGTTCTTAGTTCTAGGGGACTGATGACCATAGACGTTAAGTCCCATAGTGCTCAGAGCCATTTTGAACCTGCCTCGGTCTGTGAGATCAGCACTCACTCTTCGATAACGCATCCAGGGGTAACTTTCTTCGACAGCTGGAAGTTAGACACAAAAAAATTGTTGGGTGTGACGTGTGAATGAGTGGCGTAAACCTCGTGTGTCAGAAGCAATTATCTCCATGCCTAGAGCACAGCGATCGACGAGTGTCAATTTTTCGAATAGTCTGTATTAATTACTATCTAACCATGCTATCTTTTATGCAAATCTTGTTCCTACCTGTCACATCTACGCTTTCTTTCTCACATGCGACACAGTGACAGATGAGGTTCACATGTAATATTCACTATTCTTTGCATTGTTTGGTAACCTAATCTTCGTTATTCTATTGCATGATATTTGTATGTGTGTCAATCTGGGGTGAATGGAGTTCAATGGTGCCTTCGTGTAAAGTATTTGGTATGAAAGAACCTTCATTCATGGATAAACTTTGTACCGATTTGGATTTTTCAGGTAATCGTTGTCAAAGGGGTTCAGTGTTTTGGAAACGTACGTTGTCCTATTGTACTGGAATAACTATAACAGTGACCTCAACAAGTGAGTTAGTGTTATCTTGCTAGACACGTTTGTGTGCCCTTGTTAACTTTGTTTGTGAACAAAAAAAAAAAAAAATCTAGAATGAGATTTTCACCCCGCAGCGGAGAGTGCGCTGATACGAAACTTCCTGGCAGATTAAAACTGTGTGCCGTACCGAGATTCGACCCGGAACCTTTGCCTTTCGCGCGAAAGTGCTCTTTTTTTTTTTTTTTTTTTTTGAGTCTCGGTTTTTTCGTCGCATTTGTTCAGTGCGTACGTCCCATGACGCTTGTTAAAGTTCGTTGTCGATCCATTAACTTAGTTTTTTTTATTACAGATTGCTGCCAACCCTCTGACCGAACACGCTGAGCTACCGCGCTGGCTTCTTTTTATTTATTTATTTTTTGTTCGTTATTGTTCGTTCCATTTGTTCGTGGCGGACGTCCCCTGTTTATCGTTGATTCATTTACTCAGTTTTTTGTTACAGAGGGCGACTAACCCCCTGGCCGAACACACTGAGCTACCATGCCGGCAACCACTAAACTACGCAAGCACGACTCACAGCTGTAAAAAACATTTGCTAGAAGTGCTTACTGTGAATTGCAGAATCCTACGTGGCCTTCAGCCCAAGTGTTCAGAGAATAAGTGTGAAAGTAACGAGTGGATTGATCTCCTTGCGTTTGTATCTGTGTTGGGTGATTTTTAGACATTAGCAGAATCAGATGATTGGCAAAGAATTCACCACCTTTTCCCCTTTTAGTTAAAACGAACAAGAATGGTTTTATGCAATTTAATTTTTTCCTTTTTCCGTGTCCCATTACTGTAACGTAAGTGTGACACTTCCTAAGCGAAAAAATTTCTGTGAGAGGTGTTGAAAGGCGGCACCCTTTGGGCACGACACCTCCCGCCCTCCCCCCCCCCCCCCCCTGTTACTTACATAATCGCTGCAGAGGTACTGCAGCCATCTCAGTTAAGTAGTGAGGTATGCAAACGAGTAGTTGCAGGTATCACACAGAATGACAGAGTTTGTTTGCCGCTATCAATAGTAATTGTGACACTAGATTTTTCTGTGTCAGCAAGGACGGCAGGGAGGCGTTGCCATGGTTGCAGAAGTCAAAGAAGCAGCCGCAGACTCTTCCAGAAAAGCATTTGGGTTTCTACCAATGCGTGACCACCTCGCTTGTCAACACAGGCAATAGCATCTCGCCATAAAGTTGGCCCACGAGGACGGCCCAATCTTCAGTAGGACAGTGGCCAGTGACCTGCATTCCGGAGGCGTATTGCTCACCTTGAGAGTGCAATCGATAGATGGGCGCTGAGCTTTATGATTTGCTCTGGGAAGAGAGCATTGTCTGCAGCAGGCGTGGAATCAACACGCGTTTCTCTGGCGCCAAGTTTAGCGGGGAAGAGCATAGGTTTTGGCGCCAAACTTTCTCATTTGAGGAATACCGCTATGCCGTGTCCAAGAAGGAGTTCCGGCGTGGCGAATTAAGTACACCATTGTCTAAATTTTTGCGGGCAGCTTGGCCGTTGGAGGGGACAATTTTTGGTGACTCCCCATGGATTTGGTGTCAAGGAGGGAAGAGAGGAGAGATTTTTGTGGCTTTCTGTGAGTGTCCACCTTAGAGGATGGTCTGGGCAGTTCAGCCGAGGTAAGCTGTACGCTCGGCAAATTGGTGGAGAGTCGCCACTGGGGACAGTCTTGGCTTTTTCGGCGCGCCAGCATTGATTTTCTGCGCATCTCGGCGAGTCTCCATATCACTAGTTGGACAGTTCGGTGGTGATCATATCGGCAACCCAGGCTCATTAGTATTCTTCACTGCAGCGAGTCCATCTGACCTGCAGCCCTGTATTCTACGAACCTGTGTCGTATGGACGTTCAACTAGCGGTTCAAATTCTCGGTCAGTACCTCACATACAGTCAGAAAGCGTTGTCAATATCACTTTAAGAGAGGCATCGTTTTAGCTTGACCCGTCTCCCCCTTTATAATATCGCCAGCCCTTAACATCATTTGTCTCCGTGTATTTCGTTTCATTTTATTTTTTTTATCTCTGTGCTACTCCTGAGGATTCTCATGGTGGATTTATAATAAACTAAGCCTGAAAAGAGCAATATTTCATTTCAGTACCCTATTCATCCTGACCATGTGAATTACAATAAGTTTTTACGAGCAGCATGTATGCAATAATGGCAGAAAATGTTACATCAGATATTCATTTACGATATTACGTACATGAGAGAATAACGTTTTATGCCTGAGTACTTAGAATATAATAATATGATCTGGTGTGTGCTTCTCCTTGACTTATTACATTTAAATATCTCTTGGTTTCATTTTATAATGAATAATTTTTCTAAAGAATGAAAATCGTTATATCATAATTATTTTGTAAACTGTATTGTAAACAATGTGTTTGTTAAAAAAAGTGATAACTAACGGAGCAACAGCAGCAAATGCCTGGAATTCGATTCCTCGCCAATCCCCGGTCCTTGTTTTCATTTTTTGCACTGATCATTTCTTTCGTCTTTGACAATTCCTGTTAATGTAAGCCGCACGGGATTAGCCGATCGGTCTAGGACGCTGGAGTCATGGACTGAGCGGCTGGTCCCGGCGGAGGTTCGAGTCCTCCCTCGGGCATGGGTGTGTGTGTTTGTCCTTAGGTTAATTTAGGTTAAGTAGTGTGTAAGCTTAGGGACTGATGACCTCAGCAGTTAAATCCCATAAGATTTCACACACATTTGAACATTTTTTTGTTAATGTAAAATACTGAGTTACAGCGTAGCTCGGAGTGAACTTTATAGATCCTGATATATGTGGTCATGCCTGTACAAAGGTCTGAGGGAGGCAAGGATACATCGCAACCATTAGTGCCAACTCCAGTAAGCGGTCAAACCAATCTGCAGGTTGATGACAGCTCTACTTAAACAGACGATGAGTATGTATATTGCAGCCACGTTCACTGTCGACATTTTCTTGCCTAAGAATGTCTGCACTTTATTGAAACTATCATCACGCAGAAAGCCACCTACTTCTATGGTAATCGATATTATATATCTTTCCGTAATTTTCAGGGAACGTTTGAAACCATGAAGCCACTGTAGTCTGTATGTTAGCAGCCGAATCCGCCGCGACACCTAACAGCCAAAACCAGATGGCCGTAAATTATAACGGCCAACCTGTGTAACGTCTTAGTTTTGATATCACACTGCCTAAGTACACCACTTGTTTCTCCCCAAGCTCTCTGGCCCGTTTCGTAAGCTGCATTCTGTGCTCTAGATCGTTAATTGCTGAGAATTACGAAAGCATGCTCAAAAGTAATGATTCTGACCTTTTTTATGTGAAAACATTTAACTTTTTAAAAATAATGCAAACGTTACGAATATTCTACATTTTTTTACATCATGTCTACAAACACTACTGGCCATTAAAATTGTTACACCAAGAAGAAATGCAGATGATAAATGGGTATTCATTGGACAAATATATTATAGTAGAACCGACATGTGATTACATATTCACGCAATTTGGGTGCATAGATCCAGAGAAATCAGTACCCAGAACAACCACCTCTGGCAGTAATAACGGCCTTGATACGCCTGGGCATTGAGTCAAACAGAGCTTGGATGGCGTCTGCAGATACAGCTGCTCATACAGCTTCAACACGATACCACAGTTCATCAAGAGTAGTGACTGGCGTATTGTGACGAACCAGTTGCTTGGCCACCATTGACCAGCCTTTTTCTATTGGTGAGAGATCTGGAGAATGTGCTGGTCAGGGCAGCAGTCGAACATTTACCGTATCCAGAAAGGCCCGTACAGGACCTGCAACATGCGGTCATGCATTATCCTGCTGAAATGTAGGGTTTCTCAGGGATCGAATGAAGGGTAGAGCCACGGGTCGGAACACATCTGAAATGTAACGACCACTGTTCAAAGTGCCGTCAATGCGAACAAGAGATGACCGAGACGTTGTTGTTGTTGTGGTCTTCAGTCCTGAGACTGGTTTGATGCAGCTCTCCTTCCTACTCTATCCTGTGCAAGCTTCTTCATCTCCAAGTACCTACCGCAGCCTACATCCTTCTGAATCTGCTTAGTGTATTCATCTCTTGGTCTCCCTCTACGATTTTTACCCTCCACGCTGCCCTCCAATACTAAACTGGTGAGGCCTCAATGTCTCAGAACATATCCTACCAACTGATCCCTTCTTCTAGTCAAATTGCGCCACAAGCTTCTCTTCTCCCCAATTCTATTCAATACCTCTCATTAGTTATGTGATCTACCCATCTAATCTTCAGCATTCTTCTGTAGCACCACATTTCGAAAGTTTCTATTCTCCTCTTGTCTAAACTATTTATCGTCCACGTTTCACTTCCATACATGGCCACACTCCATACAAATACTTTCAGAAACGACCTCCTGACATTTAAACCTATACGCGATGTTATCAAATTTTTCTTCTTCAGAAATCATCCGAAAAAAATGACGTTTTTCCATTGGTGCACCCAGGTTCGTCGTTCAGTACACCATCGCAGGCGCTCCTGTCTGTGTAACCGTCCTGTCAAGTGTAACCGTAGCCATGGTCTCCGAGCTGATAGTCCACGCTGCTGCAAACGTCGTCGAACCGTTCGTGCAGATGGTTGTTGTCTTGCAAACGTCCCCATCAGTTGACTCAGGGATCGAGACGTGGCTGCACGATCCGTTACAGCCATGCTGATAAGATGCCTGTCATCTCGACTGCTAGTGATACGAGGCCGTTGGGATCCAGCACGGAGTTCCGTATTACCCTCCTGAACCCACCGATTCCACAATCTGATAACAGTCAATGGATCTCGACCAACGTGAGCAGCAATGTCGCGATACGATAAACCGCAATCGCGATAGGCTACAATCCGACCTTAATCAAAGTCGGAAACTTGATGGTACGCGTTTCTCCTCCTTACACGAGGCATCACAACAACGCTTCACCAGGCAACGCCGGTCAACTGCTGTTTGTGTATGAGTAATCGGTTGGAAACTTTCCTCATGTCAACACGTTGTAGGTGTCGCCACCGGCGCCAACCTTGGGTGAATGCTCTGAAAAGCTAATCATTTGCATATCACAGCATCTTTTTCCTGTCGGTTAAATTTCGCATCTGTAGCAGGTCATCTTCGTGGTGTACCAATTTTAATGGCCAGCAGCGTATTTGCAACCCTCCGTCACTAGAGGGCTCCAAACCGTAGCCTGTAACATAACTAT
Organism: Schistocerca piceifrons; assembly: GCF_021461385.2. Lineage (NCBI taxonomy): Eukaryota > Metazoa > Arthropoda > Insecta > Orthoptera > Acrididae > Schistocerca > Schistocerca piceifrons. The sequence goes on from NC_060142.1 coordinate 347,439,353, forward strand.
GTCGGCGCGTGAGAAACAGCGTGCTGTAATCGAATTTGTAACCATACAAGAGTTTTTCCCCACATGGAACGGTGTCTCCTTCAAAATGACATTGCCAGACCACACACGAGCGCCGCGACATCTACAACAATCCGACTGCTTGGGTTGACCATGGTCGATCTCCCTCCATATTGTCCTGTATTGACCAATCCGACTTTTAACTGTTTCCATGACTTAAAGAACACTCCTATCACTTCACTTTCTTAATGATGAAGCGGTGCAGGCAGATGTGAGTTCTGACACCATGAAAAACTTTGTACACCGACGGTTCAAGAAATTGGTCTCTCGGTAGCAGAAATGCGTTCGTTGCCAGAGTGACTACGTTGAGAAATAAATATGTAGACATGAAGAATAAAGATGTAGAATGTTAAAAGCTTTAAGAGTTTTCACATAAAAAAATCGGAAGTATTGCTTCCCATCACACCCTAGTGTATTGTTTACTTTCGTTGGTAGAGCACTTGCCCGCGAAAGGCAAAGCTCCCGAGTTCGAGTCTCGGTCCGGCACACAGTTTTAATCTGCCAGGAAGTTTCATAACAGCGCACACTCCGCTCTAGAGTGAAAATTTCATTCTAGAAACATCCCCTAGGCTGTGGCTAAGCCATGTCTCCACAATATCCTTTCCTCCAGGAGTGCTAGTTCTGCAAGGTTCGCAGGAGAGCTTCTGTGAAGTTTGGAAGGTAGGAGACGAGGTACTGGCGGAATTAAAGCTGTGAGGACATGGCGTGAATTGTGCTTGGGTAGCTCAGTTGGTAGAGCACTTGCCCGCGAAAGGCAATGGTCCCGAGTTCGAGTCTCGATGCGGCACACAGCTTTAATCTTCCAGGAAGTTTCATAACAGCGCACACTCCGCTCTAGAGTGAAAATTTCATTCTAGAAACATCCCCCAGGCTGTGGCTAAGCCATGTCTCCTCAATATCCTTTCTTCCAGGAGTGCTACTTCTGCAAGGTTCGCAGGAGAGCTTCTGTGAAGTTTGGAAGGTAGGGGACGAGGTACTGGCAGAATTAAAGCTGTGAGGACAGGGCGTGAGTCGTAGCTCAGTTGGTACAGCACTAGCCCGCGAAAGGCAATGGTCCCGAGTTCGAGTCTAGGTGCGGCACACAGTTTTAATCTGCCAGGAAGTTTCATATCAGGGCACACTCCGCTGTAGAGTGAAAATTTCATTCTAGATACTTTCGTTTACTTCACGGATGTGCGAGTACTTGAAAGTTTTTCGGCTGTAGGTAAGTTTCTTGAAGAAATCCAAGAGATTTCTTGTTATTATTTTTTCTCTTTTTTACACCACGAAACTTTCTGTAGTAAATACTGTGTATCTCCCATAATCGTACTGATAACTGATGTTGCCATGTGTTTCTGAACCTAATTTAGATCAACGATGAACTTGGCTCAGATTAGTGTTATACAACCTTGAAAAATTGTAAACCATGTTCATTTTATGAGCTACTGTCAAAATTTATCTCGATTGAAGGAAGAAATGAAGATTAGGATTTAGTGTCCCGTCGGCATGACTGGCATTACAGACGGAAAATTTATCTCCATTAAGTGTCGTTTATACATTCGGCCCTCAACCTATCAGCACGTAGCCTGCATATCTTAAATAAAAAGAAACCGGCAGTGTACGGTTAAAACAGCCGGGCCCCTCGAGGTCACAGAGCTGTACCTGACCCTGCTGCTGCGCCCTTTGTCTCTGTGGGCGGTCTGCAGAGGCCTCAGCTGTCAGCGCCCTGAGCCGGGGGCGTGGTGCGTCCTCTGCGCCCCTGCGGTGCAGGCCGACATTTCCCCTAAAACACCTCCGGCCATTCCCTGTGCGTAACGGCGCGAAAACAACAGCGTGATCAGGCACACGGTCGCTGTGCCCAGCCTCCCGTCCCACGCGCATACAGGCTCCACCACATACGCACCTATCACCCCCGTCACTCGCGCTTCCACACGCACACGCACACGCACACTCACGGGGTGTCCGGCATGCGGATAGCGGGCGGTTGGACCGTGTTTTGTGTGATGTCAAAGGTGCGCCGAAGCGTTGTTTTTGAATTTCCGATGGAAACGTCCGTAGTGCCATTTGTAGTCAGACCGCCATAACCACTCTTTGAAAAAAAGTATAAATGCTCGCTCGCTGTGAGAGACCGCCATCCGTGGAGTTCACAGTGCGGAGGTTCACTGTCAGAGGAGCTAATACGAGGGAAGGCTGGTGCTACTGCTATTGCTCCACCCTCTCAGTTGCTCCTTTCTTTTATTTCGTTACTTGTGTACTCATCTCTATGTATCCAAAACACCTAATATCCATTATCAAAATAATGTAGTATATTCTAAATTTTGACTTTTTTTCCATCTTTTTAGTCTTCAAGACCTCAGTCGACTACTTCTAGTTGTCGTAGCAGACAACTGTCCCTTCTTTTCTCGCTTAGCCAGCCGGTGTGGTCGTGCGGTTCTAGGCGCTACAGTTTGGGACCGCGTGACCGCTACGGTCGCAGGTTCGAATCCTGCCTCGGGCATGGATGTGTGTGATGTCCTTGGGTTAGTTAGGTTTAAGTAGTTCTAAGTTCTAGGGGACTGATGACCTTAGCAGTTAAGTCCCATAGTGCTCAGAGCCATTTGAACCATTTTTTCTCGCTTATTTTTTTCTGGTTCCCTTTCATTTATTCTTCATGTTCTCATTTCTAAGTTTCAACATCCTCTTGTAAATAGTGAATAATTGATACTGGCAGAGCTCTCTTCCTGATTAGAACCTTTGTCCATTGTGTCAAATACGAAAACCCATATCGTCCTTGATTTGCCCACACTTTGCCATCTTACTTCGTAGATAGGACTTTTTTTCCATTCTTCCATTATTCTGTACCTCCTAATTTTTCATTTTAGGAACCTTCTCTATTTCAGTACTCTTCGTAATTTTATCTTAACTTTGTTGTCTTTATACCACGTTTTGTGAAAGTGGTGGCATTTATTCATCTGGTTTTTCAACACTTCTTGCTTCGGCCAGAACAGCTTTGTGCACTGTGCACTGCACTGTAATCCACATCTGTAATTTTTGTTTCCGTTTTCTTCATTTGCTTCTTCTACGTACTAGGTAAACAACAGTGGTGATAAAGTACAACCCTGTCTTAACACCTTGTATCATTCTTAACAAAAACATTTATTTTTTCTTTATCCATAACTTTTATTCACTCTTCATGTATTAAATATTGCCAATTAGTGGTCTATATTGGTACGTCATCCGAATTTAGATACGAGTTTAAAAATTCTTAATTTCGCCATACGTTCTCAACTTTTTTTTAATTGGACAGATTCTGATTTTTCGCCAGTCGTCCTTTCATTACTAAACTTATCGTCAAAATTCTTTCGTGTTTCCGTTACCTTTCTATACCATCCCACAGTCTTCATGTATGTATTGTCAACGAGCGTTATTTGGTTCTACACAATTTTCTACGTATTTAAATTCTTATGATTCGTATCGGCCTAAAAAAAATCAAGTTATCATTTTGTGGCCCTAGAACTCGCATCTGCCTGCATTCCATAATCTTCCTCCATTAAGAACGCTGCTAACAAAACCAAAGAAAACCATATGACGACTCAAAGGGCAAACATTTCCCTCCGCGTCACGCAGTAATTACAAAAACTGCACGCTACACTCAATTACTCAAATTAAAATGAGAATACTTTCATTTCACTTCACTATGTAAAAATTAAACCTTTTTTCACTGACTCGAAAACACAAAAACACATGAGAACTTAAGCAGTAAACAGAACAGTGGTTTGTTGGAATTTATGTTAAAGTTGGTAACACTATTAAACGGCTAAGGCATGATGACGACATACGTGCATGTAAGAAGATTTTTCAAGTTTGTTAAGTGCTGAAGGAAACTCTTTTGTTGTATACCAGTTTATATATAATAAGGCCGAAACTACATCAGTAAAAATAAATAATTGCTTCAGTCGTTGTCTTTCCTAACAGTCTTTAAAATATTCATGATAATTTCAATAGGCCTAGCCTGGCGCAATTATAAACATACGAGTCTAGAACGAATACAATGCAGTGACTGCCTATATCTGTTTCAAAAATGTCTTCCTCATTTTGTGTGCCGAAGTCGGGTTGTGGACGCCATGCCTCTTACACAATTGTTAAGCGCCTCCACCACATTCCCATCGAATCCTCGGGTACTGGATTCGTTGCAACATGAAGTTCGGTGACGGCTCTGACTTTTTAGAAATGAACGTGAAACAACCTTTTTCCAAAATTATTAATAAAAGAATTTTTCCCACTTGTCACCCTTCTCCCATCTGTCAGCGACAGTTGGATATTCATTTTCCTAAATTTATATCTGAAATTAATATCTTAGTGAGGAATAAAGAAAACGTATGTAATTGGACCATTGACTCCATCCCCACCTGGAAGAAGGAAACTGAGCCAAATTTGTTGAGTGATATTCGAAGATGGTAAAAAAAGAGCGACACGGGTGCAAGACCCTATAACAGCCACGTGTACTCGGATATGACTCTATCTCTCCTTCTGTGTCACTGTCTTCAGTACTAAACATCTTAGCACGTTCCATTAGTTTACAAGAGAAATATTATTGATCTGATCAGTTCACGTCCTTACAGTCAGTTACAAAGTGAAAGCCTTCTGTAGGTATGTAGATGGTAATTATATAATAATCGCAATCCATTGGGTCCCTACAGCATTAAATTATAATATATTTTATTACTAAATTACATCTTTCTCAGTCACAACCTTGATTCGTTAAGAATAAATGCCATTAGTGTAAATAAACACTTCCCGCTCTGTGTTTTATTAATTAGCCAGCATATCTGGAAAAAACTCCTTTTCAGGATTTTTAGTCTTTCAAAATTTAGACACTCTTACTAAAAGTGTTTGCGAGAAACTTGTTTAGTCTTATGGTTACCCACACACAATGATTTAGATCTTTAATATTTCTCTGTGGCGCTTAACCGTCCATAATACTGGAACTAGCTCAAGCTGCTATTTCTAATGTAACAAATGAACTCTCCTAACGTTAACTAAAGTGTAATATACATGAAATATACAGTTTTACCATTGTTCTCATTTAAAAGTAAACAACTGTGTAATCAGTTCACCTTACTTAATGAATTCGTACATAAAATACTATCAAACGGATTTTAAACACAAAAATATCATTTCCAGCCTCATCACTGATACTATTAGGAAGATCGCACACTTAATGAGTTTTTATATCCTTTTTACAAATATTACTTTCTGTGCCAGAATCTGGGAAACAGAAACATTTACTGACAGTCCTTCCACAGTTTTCACCAAATAATCTACTTTTCTCCATTACACTTACCCAACTTGCACTCACTTAGGTCTCTGACAATTACCCTCTCGCTTACTGAGAGTAGCAGTCAGCATTCTAAATTAGGTGCAAGATGTTCAGAACTAAAAGGATTGTCCAAGAGCACATTAATATTCAAATATTTTTTCAAAATAATGGGCAAGACCACCATACAGTTCAGTATATTTGCCAGGTGTCAGAATTCCTAGGAACTCGTTCTGACCAGAACTGCTTTTTAAAACTTAACAGATATTCATCATACACGCAATTAAGTTGTGCATTAATCCCTATTGTTCACTATCTCCTCTTAGAAATCCCACAATAAATCAAATTTTCTTTTTGTTTGAACACCGTGAAACTATTTCGAAAACCTAATTGGATGTAAGTAAGCAAGCCGGATCATATGGAATACAATTATATAATTTTAAATCGTCTTCTGTCATAACTCACTTAACCACAGAAGTTCCATTAAACCCTTGCTCCTTTACTTCATTTAATTGTTTGATTACACATTGCTTGGTCTGGCACATAACACTGTCTGAAGTTACTACACTGTTATCCACTACATTTACTCTCGCGTTCAGTGTAGACTGAAAACGAGAATAAATTTTTCACTCTGCAGCGGAGTGTGCGCTGATATGAAACTTCCTGGCAGATTAAAACTGTGTGCCAGACCGAGACTCGAACTCGGGACCTTTGCCTTTCGCGGGCAAGTGCTCTACCAACTGAGCTACCCAAGCACGACTCACGCCCCGTCCTCAGAGTTTTACTTCTGCCAGTACCTCGTCTCCTACCTTCCAAACTTTACAGAAGCTCTCCTGCGAACCTTGCAGAACTAGCACTCCTGAGAGAAAGAGACTGAAAATGTTTGGACTTACACATGTAAATCTCTAAACAGGTTCTCGCTTCAATAGCTCATATCCCTGAACAATCTTCCACCGTTTATACCTCCTCATTCATTTCTGACTTTCCTTAGCTTAAACTATTAGTTTTGTTCTCAACAGCTGTACATTGACTTTTACACACTGTCTCACAAGTGCCTCTTAACTCAGATATTTCTTTCCTTACCGAACAAATAGCTTCAGCCTAGTTCTTTGAAATTCAGTTCTTACCTGACGAATCTCTTCGCTTTTAGACTTACGTTGGGCAGTCAGGTCTCTTTATAATCAACTGCTGTTGGTTAGTTGGTTGGTTAGTTAGTTCGCTGAAGATTTTCCGCAACCAACGTCGAGCTGTCTCATCTCTGTAACACTAAAACCACTTCTGCTATAGCCTACCTCCTTATTTTCTACTGATGTTTGGTCATCCCTAAATTCATAATTATTACCTTCCTTTCACACTGATAACAATAATAACGAGGCAGTCTGAGATATTCACGTCCAAACTTTTCTCCTTTGAACACGTTATTTACTGGTTACCAACCAAATAAATGTCTCTCAACGTAACTTCTGATAGTCTGACACACCGCTGTGGTGCACCCACCACGTAGATCAGCCATGGAGAAGAATTTAAACGCCACCATAAAGACCCACAAGATTGCGAGGAAGAAGCTTCAACCTTGGCTGCGAAGCCACCAAGATGGTGGACGATCTCGTGTGCGACTGAGACTGAAGTCCAGTGGCCACTACGCTGGTGTCTGCGCTGAGTTGTCAGTGACTCGCCTCCTTGAGTGGGATGACAACAAAACACCACTTCTAGGTCTCCTGGTCGGCTATAGGCCCACCAGACAGTGGTAGCCCTCGTGACTTACTTTACTTTTACTTTTTCGTGTCCGGAGATTTGTTTCAAAGCCAATCAGCCCAATGTCGGGCCAAGTCCAATGTTTCTCTCTTCTCAAGCCATAGTTCGTCAAGGGTACACCTTGTGGGGCAGATGGAACGCTGTAGACGGTGTTCCATATCCTGAACTTCACCACAGTCGCATTGGTTGTCTCCTTCGTCCTTGAAGCCAAATTTGACTAGGTTTGCTTTAACTGGTGCTACGCCTGTTATGATGCGGTTCAGTTTTCTCCAAATCTTCCAGCTTGATATACTGCCGCTGGGTATTTCTCGTGAGGCAGGGTAGTCCTTCGGAGGCTCGTTCAATTCACTAGTGAGAAATCTCTTGCGGGATTTAAGTCTGCTACGTCCACATGAAGAACCATGCAGCGGGTGGCGCTCGTTGAAAATCTGTTTAAATTTTTCTGTATGTTCGTGCGCAATTCTTCGGGATTCAGGAGATGAGAATCCAGCTGCTTTGTATATTTTTCCAAGTGGAGTGGGTTTCATGCATCCTGTTGTTAGCCTGCATGTTTCATTAAGGACTGTAGTGACTTTTTTGGTATGTGTGGATCGAGACCATACAGGGCATGCATATTCTGCCGTGGAGAAGCAAAATGCTTGAGCAGTTGTTCGTAATACGGTCGGACTAGCTCCCCATTTACTATTCGTCAGTTTTCTTAAAATATTGTACCTGGCAGCATCTTTTTGGCAGGTTTTTTCACAGTGATATCTGTACGTCAGTGATCTATCCAGCACGACACCAGTGTATGCTGGTTTGTCCGTATGGTCCAGTTTGTTGCCATTCCAGGTGACGTTCAGCTTCCTGTTTGCCTGTTTTGTGCGGAGGTGGAAAGCGCTAACCTGTGTCTGAGATGGATTTGGTTTGAGGGAGTTCTCTTTATAGTATTCAGACATTACGTATAGCGAGCTTTCTAATTTCCCTTCAACTTCCTCGTAGCTATTTCCTTGCGCTGTAATGGCCAGATCATCGGCATACAAGAAATGGGTAGTACGTTCCGGTGTTGGTTGATCATTGGTGTATAGGTTAAATAGTAGGGGGGCCAGCACACTGCCCTGGGCGAGACCGTTCTTTTGTCGGCGCCATCGGCTTTTTTTCCGTCCAGCATTACATAGAACTGTCTGTTTTGCAGCAGAGATTCAATGATTTTTGTGAACTGATCATCCTTAAATGTACAGTACAGTTTTTCCATGAGGTTTCTGTGGTTAACGGTGTCGTATGGAAGACTTAAGTCCACCAATGCTACCTGTTACTTGTTTGTTTTCAAACCCTTCCTCTATGTGTTCTGTGAATGCTAGGATTTGACTGGTTCATGATTCCCCGGGTCTGAATCCAGCCTGTTGGGGAATGAGCTTTTGGTCTGCGATATTTGCTTTGCGGTTTAGGATTATTCGTTCGTACAGTTTGTACAGATGGCACAGGAGTGTTATTGGGCGGTAGTTCTTCGGTTGACCTGCGTCTTGCCCAGGTTTTAGTAGCGCCACTACCTATGATTTCCTCCACATCTTCGGGATCTTACACGTTTTTAAGCAATGATTAAAGAGCTGCAGGATCCATTGCTTGGCACTAGGTCCGAGCTGTTTGATCTGTTCCACGCATATATCGTCGACTCCCGCTGCTTTCCCGTTTTTCATTGAGTTCATTTCATGATTAAGACCTTTCATGGTAAATGGTATTTCGAACATGCTTGACTCTTGACTCTGAATTCTGCTGATTTTTATTTTCTGACATTTCTTGTTGGGTTTTCCATTTAGTAGGAGCTGATGGGAAATTTGATTGGGTGTTACTGAAGAGCATTGTGACAACACAAACTCTAATGTCGCCGCATCATTGCGAGCACGCCAGTAAGCTCACAGGCACTCTGCGCACATAATGACTGTGAGGCATCTATCTATCTCAAGGCATATGGTGTCGATAACCAGACCTCCACCTGTGCAACCATCGTATAGTTCACAAAAATGGCCAAGAACTGCAGTAGATGCAGTGAGTGTTGAGAGGTAGTCCTACGCCTCTCATGTAGCTTGTACTTGGAGTGCCATCTCCAAGACTTAAGCTGTCTCCAACTAAAAATCACTTTTCTTAGATTAGGAGATTCTGGTTTCATTCATCTTCTATTCTGGCACAACAGGTCACCAGTGTGGTGGCTTCATTTCTTAAAAATAAAGGTTTGAATTTCATTAAATATTATTCAATCTCAAGCAGTAAATCTCAGGAAATGTGATTCGCATCAACTACTGCAGTAAGTGACTTAAATAAAAAAAATTCCTTCGAGAATACTAATTTACCGTTGTAAAAACAACAAACGTCGCCCTGCAGTTAATATCTGACAGCATACAATAAAACATCTTCCGCTGCTATTGACACCGTTCACTAAAGCCAAAGAATACCAAATGACATATCAATTCAAAAGAGACATCTGTCCCCCACTCATTCCAAGTCTTTAAACGTTGGTTTTGTAGTACAGGAGTAATATAGTGGATCTTGGCGACCACATTTGAGTTACCTAATTTTAAGCACGCTAGTCACTGAGTCAAAATCGTTTGTTGTTTAGACTAGTGATATCAATTAATCTGCAAAATATGTCGACATATTGCACATAATAATGGTTTCATTTTACAAAAAAATTCATGTGGTTGTGTTATTTATGCACCTCCTGACATGTGCAGAGAATCTTCCAAGGTTCTCAGATGAATAATCTCACTTTAAAAGTGTTACTTTCGAAATGCACTGTTGTTGGTAACGGAAGAATACTGCTTACAAAATATTATCTTCTTGTGTTTACGTTTGCTACTTCTAGAGTTCTGAGTAAAATCTTGGCTAAATCTTAGGCAAGTTAACAACTGTATAACATCCAGAGGTATATGTCCCCAGAATTCTCTATACAGAGCTCAGAAATTATGTTGAAGTAACACTGCCACACTACTATTAATTCCAACCACTTAACAGGTATCGAAGCTACACACATTTTTCAGTAAAGGTATACCGTAAAATTTAAATTAGCTTCTATCTCATTGTTTTCTCGTTCCCACCACCCAAGCAACATGCTATTTAATTTATTATTGGAGTGTTTTTTTTTTCAGTTAAACATGTGTTCGCGTGCTCTCGCAAATTCAGATTCAGAATGCGACAGCTACTGAATTATCGGATACGGATTCCACTTTCATTTTATGTTAACAGAGACTGAGAGTCCACTGCATACATTGTGGCGTTAAAAATAACAGAGTGAATGAATGTTGTAGCACGGAAGTAAACGTTTACATCAGTTAAACAAGATTACAGTTTGAAGAGGAGAATGTTTTTATGCAGGAACTCTGGTTTGTCACTCTTCGATAAACTTGTAGTATTTGTCTGAAGCAAGGTGAAATTTATCAGCTGTAAATTTAGAGAAATGTATTGTGAAAGTTTGATCGTACTACTGAAACCAGGAAATTAAAATCAAATGAACAATTAAAACTGTTTCGTAAATTTTTAGGTTTTATTTTCAAAATTCAAAACCTAAACAATATCCATAATAATCGGTTTTGATACATACAGGATGCGGATAAGGCACCTGAAAGGCCAGGTCAGTACCAAGCAGCTGAAGATTGGCTACCAATGTGCTGTCTCCACTGGCACATCCCATATCATTTCTTAAAAACATGTAAAAACATAAGAAGTTTATTTTTCTTTAATTTATTGGCTTTGGCGGCCTGCCCTTACTGCCATCTCAAGTGTGGGATGTCAGTTACGACGATACGAATGTAGCGTCAACGCAACATCCTGTCCGCAGTCGAAGAAAATCTCCGACTCAGCTTGGAACTCAAAACCGAATTCGTTCCACAAGCAGTCCCCCACGCTGACAGCATAGCTACCGAGGCGGACTAACATAACAAGTTAGTACGTTTACAAAACATAAGAAATATTAATAAGCTCTATAAAAAGACTCTCCTTGATAATAGTCTCGTTATTAAGAATGAGGGATATAAATTACTTCCACAGCCTTACAATTTCGAATCCACTATTGATGGTACACTACCGGCCATTAAAATAGATACACCACGAATATAACGTGCTACAGATGCGAAATTTAACCGACAGGAAGAAGATGCTATGATATGCAAATGGTTAGATTTTCAGAGCATTCACACAAGGTTCGCGCCGGTGGTGACACCTACAACGTGCTGACACTAGGAAAGCTTCCAATCGATTGCTCATACAGAAACAGCAGTTGACCGGCGTTTCCTGGTGAAACGTTGTTGTGATGCCTCGTGTAAAGAGGAGAAATGCGTACCATCACGTTTTCGACTTTGATAAACGTCGGATTGTAGCCTATAGCGATTGCGGTTCACTGTATCGCAACATTGCTGCTCTCGCTGGTCGAGATCCAACGACTGTTAGCAGAATATGGAATCGGTGGGTTCAGGAGGGTAATACAGAACGCCATGCTGGATCCTAACGGCCTCGTATCACTAGCAGTCGAGATGACAGGCATCTTATCCGTATGGCTGTAACGGATCGTGCAGCGACGTCTCGGTTCCTGAGTCAACACATGGGGACGTTTGCAAGACAACAACCATCTGCACGAACAGTTCGACGACGTTTGCAACAGCATGGACTATCAGCTCGGAGACCATGGCTGCGGTTACCCTTGACGCTGCATCACAAGAGAGGAGCGCCTGCTATGGTGTATTCAACGACGAACCTGGGTGCACGAATGGCAAAACGTCATTTTTTCGGTCGAATTCAGGTTCTGCTACAGCATCATGATGGTCGCATCCGTGTTTGGCGACATCACAGTGAACGCACTTTGGAAGCGTGTATTCGTAATCGCCATACTGGCGTAACACCCGGCGTGATGGTATGGGGTGCCACTGGTTACGCGTCTCGGTCACCTCTCGTTCGCATTGACGGCACTTTGAACAGTGGACGTTACATTTCAGATGTGTTACGACCCGTGACTCTATCCTTCATTCGGCCGGCCGCGGTGGTCTAGCGGTTCTAGGCGCTCAGTCCGGAACCGCGCGACTGCTACGGTCCCAGGTTCGAATCCTGCCTCGGGGATGGATGTGTGTGATGTCCTTAGGTTAGTTAGGTTTAAGTAGTTCTAAGTTCTAGGGGACTTATGACCACAGATGTTAAGTCCCATAGTGCTCAGAGCCGTATAATTCATTCGATCCCTGCGAAACCCAACATTTCAGCAGGATAATGTATGACTGCATGTTGCAGGTCCTGTATGGGCCTTTCTGGATACAGAAAATGTTCGACTGCTGCCGTGGCCAGCACATTCTCCAGATCTCTCACCAATTGAAAATGTCTGCTCAATGGTGGCCGAGCAACTGGCTCGTCACAATACTCCAGTCACTGCTGTTGATGAACTGTGGTATCGTGTTAAAGCTGCATGAGCAGCTGTACCTGAACACGCCATCCAAGCTCTGTCTGACTCAATGCCCAGGCGTATGAAGGCCGTTATTACGCCCAGAGATGATTGTTCTGGGTACTGATTTCTCAGGATCTATGCACCCAAACTGCGTGAAAATGTAATCACATGTCAGTTCTAGTATAATACACAGGGTGTTACAAAAATGTACGGCCAAACTTTCAGGAAACATTCCCCACACACAAATAAAGAAAATATGTTATGTGGACATGTGTCCGGAAACGCTTAATTTCCTTGTTAGAGCTCATTTTAGTTTCTTCCACCTACGCTCAATGGAGCACGTTATCATGATTTCATACGGGATACTCTACCTGTGCTGCTAGAACATGTGCCTTTACAAGTACGTCACAACATGTGGTTCATGCACGATGGAGCTCCTGCACATTTCAGTCAAAGTGTTCGTACGCTTCTCAACAACAGATTCGATGACCGATGGATTGGTAGAGGCGGACCAATTCCATGTCCTCCACGCTCTCCTGACCTCAACCCTCTTGACTTTCATTTATGGTGGCGTTTGAAAGCTCTTGTCTACGCGACCCCGGTACCAAATGTAGAGACTCTTCGTGCTCGTATTGTGGACTGCTGTGATACAATACGCCATTCTCCAGGGCTGCATCAGCGCATCAGGGATTCCATGCGACGGAGGGTGGATGCATGTATCCTCGCTAACGGAGGACATTTTGAACATTTCCTGTAACAAAGTGTTTGAAGTCACGCTGGTACGTTCTGTTGCTGTGTGTTTCCATTCCATGATTATTGTGATTTGAAGAGAGGTAATAAAATGAGCTCTAACATGGAAAGTAAGCGTTTCCGGACACATGTCCACATAACATATTTTCTTTCTTTGTGTGTGAGGAATGTTTCCTGAAAGTTTGGCCGTACCTTTTTGTGGTTCAAATGGCTCTGAGCACTATGGGACTCAACTGCTGAGGTCATTAGTCCCCTAGAACATAGAACTAGTAAACCTAACTAACCTAAGGACATCATACACATCCATGCCCGAGGCAGGATTCGAACCTGCGACCGTAGCGGTCTCGCGGTTCCAGACTGCAGCGCCAGAACCGCGCGGCCACTTCGGCCGGTGTACCTTTTTGTAACACCCTGTATTTGTCCAATGAATACCCGTTGATCACGTGCATTTCTTTTTGTTGTAGCAGAAATGGTGGCCAGTAGTGTATGTTTATACAGCCAACCGAAGTATTAAGAATTGATTAATAGCACCTGATGGGAGGGTGCTCATCGCGTCTATGACATACCAGCACCTTTATACATTAGAATCAGATGACTTTCTCTTGTCCTATGTGGTACATAGAGAAAATAAAAATATCTTGTGGGCTCGGGGACGTAGCTGACGGTGGGGAGAAAAGGGTCCAATACAGTACACCTCTTGATGACATCGCGTTTTTAGCGTAACAGATAGCATCAATACGTACCATGACAAATGACAGAAATAAGGCCGAAATGCTGAAGTCGGTCTTCCAATCTGCTTCCACCACGTAGGGCGGTAATATTGTTCCTCCTTTCAATCAGTGCACAAATACCGAAATGAAAGTTATAGAGATAAGCGTTCGTGATATAGAAAATCAATTGAAACTGCTCAACAGTAGAGAGGCATCTAGACTGCACGAAATACCTGTGAGGCTCTACAGACATTATGTGAAAGAACTAGCTCACCTTTTAGTAGCAGCTTGTCGTACATCACTGCAGCAACGAATGGTATCTAGCAATTGAAGAAAAGCGCAGGTCATTCCTTTTTCAAGAAAGACAGATACACACCTTTATATAATTATAGGTCTATATCGCTGACATAGGTCTGTTGTAGAATTATGGAACATCAGTCCTCAGAGTCTTTTGCGGTGGTATGACTGAATAAAATGACTCGAACTTTCGATGGCTATCTTCGCCATCGTCGTTAGTAGTAGGAAATCACTGACTGCTGGGGCTAGCAAGGTTTTCCGCTTATATAGGCACTGCAGTATCTGGCTCCGATTAGAAGGGGCAGAAACGATGCATGCACGGAAAGTGAGTTGCGCAGACCACAGAAGCTCGAGTCGGCCGTGGTATCAGTGAGCTCACTACAAGCGCCAAGCGTCTGTCTTCGTTTTCTTTCGATATCCAAAGCCTGCCTGCGTATATCGAAAGGATGCAAAGACGGATGCTTGGCGCCTGTAGTGAGTGGTTTCAAATGTGGCGCCAGCTCATCGCGTCGAGGCCCACGGGAAAGACAGGCCTTGGCGCGTACGTCGCAGCGCGTGACACTGCAGGTCTCACGCGTTCCAGCAGCTGTCTCCGGCGGGGAGAAAGTAACTATTTCAAATAAGTTTAATAATTCGTAACCTCGTGTTAAAATACATGCAAGTTCTCGATAGCACACCACAAAATTAAGGTCTACATTGCGTACCTTTTCAATAAAATATTGCTTTCCTATGAGCTCTGCGCCACACTTCTCGAACGCTCGGCTCCGTGAAAGGCCCACGAGAAAGCAATATTTAATTGAAAAGATACGCATTAAAGCTCTTAACTTTGTCGTGTGTTATTGAGAGCTTGAATGCATTTAAACGTGCAGCCAAGAACCATGAAATTCGTCTGAAATACACATCCAAAAAAGTTTTCCATCACCTCGGTTCCGAGAGTTCCGGAACCTGTACAGAAAATTGGAGTAGAGATCAACATAAACATCATTTCCGCCCTTTTTATTGCTCATGAAAACCATACATTGCATGCTGTACCACCATACGGAGAGACCCTCAGATATGGTGACCCAGATTGCTGTACACACCGGTACCTCTAATACCCAGTAGCACATCCAATTGCATTGATGCATGTCTGTATTCGTCGTGGCATACTATCCACGAGTTCATCACTGCACTGTTGGTCCAGTTTGCCCCACTCTTCAACGGCGATTCGGCATAGATCCCTTAGAGTGATTAGTGGGTCACGTCGTCCATAAACAGCCCTTTTCAATCTATCCCAGGCATGTTCGATAGGTTTCATGTCTGGAGAACGTGATGGCCCCTCTAGTCGAACGATGTCGTTATCCTGAAGGAAGTCATTCACAAAATGTGCACGAAGGTGGCGCGAATTATCGTCCATGAAGACGAATGCCTCGCCAATGTGCTGCTGATATGGTTGCACTAGCGGTCGGAGGATGGTATTCACGTATCGTGCAGCCGTTACAGCACCTTCCATGACCACCAGCGGCGTACGTCGTCCCCACATGATGGAAACATCAGGGAACCTCCACCTTGCCGCACTCGCTGGACAGTGTGACTGAGACGTTGAGCCTGTCGGGGTTGCCTCCAAACATGTCTCAGGCGATTGTCTGGTTGAAGGCAGACGCGATACTCATCGGTGAAGAGAACGTGATGCCAATTCTGAGAGGTCCATTCGTCATGCTGTTGGGCCCATCTGTATCGCGTTGCATGGCGTCGTGGTTGCAAAGGTGGACCTCGCCATGGGCGTCGGGAGTGAAGTTGCGCATCATGCAGCCTACTGCGCACAGTTTGAGTAGTAACACGACGTCCTGTGGGTGCAGGAAAAGCATTTTTCAACATGGTTTTGTTGCTGTCAGGGTTCCTCCGAGCCATAATCCGCAGTAGTAGCCCTTGAGTGGCCTGAATGAGGCATGTCATCAACAGTTCCTGTCTCTCTGTATCTTTTCCATGTCCGAGCAACATCGCTTTGATTCACTCAGAGACGCCTGGACACTTCCCTTATTGAGAGCCCTCCTGGCACAAAGTAACAATGCGGACGCGATATAACCCCAGTATTGACCGTCTAGGCACGGTTGAACCACAGCAACACGAGCCGTGTACCTCCTTCCTGGTTGAATGACTGGAACTGATGGGTTGTCGGACTCCCTCTGTCTAATAATCGCTGCTCAAACATGGTCGTTTACATAGTTGGGCGGGTTTAGTGACATCTCTGAACAGTCAAAGGGACTGTGTCTGTGATACAATATCCACAGTCAACGTCTATCCCCAGGAGTTCTGGGAACTGGGATGATGCAAAACTTTTTTTAATGTGTCTTGTTACCCACTCCTCGCCGGAACGGCTGCTGGCACTCGTAAGGCCTATAGTGTCAAGCGCTGTGACGTACGCGTCACGATCTGTCTTTCTCGTGAGCCTCGCCTCGAGCCATCTGACGTCACTGTTCCCGCGGCGGAGTGGCGCTGCTGCGAGCTGTGCAGTTTGCCTTCTTCCCAGGCTTCATTACGGCCCTCTCTGATTTGTGCTAGGTGCTGCGAAGCGGGAAACATTGCCGGACCCGGCATTTAATCGTCTTTTGCTCTGACGAGAATGATGGAGATAGCCATGGAAAGCTCGAGCGTTTTATTCGGAACGACTCGGCTTGGAAACCGAGAAAATTTTATTCTGTTATGGAACATCTATAAATATCAACATGGATTCCGCAAACAGAAATCTTGCGAAACTCACCTGGCTCTGGTCGTCCATGAGATCCAGAATGTTGTAGACAAAGACGCTCAGGCTGATGCAATATTCCTTGATTTCCGGAAGGGATTAGATACAACTGTACCTTGCCAGTTAATGAGCAAAATAGAAGCTTACCGAGTGTTGGGCCAGATTTGTGGCCAAAACGCAATTTCAAGAGTGCCCCAAAGGATTGTTACAGGGTCGCTACTATTTACTACGTGCCGGTCGAAGTGAAGGAAGGTCGATTTGTATTGATACCAAAAAGCAAACACCGAGAAACCTTAGATAACTTCCGACCGATTACTTTACTCAATTTTGATTACAAAACCTTTGCCAGAGCACTCAACAGCAGATTGTCTCCATTAATAAAGCACGTGATTCACAACCATCAATCATGCTTCCCTGGTCGCATTATTATGACGCCGCTTTCGGAATATAGAGATGTAATCGCCATAGCGTCAGTCACTAACGTGAATCTCGCATTGCTGTTTATCGACTTTTGCAAGGTATTTGATCGCGTCCGCCACGAGTACCTCCTACAGCTACTGCAGGGTGTGGTTTTGATCAACGGGTTATTAATGTCGGTGCAACATTTCGTCACGGGAATTACAACCAACGTCAGCGTAAATGGACAGCTTACTCAGCCCATCGATGTCCAAAGAGGATTGCAGCAGGGGAGCCCTCTCTCCATGATGTTATTTGTTTTATCGCTCGAGCCGCTCTATTCATGACAAACTTAGAGGCCTTTCGATCGCCGGGACGTCCTTCGTGGTTCGTGCCTACGCCGACGACGTCGGAGTGTTACTGCGCAATGACGGAGACGTATCAACCCTCAAGACCGCGGTAGACGAGTACTGTCGTGCTAAAATCAACGCCGATAATTGCATCTTTGTCAACATTCGAGGATTCGACGCAGTTATTGCACCTTGGGCGAAGCGTGCCGAAGCTCACACCACTCTGGGGATGATTATCGACAAATTCTCGCTAAAAATGAATGCAAAAAATTGGAAGCAGGTCACCAATAAAATGCAAGGTGCCATCTATGAAAACGATGGCGGTCCGTTGACATTCTCCAACGCATACGACTCTTGGGAGTTATATATTCAGTAAAGCGTACTATATGGCCCAAATATTTCCAGTCCCCAAGATGCAGGCCAAACACGTGATGAAACTCTCTAATAGATTTATCTGGCAAGGGCATCTGTTCAAAGTGAAATACACCACGCTGACGTCTTCCAGACAGGCCGGTGGACTCAACATGCCTGACATTAACCGAAAGTGTATCGCGTTATATATTAAACGAATCACCCACTTGTTGGACAAGGAACGAACCTCTCAGCGTAACCAGTTGGCTGTTCCGAACCTTAAAACCCACCGATATGCACCCACCCATTGATGTAGGTAAAATGCATTACAAACTACGACATGTCAACCAGTTTTTTCTTGAAGTAAGCTATATTGATGGACATTATTTCACGCAGGATTTACCGACGGCGCACCTGTTATTAAAAGATGGACATCTCCAATAGTCCGGAATCCCATTGAACTTAAATACCCGAGTGTTCATTAGATGGCAGTTTGGGACAACATAAGTTTAACCGTCCACATTGCTGAGGTGGCATCCACATGGTATAAAGTGGTAAACGATGTTATACCGACTAATGAAAGGTTGCATAAAATCGGCTTATGTGACAGTGATAAATGCGTCCGCTGTGGTCTGGTCGACACCTTACACCATCGCTTCACTTGCGACGGCCATCTCATTAGCTGGAAATGGGTGCAGCCGAGGCTGGGCCTGATTACCCGCAGCAGCCCAGCCAGCCACTGCACTGACATCCTGCTCTGACTGGCCACGAAACATTTTCCCGCTACCAAGAACAACACCGTGATGTGGCTCTAAGGACAGCTTGTGACATATGTCATCCACAATAGTGAAGATGATCTCATTAGTTTCGAGGCTTATATGAGAACGGTACGTTGGAAGATAAAACGTTACCCAAATTTCAGGACGGTGTTAGGTACCATGTTAGACATAATTTTCGAAAAACAAGGCGTAGAGTAATTCTCGACTCCGGTAAGGACACAAATCACATACAAGACTATGTAGCGAACAAAATACACAACGAATAAGGGGTTACACCAGTTCCTAGGTCTGCTACCGACTTCTCAGTGGTGTTATTAACTTCATTTGACATTTTCCTTAATTTACGTTGCCTGTGCGTGTCTTTGTTATTCGTTTGTATGCTCCAAATGACTTTATGTGAAGAGTTTGGACGGTTGTGAATCAATTGACAGAACTGCAAATCTAGTTAAGACAGTCAATTATATACATATATATTTTGAAATTCTCTTTAATATGTTTGCGTTTTGGGTCTATGTCTCTGTCTGGACTGAAGATCCTCTTGTCAGTTTAATACATTTGTTCTGTTTTGTAAGTTTACAATTGGCACAATATGACACTATATTGAAATGTGTCCTTCAGTCTGTTGTGCGATACCGTTCGTGTTGACACACTTCCAGTACTTTATTATTTTGTTTTTGTGCTTATGTGCTTACATGATTGTTTTAATAAAGAAAAAAAAATTACTGCTCTTGTTAATCATCCAGTGGATAATGTTGAAGACTCCGTGAGGCTGCTCGCGGGCGATCCTTTCGTCCATAGAGGGGCTGCAAGGTCAGTAAACTTGTGAGTTACCCGCTATGCGTTTATGTATGAAATTTAGCCCAAATTTACCACCCACTCTACAAAACGTCTACGTATTACTAAAACTATTCACCCACAAACAATTATCCAACTAAATCTTGTATGCTAACCTTTGACTGAACAGAACCTAATTTGATTTGAACTGTATTGGTCTGAATACAACTGAAGTAAAACGATTATCTAGCTCCAACCAAAATTTCCACTCACCTCGCGTCTTCACAGAAATGTTAGAGATTTTTCGGAGGCACAACAGCGAACAGCAAGCAGGCAGCGGCTAAGCTATATTTTCTATTTGTTAAATAAAGTTCCCAAACAATATTCAAACTGTTGCATACCACAAGGTACTATGTGGTAATGCATACTGATAAATCTTCTGTAAACAGCGAGATGGAAAGAGTAACTATTTCTATGAAATGATATTCCAAGACAACCAATTTAGAATGAAGTATGTATTCAAAAAGACAGAGAAAAACTTCGCGTCGTCTTCGCTCTTAACATTGACTTGAATAATACTATGGTTAATAAAGGCAACAATGATTTAAAAAGAGTAAAATGTTAACAGAAAATTTCTATAAAAACCAGACAGCTTAATCAATTGATACGTTAATGCTTGACTCAGCGATATTGGGTGGTCTTTCTCTCAGCTCTGAGCAAGCTAACCAAATTAACTAGCTGACAACAGACTAGTGGCGCAGTGCTGCAGTCTTACCTCAAACTATTTCTCTCAAAAAAAAAAAGTTAAAATTTGCATTCTTTTCGCCTTTCAATTTATACATCGTATTCATCCTTGCTGGACTTTACAACATAAGTCAACACAGCACTACCGAATACGTCCATTACCTACCACACTTCAACTAAGAATGTATCAAACTTCGCAGAGGCAAAGACTATGCCACAAGAAGATCAAAGGTTTCAGAATGAAATTTTCGCTCTGCAGCGGAGTGTGCGCTGATATGAAACTTCGTGGCAGATTAAAACTGTGTGCCGAACCGAGACTCGAACTCGGGACCTTTGCCTTTCGCGAGCAAGTGCTCTACCAACTGAGCTACCCAAGCACGACTCACTTTCCCGCGAAAGGCAAAGGTCCTAAGACCAAAAGTTGTTTAACAGCAACATAGCTAGCTATCACTCTGACGTTCACATCGATAACTTACAAATATCAAAATGACATGCCCACCTTACAGACTGTAGCGAAATGTAGAGAGACCTGCAGAAGATTGATGATCCGTGCAGGGACTGGGAATTGACTCTTAACGTAACTAAACCTAACGTACTGCGCATAAGTAGGTGGAAGATCATCAGGTGTTCGATTACACCACAAGCGATAAAACACTGGAAACAGTAACTACCATAAGATATGTAGTGTGACTTCCCGGAGTAAACGAAAGTGGGTTCCCTACATAAAACAAATACACTCATAGAAAAAAATCGCAACACCAAAAAATAATTAATATAGAGTAATGAAATTTCAGGAAGGCATTTGCCTAGGCAACACTTTTAAGCGATTATCGCTGCAAGATCAAAGGGTAATGCAAGCGTGAGATAAACGATCGCAAATTTGAAATGTTAGTACATTAATAACCGATGTAACCACCAGAATGTTGCATGCAAGCAAGAAAACGTGGTGCTGGAAGTCAGTGTGTGGGACGGAGTGCCATGCCTGTTGCACTTGGTCGGTCAGTACAGGAAGGTTAATGCCATTTGTGGATGACACTGGAGTTGACGTCCGATGATGTCTCGTAAGTGCTTGACTGGAGGCAGATCTGGTGATCGAGCAAGCCAAAGCAACATGTCGGTACTCTTTAGAGCACGTTTGTTTACAGCAACGCTAGTGGGCGAGTGTTATCCTGTTGGAAGATACTCCTGGAATCCTGCTCATGAATGGCAGTACAACAGTCGAATATCCCGACTGACGTAGAAATCTGCAGTCACGGTGCATGGGATAACCACGAGAGTGCTATTGCTGTCATATGAAAACGCCCCCTTGACAGTAACTCCAGGTGTAGGTCTAGTGTATCAAGCGCACAAACAGGTTGGTTGCAGCCTCTTACCTGCGCTCCTTATAACCAACATAGGCCATCACTGCCACCGAGACAGAACCAGCTTTCGTCAGAAAATACAACACACCTCCATTCTGCCCTCCAATGAGCTTTCGCTTGATACCGCGGTAGTTGGGATCAATGGAGTGCATGCTACAGGGCGTCTGGCTCGGAGCTGTCCTTGAAGTATCCGATTTGTAACAGTTCGTTGTGTCACAGTGGTGCCAACTGTTGCTCAAACTGCTACTGCAGATGCATTACAATGCGCCAGAGCCATGCGCCGAACACGGTGGTCTTCCCTCGTGTTAGTGCCACGTGGCCGTCCGGAGCCGGGCCTTCTTGTGACCATACACTCCTGCGACCACCGTGCCAGCAACTATTTACAGGGCCTACATTCCTGCCAGATCATTCTGCAATATCGCAGAAGGAACGTACGGCTTCTCGTAGCCCTGTTACACGACGTCGTTCAAACTCAGAGAGGAATAGGTAATTGTGTCTTTGTCGCCTTAAAGGCATCCTTGACTAACATCAACTCACCATGTCCAGTCTCGAAGGTAACTAGCGCTCACGACAGTTACAGCGTGTATTTAAACCAAACCCGATTTGCATCCTCAAACTGACACTACTAGCGCCACTCTTAATGTGAATGGCGCGAAACTTGAACAGACATCATCTTTCAGATGTAGAAATACGCCTACCAACTTTCGTTAGTGACGTAAAACTCTTTCTTGGCAACGCGATTTCTTTTTCTCATCAGTGTAGAAGGAAAAGCAGATGCAAGAATGAGATTCATTTGTAAAATCGTAAGGAAATATAATTATTCCACGAAAGAAGCGGGCCGGCCGAAGTGGCCGTGCGGTTAAAGGCGCTGCAGTCTGGAACCGCAAGACCGCTACGGTCGCAGGTTCGAATCCTGCCTCGGGCATGGATGTTTGTGATGTCCTTAGGTTAGTTAGGTTTAACTAGTTCTGAGTTCTAGGGGACTAATGACCTCAGAAGTTGAGTCCCATAGTGCTCAGAGCCATTTGAACCATTTTGAAAGAAGCGGCTTACAAACCACTCTTTCGACCATTTTCTGAGTACTGTTCATGAGTCTGCGATACTTAGCAAGTAGGATTAAGAGAAGAGATAGAGAAGATGCAATGAAGAGCGACATGTTTCGTCACGGAGTCGTTTACTCGTCACAAGAGCGTTACGGAGATGCTCAAAAACATGTTACTTGCGCCCACACACATCTCACCGAATGATCATGACGAGAAAAGTGGAGAAAATAGATGTCATACGAAGTTTTACCGAAAGCCATTTCCGAACGTGTCGTTCATGAGTGGAACAGGAAAGGGGTGGAAAAGACTGTAGACCAGATACATTCTCCGGAGTAGTGCTGTAGAGGAATACCGCACTGCTGTTCCTTCTCTAAATCACCGCACGAACGAAAAATGGCTGACATCGAAATAAGTGTCCAAGGAATAGAAAAGCAACTGAAATCACTCAATAGAGGGAAGTCCTCTAGACCTGATGGGATACCAATTCGATTCTACACAGAGTACGTGAAAGAACTTGCCCCCCTTCTAACAGCCGTGTACCGCAAGTCTCTAGAGGAACGGAAAGTTCCAAATGATTGGAAAAGAGCACAGGTAGTCCCAGTTTTCAAGAAGGGTCGTCGAGCAGATGCGCAAAACTATAGACCTATATCTCTGACGTCGATCTGTTGTAGAATTTTAGAACATGGTTTTTGCTCGCGTATCATTTCGTTTTTGGAAACCCAGAATCTACTCTGTAGGAAACAACATGGATTCCGGAAACAGCGATCGTGTGAGACCCAACTCGCTTTATTTGTTCATGAGACCCAGAAAATATTAGATACAGGCTCCCAGATAGATGCCATTTTCCTTGACTTCCGGAAGGCATTCGATACAGTTCCGCACTGTCGCCTGATAAACAAAGTTAGAGCCTACGGAATATCAGACCAGCTGTGTGGCTGGATTGAAGAGTTTTTAGCAAACAGAACACAGCATTTTGTTCTCAATCGAGAGACGTCTACAGACGTTAAAGTAACCTCTGGCGCGCCACAGGGGAGTGTTATAATTTTCACAGTGTATATAAATGACCTAGTAGATAGTGTCGGAAGTTCCATGCGGCTTTTCGCGGATAATGCTGTAGTATACAGAGAAGTTGCAGCATTAGAAAATTGCAGCAAAATGCAGGAAGATCTGCAGCGGATAGGCACTTGGTGCAAGGAGTGGCAACTGACCCTTAACATAGACTAATGTAATGTATTGCGAATACATAGAAAGAAGGATCCTTTATTGTATGATTATATGATAGCGGGTTGACGGAGGAGGTAGAGAAGATCCAAAGAAGAGCGGCGCGTTTCGTCACAGGCTTATTTGGTAAGCGTGATAGCGTTACGGAGATGTTTAGCAAACTCAAGTGGCAGACTCTTCAAGAGAGGCGCTCTGCATCGCGGTGTAGCTTGCTGTCCAGGTTTCGACAGGGTGCATTTCTGGTTGAAGTATCGAATATATTGCTTCCCCCTACTTATACCTCCTGAGGAGATCACGAATGTAAAATTAGAGAGATTCGAGCACGCACGGAGGCTTTCCGGCAGTCGTTCTTCCCGCGAACTATACGCGACTGGAACAGGAAAGGGAGGTAATGACAATGGCACGTAAAGTGCCCTCCGCCACACACCGTTAGGTGGCTTGCGGAGTATAAATGTAGATGTAGACCCGAGTACGGCATGCTGAAGAGTGTAGAGTGAAACTTAATAAGACAAACAACAAGGAGGGAAACCAAGTGGAAGAATATGAAGGGGAGAAACTGAGCGAGTGAAACTACTCAAATACCTAGTTAGTTGAGTCAAGAGAGTAGGGCACGCAGTCAAGGAATATAAACCAGAACTGAAATGAAGTAATAACATTGTAACAGGGAGAAAAAGCTAATATGTGGGAGACGGGAGCTATAAACAGTAAAAGATTGATGAAGTATTATGTCTGCGTTGTAGTTTTGTGTAGGGATAGAGAGTGTACGATAAGGAAGGATCACGAAAGGAGGTTAGAGGCTTCTGAAGCGGTATGAAGACTGTCAGGAAGGCTACTAAGCTGAACAGAAACAGTTAATATGCACAATAGCTGTGTTTAGTACTTGTATTAATGTATCTACCTTGTGCATCCCCCAAACACGGTGTCTCGTTAACTGTAACAGCAAGTGAGGTCTGTCAGTGGGTAACATACCGAATTCGCTTTCAAGAGGTATGTGACGTAGTTGACCGCGCTTGTGTCGGGATTCCCTATTCATGCATCTTGACATAAATTTTACGCGTTCCCCCCAGATAATTTCGAGCGAATGCTGGACAGGTTCGTTGACAAGGCGGAGTCCGGTTTCTTTCACTACCCTAGCCGACTAACGTAATAGTGCTTTATTAACGACCTCGACGGCGGGACATTTAGCGAAGTCTTGTGACAGCCAGAGCGAGAGCACCAGCAGCAACGAGTACTGTTTGTATAAAGCGTTTATTTTGCATTTTGTTTACGACCTTCCACTAAGGAAGGGATTCTATTTGTGTTTATCTGCTCTGCATAGTAACTAACAGTTCTTGATAAAACTTTACGTAGTTTTCGTGTTAGATTTCTTAGTGTTTTCTTGATCGTTTAGAACAGAAAGCGCCCTAAAACCGTCTTTTGTTTGTTTCGCGGCCGTTAGCCACTAGTCACTTGAATCAGCAGTTGTCTTGTGACAGCCAGAGCGAGAGCACCAGCAGCAGCGAGTACTGTTTGTATAAAGCGTTTTTGTACTTATTTGCTGCGCTTAGCTTTTAAATAGTTTTTCTGGGAAAACCTAGCGTAGTTTTCGCGTTTCGTATTTCAGTGAGTGTTTCTTGATTATCAGAGTAGCTCATCAGAAGATTATCTTGGGAATTTGTCACCGTATAGAGTAGGGTAAACATAGTCATGTGTAGGGACTGTGGTTGTTGTGAGCGGACGCAAGGAGAATTGGCCACTCTTCGGGGGCAGGTGGAGGCTTTGTCTGTTAGGCTCATCGAGCTCGAGGCGCAGGCGTCGGCTCGTAGTGGCGTTGGGGCAACTGTGGTGAGACCTATGCCTACTTCGGTGGCCTTGGAATCACATGGAACCCCTGATGTCGCTGCGTCTTCCGGCAGTGAGCATCTTATCGGTCAGCCATCACTCCAGGGTGAATGGCGGACAGTGGTGGGCTCGCGCGTGCCTGGCCGAAAGGCGAAGGTGGGATCTGGCCGCGTGGCAGCTGCCTTACCCCTTTCCAACAGGTACGGGGTGCTTCCTAGTGGTGATGACATCGTTTCCGAGCCACCACAGGATGCCTCGCCTGTTGGGCCAGTGGCCGATTCTCCGGCAAGGTCCCGACAGTCACAGAGGGCGGGCCTATTAGTTATAGGGAGCTCCAACGTTAGGAGGGTTATGGAGCCCCTCAGGAAAATAGCGGGTAGGTCGGGGAAGAATGCCAGTGTGCACTCGGTGTGCTTGCCGGGGGGTCTCGTCCGTAATGTGGAGGAGGCCCTTCCGGCAGCTATTGAACGCACTGGGTGTGACCGGCTGCAGATAGTAGCACATGTCGGAACGAATGACGCCTGCCGCTTGGGTTCTGAGGCCATCCTTGGTTCCTTCCGGCGGCTGGCTGATTTGGTGAAGACAACCAGCATCGCACGCGGAGTGCAAGCTGAGCTTAATATCTGCAGCATAGTGCCCAGAGTCGATCGCGGTCCTCTGGTTTGGAGCCGTGTTGCAAATTCATCGACCTCCGTTATTGGGTGGAGAACTGTAGGGCCCCCCTAGACAGGTCAGGCGTGCACTACACACCGGAAGCAGCTACTAGGGTAGCAGAGTACGTGTGACGTGCACACGGGGGTTTTTTAGGTTAGAGGGACCCCCCCTTGGGCGAAACGATAAAATACCTGACGGCTTACCAGAGAGGACATTATCATCGTTGATAAAGAACGTCCGTCCTCAGAGGCCAAAAACAGGAAAAGTTAACGTAATATTGGTAAACTGCAGGAGTATCCAGGGCAAGGTTCCTGAATTAGTATCTCTTATTGAAGGAAACAGTGCGCATATAGTATTAGGAACGGAAAGTTGGTTAAAACCGGAAGTGAACAGTAACGAAATCCTAGACACAGAATGGAATATATACCGCAAGGATAGGATAAACGCCAATGGTGGAGGAGTATTTATAGCAGTAAAGAATTCAATAATATCCAGTGAAGTTATTAGCGAATGCGAATGTGAAATAATCTGGGTTAAGTTAAGTATCAAAGGTGGGTCAGATATGATAGTCGGATGCTTCTATTGACCACCTGCATCAGCAACCGTAGTAGTTGAGCGCCTCAGAGAGAACCTGCAGAACGTCGTGAAGAAGTTTCGTGATCATACTATTGTAATAGGGGGAGACTTCAATCTACCAGGTATAGAATGAGATAGTCACACAATCAGAACTGGAGCCAGGGACAGAGACTCTTGTGACATTATCCTGACTGCCTTGTCCGAGAATTACTTCGAGCAGATAGTTAGAGAACCAACTCGTGAAGCTAACGTTTTAGACCTCATAGCAACAAATAGACCGGAACTTTTCGACTCCGTGAATGTAGAAGAGGGTATCAGTGATCATAAGTCAGTGGTTGCATCAATGACTACAAGTGTAATAAGAAATGCCAAGAAAGGAAGGAAAATATATTTGCTTAACAAGAGTGATAGGGCACAAATCGCAGAATATCTGAGTGACCACCATCAAACGTTCATTTCTGAGGAAGAGGATGTGGAACAAAAATGGAAAAAATTCAGAAACATCGTCCAGTACGCCTTAGATAAGTTCGTACCGACTAAGGTCCAAAGCGAGGGGAAAGATCCACCGTGGTATAACAATCATGTACGAAAGGTACTACGGAAACAAAGAAAGCTTCATCATAGGTTTAAGAGTAGTCGAATCATAGCTGATAAGGAAAAGCTGAACGAAGCGAAAAAGAGCGTAAAGAGAGCAATGAGAGAAGCATTCAACGAATTCGAACATAAAACATTGGCAAACAATCTAAACAAGAACCCTAAAAAGTTTTGGTCATATGTAAAATCGGTAAGCGGATCTAAATCCCCTATTCAGTCACTCGTTGACCACGATGGCACCGAAACAGAGGACGACCGAAGAAAGGCAGAAATACTGAATTCAGTGTTCCGAAACTGTTTCACTGCGGAAAATCGTAACACGGTCCCTGACTTCAGCCGTCGCACGGACGCCAAAATGGAAAATATTGAAATAAACGATATCGGAATTGAAAAACAACTGCTATCACTTAGTAGCGGAAAAGCATCCGGACCAGACGAGATACCCTTAAGATTCTACAGTGATTATGCTAAAGAACTTGCCCCCTTTCTATCAGCAATTTATCGTAGATCGCTGGAAGAACGTAAAGTACCTAGCGACTGGAAGAAAGCGCAGGTCGTTCCCATTTTCAAGAAGGGTCATAAATCAGATGCGAATAATTGTAGGCCTATTTCGCTTACGTCAATCTGTTGTAGAATAATGGAACATGTTTTGTGTTCTCGTATTATGACGTTCTTAGATAATACAAATCTCCTTCATCATAACCAACATGGATTCCGCAAACAGAGATCATGTGAAACTCAGCTCGCCCTATTTGCCCAAGAAATTCACAGTGCCGTAGACACTGGCGAGCAGATTGATGCCGTATTCCTGGACTTCAGGAAGGCATTTGATACGGTTCCGCACTTACGTTTAGTGAAAAAAATACGAGCTTACGGAATATCGGGCCAGGTTTGTGATTGGATTCAGGATTTCCTAGAAGAAAGAACACAACATGTCATTCTTAACGGTTCAAAATCTGCAGATGTAGAGGTAATTTCGGGAGTATCGCAGGGAAGCGTGATAGGACCTTTATTGTTTACAATATACATAAATGACTTAGTTGACAACATCGGTAGCTCCGTGAGGCTGTTTGCAGATGACACGGTTGTCTACAAGAAAGTAGCAACATCAGAAGACTCGTACGTACTCCAGGAGGACCTGCAGAGGATTAATGCATGGTGCGACAGCTGGCAGCTTTCCCTAAACGTAGATAAATGTAATATAATGCGCATACATAGGGGCAGAAATCCATTCCAGTACGATTATGCCATAGGTGGTAAATCATTGGAAGCGGTAACGACCGTAAAATACTATCCGGAGCGATCTGAAGTGGAATCATCACATAAAACAAATAGTGGGAAAAGCAGGCGCCAGGTTGAGATTCATAGGAAGAATTCTAAGAAAATGTGACTCATCGACGAAAGAAGTAGCTTACAAAACGCTTGTTCGTCCGATTCTTGAGTATTGCTCATCAGTATGGGACCCTTACCAGGTTGGATTAATAGAAGAGATAGACATGATCCAGCGAAAAGCAGCGCGATTCGTCATGGGGACATTTAGTCAGCGCGAGAGCGTTACGGAGATGCTGAACAAGCTCCAGTGGCGGACACTTCAAGAAAGGCGTTACGCAATACGGAGAGGTTTATTATCGAAATTACGAGAGAGCACATTCCGGGAAGAGATGGGCAACATATTACTACCGCCCACATATATCTCGCGTAATGATCACAACGAAAAGATCCAAGAAATTAGAGCAAATACGGAGACTTACAAGCAGTCGCTCTTCCCACGCACAATTCGTGAATGGAACAGGGAAGGGGGGATCAGATAGTGGTACAATAAGTACCCTCCGCCACACACCGTAAGGTGGCTCGCGGAGTATAGATGTAGATGTAGATGTAGATGTAAAAGTTCTCCTCATCTCGGCTGAGATTTCATTGCCGCTATCTCCGTCAATCGAGACCTGTGCATAAAAAAATAAATATTCATTTTTGCTTCAGCATCGATGTGGGTGTTAAAATCAAGCTTTATTTTTCTTCTTCGTCCTTTTCCTACGAAAAGGATTTAGACGCTCTCTTACCATTCAATTTGAAATAATCTCCTGTAATTGTACTAAAATCATGTTCCGTCTGTCATGAACAATTTTGATGACATTTTTACTGAAATGGTTCATGGTGTGGGTTCCTGTAGTCATGTCCTAGTTCATGAACCACGGGCAACGTATAAGTGGCCAAGTAAGTGATCCCGACAGTCGGGATACCAGTTACTTTGGAATAAGGCTGGGCATCTCGGACATATTCTGAGTCGTGGTCACCTTTGTGCTCATACGGCAAAGACTACCAAATCCACCGGTTAGTCCCTCAGCCGTTAGGGGTAAAACCCAATGGGACCCGGGCCAAGTAAGGCTAGCAACCTACTTCCCTGGTACTTTAAATATGATGCTGGCAATAATCAGAGCAAAATGCCTCGGACCTTTGGAGGTGACGGAGTCCCACCTCTAACTGACAAACCAGGGACTCCTAAGATACGACTTGGCAAACAAATGGTAATGAGATGGGGAGCTATTAATATCAATGGGGGCTACTCTGGGAAGAAGGTAGAGCTGGCAGAGGCTGCAAGTAAGATGGGGCTGGACGTTTTAGCTGTTAGTGACATTCGGGTAAGGGGTGAGAAAGAAGAGGAACTGGGAGAATACAAGGTCTACCTGTCAGGAGTCAAAGCAGGAATAGCACAATGGGGTGTAGGGCTTTACATCAGGAAAGAAATGGAACCCAGCGTAGTTGCAATAATGTATGTAAACGAACGACTGATGTGAATAGATTTGACAGTGTCTAGCAAGAAAATTAGGATTGTGTCAGTATATTCGCATTGTGAAGGGACAGATCAAGATAAGATGTATAGTTTTTATGAGGCACTCAGTGATGTAGTTGTTAGAGTAAAGGACAAGGACAGTGTTCTGCTCATGGGTGATTTTAACGCCAGGATTGGAAATCGAACAGAAGGGTATGAAAAGGTTATGGGTAAATTTGGAGAGGATATGGAGGCCAACAGGAACGGGAAACAACTCTTGGATTTCTGTGCCAGTATGGGCTTAGTAATCACAAACTCCTTTTTTAAACATAAGAACATTCACCGGTATACTTGGGAAGGCAGGGGAACCAGATCTGTCATTGACTATATAATAACAGATCAGGAATTCAGGAAGGCTGTGAGGGACACACGTGTATTCTGGGGATTCTTTGATGACACTGATCATTATTTAATCTGCAGTGAAATTGGGATTGTGAGGCCGAAAGTGCAGGAGGTCAGGTCCATATGTAGGAGGATAAGAGTGGAGAAACTTCAGGATAAGGAAATCAGGCACAAGTACATAACAGCGATCTCAGAAAGGTACCAGTTAGTTGAATGTAGTCAGTTACAGTCATTGGAAAAGGAATGGACAAGGTACAGGGACACAGTACTAGAAGTGGCTAAAGAATGTCTTGGAACAGTAGTGTGTAAAAGTAGGATGAAGCAAACAGCTTGGTGGAATGATACAGTCAAGGCAGCCTGTAAAAGGAAAAAGAAGGCATATCAAAAATGGCTACATACCAGAACCCAGGTAGATAGAGAAAGTTATGTTGAAGAAAGAAACGAAGCCAAACAGATAATTGCAGCATCGAAGAAATCGTGGGAAGACTTTGGAAACAGGTTGGAGACTATGGGTCAAGCTGCTGGAAAACCATTCTGGAGTGTAATTAGCAGTCTTCGAAAGGGAGGTAAGAAAGAAATGACAAGTATTTTGGACAGGTCAGGAAAACTGCTGGTGAATCCGGTGGATGCCTTGGGCAGATGGAGGGAATATTTTGAAGAGTTGCTCAATGTAGGTGAAAATGCGATCAGTAATGTTTCAGATTTCGAGGTAGAATGGGATAGAAATGATGATGGAAATAGGATCACATTTGAGGAAGTGGAAAAAATGGTCAATAGATTGCAGTGCAATAAAGCGGCTGGGGTGGATGAAATTAAGTCGGAACTCATCAAATACAGTGGAATGTCAGGTCTTAAATGGCTACACAGGATAATTGAAATGGCCTGGGAGTCGGGACAGGTTCCATCAGACTGGACAAAAGCAGTAATCACACCAATCTTTAAACATGGAAACAGAAAAGATTGTAACAACTACAGAGGTATCTCTTTAATCAGCGTTGTGGGTAAAATCTTCGCAGGTATTGTTGAAAGGAAAGTGCGAGTATTAGTTGAGGACCAATTGGATGAAAATCAGTGTGGGTTTAGGCCTCTTAGAGGTTGTCAGGACCAGATCTTTAGCTTACGGCAAATAATGGAGAAGTGTTATGAGTGGAACAGGGAATTGTATCTATGCTTTATAGATCTAGAAAAGGCTTATGACCGGGTTCCTAGGAGGAAGTTATTGTCTGTTCTACAAGATTATGGAATAGGAGGCAAACTTTTGAAAGCAATTAAAGGTCTTTACATGGATAGTCAGGCAGCAGTTAGAGTTGACAGTAAATTGAGTTCATGGTTCAGAGTAGTTTCAGGGGTAAGACAAGGCTGCAACCTGTCTCCACTGTTGTTCATATTATTTATGGATCATATGTTGAAAACAATAGACTGGCTGGGTGAGATTAAGATATGTGAACACAAAATAAGCAGTCTTGCATATGCGGATGACTTAGTTGTGATGGCAGATTCGATTGAAAGTTAGCAAAGTAATATTTCAGAGCTAGATCAGAAATGTAAGGACTGTGGTATGAAGATTAGCATCTCCAAAACGAAAGTAATGTCAGTGGGAAAGAAATATAAACGGATTGAGTGCCAAATAGGAGGAACAAAGTTAGAACAGGTGGACGGTTTCAAGTACTTAGGATGCATATTCTCACAGGATGGCAACATAGTGAAAGAACTGGAAGCGAGGTGTAGCAAAGCTAATGCAGTGAGCGCTCAGCTACGATCTACTCTCTTCTGCAAGAAGGAAGTCAGTACCAAGACTAAGTTATCTGTGCACCGTTCAATCTTTCGACCAACTTTGTTGTATGGGAGCGAAAGCTGGGTGGATTCAGGTTACCTTATCAACAAGGTTGTGGTTACGGATATGAAAGTAGCTAGGATGATTGCAGGTACTAGTAGATGGGAACAATGGCAGGAGGGTGTCCACAATGAGGAAATCAAAGAAAAACTGGGAATGAACTCCACAGATGTAGCAGTCAGGGCGAACAGGCTTTGATGGTGGGGTCATGTTACACGCATGAGAGAAGCAAGGTTACCCAAGAGACTCATGGATTCAGCAGTAGAGAGTAGGAGGAGTCGGGGCAGACCGAGGAGAAGGTACCTGGATTCGGTTAAGAATGATTTTGAAGTAATAGGTTTAACATCAGAAGAGGCACCAATGTTAGCACTGAATAGGGGATCATGGAGGAACTGTATAAGGGGGGCTATGCTCCAGACTGAACGCTGAAAGGCATAATCAGTCTAAAATGAAAATGATGACGATGAATGATTTTACTGAAATTACAAACGTGGCGAATGGCTATTGACAGAAGGATTAACTTGGTACTGTTAACGATTTGGAGCTGGATGATCTAAACTGGCGAAGTTTGTCCGCTTAGTTAAAATTCGTTTGCATGCAGTGCGAGAGAACAATGAAAAAATCAACTGCCTGTTTTTTTTCGATACACAAGTTATGTCAAAATTAAACGTGTTATTTATTTGTAGGATCGTTGCAACACTTAAACAACCATCCAGATTTTCTTTGGTAAAAACAACATATGTAAATGTTTTTATTGCGGATCCGACTAAAGGTATTTCCCGAAGATAAGTTAGTGTAACGATCCACATTGGCATCATTTTTTTACGCTAAAGTTTATTTATCAAATTTCTTAATCTAATCTCTGCTGCAATCAACATGTGACTGCATTCCAAAGAATTTGTCGATGCGTCAGGACGTCACGTTGAATGTGGAGCAAGCCACATCTTCGTAAAATGGTAAATGTCAATAGAAGAAAGTGTTTCACTGTGAATCGTAAATTAACAATTCAGATACCTAAGAGCCCTGTTTTACACACTTCGTTCATTACTTTTGGAAGCAGTAGAGAGACAAACTTATGGTTCAAATGGCTCTGAGCACTATGGGACTTAACATCTCTGGTCATCAGTCCCCTAGAACTTAGAACTACTTAAACCTAACTAACCTAAGGACAGCACACAACACCCAGCCATCACGAGGCAGAGAAAATCCCTGACCCCGCCGGGAATCGAACCCGGGAACCCGGGCGTGGGAAGTGAGAACGCTACCGCACGACCACGAGATGCGGGCAGAGACAAACTTATTCCTACCATGTGTCGTGATAAGAAAATTAAATATCTGAAGGCACTTTTCCGTCTGCAACTAAAGTTTGGTGCAGTTTCTGTCGATGAGAGTCTCTGTACCACACACATCATTTATCGTCACACGTGCGCCGGTATCACGTCATTGGGGGTGGAGGACTGGATTTTAATGACTGACAGTCGGTTGAGCTCAATATTTTTTTAATTCAGTTTCTTAATAGTAAATAAGTCTGCTCGTCTCTTCGGGATGACGGCTTCGGCTGGATGCGAGTGGAATGCAACCAAACACGACAAACTTTTTACTCTGAAACAGAGAACTGTGTTAATAATATGGACCTTTCTAACTGACACCTTCCTTACTGCACCGTTGCACATTTTACAGGTGTAAATATTTTAAACATTCAGTGGCACCATAACAAAAAAAAATGTCCATGCCGGCCGCGGTGGCCGTGCGGTTCTGGCGCTGCAGTCCGGAGCCGCGGGACTGCTACGGTCGCAGGTTCGAATCCTGCCTCGGGCATGGGTGTGTGTGACGTCCTTAGGTTAGTTAGGTTTAAGTAGTTCTAAGTTCTAGGGGACTTATGACCTGAGATGTTGAGTCCCATAGTGCTCAGAGCCATTTGAACCATTTGAAAATGTCCATGATTTGTAACTATTTCCATAATTAATTAAAAAGTTTTCAACATTCTTTAAAACACGCACATTCGCCTAAAAATAACTGCGTTCAGTAACATAATTCAAATTTCTGATAGACGGCATCTTTAACGTCGTGATAACGAATTTGCAATCTCAAAAATTTATCAATCGGCAAGCACAGCCACACACTCAAACATACCCCACCAGGCGACACAAACGGCTTATCAAAACCAGTAAGTACCTTAATAACAAGGTTGGTTATATCATACACAATAACTCAAACTATTAAAGTTATTGATAATATAACTCTGCCACCACAACCATTTTCTACGCTTTGACACAACTAGTGCATATTCTATAGTGCAGATTAGATGATTTTTAATTTACTACTAAGTATCGCAACGTAGACGACAGTGGCCATTAATACTAAGCTATCAGGCACTACTGTTCATTCTTAGGCGGTGCTACAAATGGTTCTAAATGTACCTTACTTAACTGTGAGGAGTAGCACCTCTTTTTCAACACAATTATTAAAGTGTGTCACTTGATTCTTAAAGGACAACCTTAGTTTGAAATTAAACAGTGGTCAGCATACTAACGCTATTTGCCACTGACAAACAGTTTGCTCTACGGCGCCTATTCCTTAAGATCCAATTAGAGATACACATGGCGAATATACAGCACAAACTAATATTTGTCATGCTTAATAATCAAACGCTGCAGGTTGACAAACCCACACCAAGGACGAAATGACTTGAGTAGACCGAGAATTCACAGCCAGAGACACGACAACAACAAATTTTCCACCCAGAAGTGTGCAACCACTCCGTGAAGAATTCTCACCACAGATGAAATTAGATGAAACAAAGACAAGAAAAACTCAAATTTACCTCATTAGAGTAATATTATACAGATCTACTGCCAATGCCCATAATTCAAAGGCGGCAATCAACGGCAGAGAGTGCACAATAACAGTGAAATGCCGTTGGCGGCTGAGCTCCCAGGTGGTTTGAATGTGACAATAAACGTTTGTGTTCGGAACACCAAACTGACGTAATTATGGAAATAACACCCCCAAGCAAAACTCAGTTTCCCAAGACATGACCCCATTGTGCTACCCTAAATTGACTCATGCACACTCTTTGCTAGAGGTCAGCTACTAACTTCCCAAAGCAGAGCAAGATCTAACCAACATGGCCGACCTAGCATGATGCATACGACTTTACGGCAGCAATGGACCACTACGTATGCAACAACTGCTGGCGTTGACTCAGAGTCGTAGTAAGTCCGCCAGTGCACTCTTCCTACTTATGACACCAAGAAACCAATCAGCCAGACATACCTACAAGGTGGTTATAAATTCACTGACAGTTTTCCGAGTGCCGTTGCGCAGCCTGTATACATCACGGGACGCTGAAATATCGTAGGTATATCCATTAATCTGTGCGCTCATATAGTATGCTGAGGAAAATAATAATTTCGCTTTCTGCCACCAGGTGAAAATATGGAGCTGTAAACAGACAGAATATGAAATGTTTCCTGTTTTGACGTCAGTATGGTGTTTGTCGCTAGGCGACGTGTGTTGATTTCTCTTCTGAAATGACTGTTGGTATAAAGGGTTAAGACGATTGTCATTTTCAGTACGAAACGCAGTGTCTATTGAGAAGAATGACCGTGTACTACCGTTAAAGTTGTTTCATCAGAACGGCAGCAATAGAAGTAATGACAAACTGTCTATTGGCTTCTGTCCCGAGTTCTTCGGCCGACGTTCATCTGATGATTTTACTGAGGTTTCGCCAGCACGAGTGGCTGGCATTGTCAAAGCTTCACCCTCCATAGCTGGTGGTGAACTGTAGCCGAGCTCGCGGCTGCACATTATATGAAGGGCTTATTTCAATAGTGGTACAAGACTATTTTTGTTCATTCTGAGATACAGAGTCCTAAAGTTAAAACAGCGCTGAAAAAGCTGCAGCTGAGATATCAGGAATTTTCAAGTGCATATACTTGAATATTTCTGGTATCTCAACTGCAGATTTTTCAGCGCTCTTTTAACGTTAGGACTCTGTATCTCAGAATGAACAAAAATGGAATTGTACCACTATTGAAATAAGCCCTTCATGTGTACCTGGCGCGCCAACGCCCGAGGGCTTCTCCGCCGTGATTTCTGGTGCGGTTCTCATCTTGCTACCTGCGACGGTCGTTCGCTGCAGCACGGGAAGCCAGGATCCGTTTACCTTAAGGCTTTCCTCTTTCTTGCTTAAGCTGTTCGCGTGTTTTTGTATTTCTACAGCTTCTATGAACAAGCGGGTGTGATAATGACTCTCTACAGTCAGAACTTCCGTGTCGGCGAATTTTATTACGTGGTCGGTCTCAGTGTGTGCTCTGCCACGGCCGATTTCTCCACCTGCCACAACCTGCAATGTCGCTTATGTTCTTTGATCCTGGTGTTGATTGATCGTCCAGTCATTCCGACATAAACTTTTCCGCATGTGCATGGTATTCGGTATATTCCCGACATTGCAAGTGGGTCCCTTTTCTCCTTTGCCGATCGAAGACACTCTTTGATCTTCCTTGTCGGTTTGAAAATCGTCTTTACGCCATGTTTGCGCAATATACGGCCGATTCTGTCCGTCACTCTGGGAATG
Organism: Schistocerca piceifrons; assembly: GCF_021461385.2. Lineage (NCBI taxonomy): Eukaryota > Metazoa > Arthropoda > Insecta > Orthoptera > Acrididae > Schistocerca > Schistocerca piceifrons. The sequence continues at coordinate 347,476,566 of NC_060142.1, forward strand.
TATGGCAGAAAGGCCGTACCCGACATTTCTTTTTCTGATTTATCACTTCGCCGAATGTTTGGCTCTGTTACACTTCTAATATAATTTGTGGAGTACAAATTGCTCCTCAGAGCACTTTCGAGGTGTTGCATTTCGCGTCTGAGGTGCTGGGGCTCACATATTCTTCCTGCTCGAGTTACGAGCTTATTAATCATGCCTCTTTTCTGGCTCGGGTGGTGCTTTGATAGATCGTGCAGGTATCGGTCCGTGTGTGTCGGATTTCGATACACGCTGTGTCCCAGGTCTTTCGCCATTCGTTGTAACCAGCACGTTTAGAAATGGTAGTTTCTTGTCCTTTTCTACTTCCATGGTAAATTTTATGTTGGCATAGAGGCTGTTCAAGTGTCTTAGGAAGTCATCGAGCTTTTCTTCATCATGGCTCCACACAACGAAAGAATCATTGATGTATCTGTACCACACCTTAGGTTTACAAGTCGACAAGTCCACTGCCCGTGCTTCGAAATGTTCCATGAAGAAGTTGGGCACCACTGGACTAAGAGGACTACCCATGGCGACGCCTTCCAGCTGTCCGCAGAAATTGCCATTCCACGTGAAATAGCTCGTGGTGGGACATGCAAGGAAGAGCTTTGTGATGTCTTGCGGGAAAATGAAGCATTGCACAGCGCGAATATCGGTGGCGGAAATACCCCCGAAGAGGCCCATGTCAACAAACTGGCTAAATAATGTGGTCAAGAAATCTGCAGAAATTAGTTGCATTATAATTAGGCGGTGCAGCAGGGAGAGGGAGGCGGCCCATCCCCAGGGTAGTTGTTGATGAAGTTGCTGTAGCTATACCCGGAAATTCTGCCTCCCCTGGCCAATAGTTCGAAAGATTTTGTGGCGCATTTTACACCGGTGTCCTTACAAGATTCAGAATGTGCTTCGAATGGAGCCCCAAGGTAGGCTAAAACGTCACGACTTTGCCCTTCACTTTTGGAATGCATGGAAATGGAAGATATGTGGCCTGGGAATATTCTTAGGGAGGACGAGGCAGATTTTACTCTGCACAGTATCGTGAATGCACAGAAATGTCGCATATAGGGCTCTATCCCGCCATATGCTTTTGCAGGAACATTCACTGCACTCAGCTTATGTGACTACGTGATGTGGTTTTACAACGCTCCTTCATTCGCAGTCCGCTTTTCTTCGTGGAGATAAACCTTGCAAGCCTTTTAAGTTTCCAGTGACATTTGCACGTTGTAAGGACCTTCTTATGCAATACGTGATTTCAGCTTTGCAAGAACGCAACTGTGGCCACACCACTGTTTTCATGCAGGATGGGCGACACCACATGCCGCTTGCCAGGTGGGAGATTTGCTTCGAGAAACCTTCCGTAACGGCCGCATCATCTCCATTTCAAGATGTGTGGCCATCCAGATACCCTGACCTAAATTCGTGTGACTTCTTGTTGTGGGGATATCTGAAAGACTGTGTCTATCAGGGATGTATGTATGAGCCGTGACAGGCTCATGCTATGCATTGGATTAAACCTTGGTTGCTATTCTGTGTTTAGTCTCCCACAGTTATCACGATTGTGCCGTTAACCTCTCTTTCTGTGGGTGGCTGCAGCAGTGTGTATCGATATTCGCATCTTGGACTATCTTTAGCCTGGCACTTACAGAGTCCGGCTGGGCTCTGTGCGGGCAGTTCGCGTGGAGCAGCGAGGAAATCTCCGAGGTGCGTGGTTTGGCCGGGCCTGCTGGCAGCCTCTATGCAGTGTCACAGAGTGTGGTGCTGTTCCCATTGCTACAAGGTTCGTGGCTCACCGATCCTGGACATAAAAGTTGAGTTTTGCTTAATCTACCAGCAAGTCACGACTGTTTGCAATTCGTTGTCGGCTGTTGGGATATTCCCGCGAGCAACAACGTGTGTTTTCAAGATGGCAAATTTTAGCCACCCTCCTGTGGAGTTTAACTGTACTAGGTTATTTTAATTGAAGTGCACCAGCGGAATCTTCTGCCCTGTGGCCGTTAACGTTCCGGTTACCTGCCGTGGCTATTGGCGAAAATTCAGGCAGTGTATTTTCCTCATTGTGTTGTCGTTGTCCAATACGGTGTATAGTTTGACAGCTCAATGTATAATTGGTTGTGGTCGCCAATACCTTTTACGTTGTTCCATTGAACTCCCTGTTGTGTGCTGGTCGGATGAAGTGGAAGTTATCTTATCGGTGGGTCCGTTGACTGTCTGTCAGTTGGGTTTTCGTCGGATCGACAATGGTTGGGCCGACTGTCTGTCTCACCTAAGCGAGCGTTAGTGTTTGAATTCCAGGCGGACCCTCGGAACTTCTGAGCGCCCTTCGGTGTACTGCCTTATCTTGTTTGCTCTTTTTGTTTCTACTTGTATGGCTAGTAGCCGCTTTTAGATTAAAGTGGTTTTGCCATTAAGCTGTTAGATGGTTTGGACCTTCAGCCTAATTTAAGTACTGTTTTACGTAAAGCCTTTGGCATTTTAAAAATTAGTGTTATTGAGTCTTAAGTGTAAGCGTTCAACCAAGTTTGAATTTAAGTTGTTTGCTCTTGAAGAGTCAGATTCTTCGGGCCTTCAGCCTAATTAAGGAACTATTTTAAGATAAGGTTTCGCCTTTTAAATTTCTGGTTTTGGTTGAGCTTTAAGTTATTGGCTATCAGACTTTTTTGAATTAAAGTGTTCTTGCCCTTAAGGCATGAGGATGTACGGCGCATTCAGAAGCTAATTAAGTTCCAAAACTAAATCTGTTTCTTTTTTTAAAAAAAATTGGTTTTATTGGCTCTTCTAATGTTTGATTAAATAAGAGGTTGTATGTTCGAGTGTAACTGACAGCCGCTTATTTTGGCCCCTTTCCACAACTTAAACTACCTATCCTGTTCTGCGGGCTTAGCAGGGCGTGTCAATACGGACTCTTCTGATCTGAAGGATAGTATATGACGACATATCGCTCTGATTCCGCAGGATATGATGCGAGCATCTGTCAACGATGGTGTGTTACTCATGCATCCTGTTACTGAATCGAGAGACCATACTGAATACACATTGTATTTGCGACCACATCCTAATAAATGTGCCAGGACCACCGTTATCAAGCGTTTGATCGTTCCTCCTCTTTTCAGCACCCACACCACATTGGGACTGCTTATAGCGCCATATTTTCATCTAGTGGCAGAAAGTGGAACTATTTTTTTTCTTCGCTGCATAACGCGAGCACACCAATTAATGAAAGTACTTACGACGTTTCAGCGTCCTGCGATGTTTACAGCCCAAAGTTCAGTCATATAGTTTCCAGGGACGATGTCGAAAGTATACAGGGCCTCATTCCGCCCAATAAAAACGTCCCTCACACCGAGAGTATCACCAACATCTGCCGCAATGCTGCCATATCCGCAAGCAGGATGAATCGACTCTTGAGATTTAGGGCATTCTAACATCCTTGAGTGAAGCTGATTTATCGCGTATCGAGATCAGTAAAACCAGCCATCTGCCATCGTTAGACCAGCCAGTGGCGTTGCTTCTTCCCCCATATTACACTCTGCGCCTTGTGACGCGCATGTATGGTGAGGTATACGTAGTTATACAGTATGGCTACTCACCAGCTGTTGTTGCAAGCACTGTTCCTCGTACATGTAAATTTGTCGTGATATTTATAAAATACAACTGCGGTAATTCGTTGTTCGAATAGTTCACGAGAATGCAGAACAGGCAAGACCTTCCAAAACATCCAATATTTAGAGAGGTAACGTTTCTCAAAACACGTTTCACACTTTTTAGCTGGATGTATTTTCGTGAATTATTGAAATAGTCTGTACACAGGGAAAAGCTTAGTGTACATATTTAGTTAGGTATCATCTTCAATTTAACTGCACAACTGTTTCTGACAAATAAATACTGTGACATCATAACATTCCTCTACATGTAATTCAGTGCGCCGCTTTAACGTTTTATGTTACTGCTTTGGTATCTCTAAAAAAAGATAACTTTTTCTTTCTGAGTTTCCAACGCAATTTTCGGCTGCGTTAAATATTTCTCAAAATTATTCACCAGCGTAGAAACCTTTTTTCGCCCACATAGTTTGCTTTAACCTGATTACTGACATAGAGGTTGCAAACTAGTGAGAAATAAAACTAAGTATTTTGTAACATTCGCTGATTTGCATTTTACTTTCTTGAAAGCTTAAAGATAAACCTGAAAAGACATCATTGGTCAGCAGTCTTAAGGGTTGAATTAGAGAGAAAGTGAGCAGCATTTGAGGAGAAAGAAAGAAAGAAAGCAGTTAAGGATAGGTAAATGCTACGCAACAATGTCGATATTAACATAGCACTAAATAAAGAATATCTTAAATTTCATTCACGTTGAATCTTGCTAATAAACATCAAACTGGCAACACATGCTTTATAAAATGTTCACAGAATGACTGTCACAGTCGTCCACATGTGCCTCTTAGCAAGACAAAATCAAATAAATCAAATAAGATATTGGCATTTTGATGTTTAGTATGAAGTACAGGCACTTTCAGTGCAGGCTCAGGAGGCCCGTTTTGATAATGAACCAACTGGTTTGAAACTAGTCGCCAAACATATATACTGCAACTGTTGACAAATTCGTTAGCAAACGCTTCACGAAATATCAAAAAGGTGCTGGCTCCTCGCTGAAACTGAAAAAAATAACGTTAGAAAGGAAACTGCAATCCAAGACATCATTTGTTAAATTTGGTTTTACCAGTGTTCCCCACTAATTAAAGTTTGAGGTAAATAATCTGTATGATGTTTCCGTATGTTGTCTCTCCACACATTTTGGAAGGAAGTGCATTCCATTCTTGACGGAGACATCTGTGACTGTTGCAGTTCTCTTCTAAATGGTTTATTTACTGGGACAATCACACATCTCCTTCTTTATCTTACACGATTGCGGCGGACAATAAAAAACAATAAAATTTTTATCAGTCACAAACGTCTCTATCACAAAATGAAAAATCAAATTAACTAACATATAACCTCATTCTTAATATTTTGAACTTACTTTCAATTTTTTTTGTGTCATCCTACCCCCATGAACCATGGACCTTGCCGTTGGTGGGGAGGCTTGCGTGCCTCAGCGATACAGATGGCCATACCGTAGGTGCAACCACAACGGAGGGGTATCTGTTGAGAGGCCAGACAAACGTGTGGTTCCTGAAGAGGGGCAGCAGCCTTTTCAGTAGTTGCAGGGGCAACAGTCTGGATGATTGACTGATCTGGCCTTGCAACACTAACCAAAACGGCCTTGCTGTGCTGGTACTGCGAACGGCTGAAAGCAAGGGGAAACTACGGCCGTAATTTTTCCCGAGGGCATGCAGCTTTACTGTATGGTTAAATGATGATGGCGTCCTATTGGGTAAAATATTCTGGAGGTAAAATAGTCCCCAATTCGGATCTCCGGGCGGGGACTACTCAGGAGGACGTCGTTATCAGGAGAAAGAAAACTGGCGTTCTACGGATCGGAGCGTGGAATGTCAGATCCCTTAATCGGGCAGGTAGGTTAGAAAATTTAAAAAGGGAAATGGATAGGTCGAAGTGAGATATAGTGGGAATTAGTGAAGTTCGGTGGCAGGAGGAACAAGACTTTTGGTCGGGTGAATACAGGGTTATAAATACAAAATCAAATAGGGGTAATGCAGGAGTAGGTTTAATAATGAATAAAAAAATAGGAGTGCGGGTAAGCTACTACCAGCAGCATAGTGAACGCATTATTGTGGCCAAGATAGACATGAAGCCCATGCCTACTACAGTAGTACAAGTTTATATGCCAACTAGCTCTGCAGATGATGAAGAAATAGATGAAATGTATGATGAGCTAAAGGAAATTTTTTCAGGTAGTGAAGGGAGACTAAAATTTAATAGTCATGGGTGACTGGAATTCGAGAGTAGGAAAAGGGAGAGAAGGAAACATAGTGGGTGAATATGGATTGGGGGAGAGAAATGAAAGAGGAAGCCGTCTGGTAGAATTTTGCACAGAGCATAACTTAATCATAGCTAACACTTGGTTCAAGAATAATGAAAGAAGGTTCTATACATGGAAGAATCCTGGAGATACTAGAAGGTATCAGATAGATTATATAATGGTAAGACAGATATTTAGGAACCAGGTTTTAAATTGTAAGACATTCCCAGGGGCAGATGTGGACTCTGGCCACAATCTATTGGTTATGAACCGTAGATCAAACCTGAAGAAACTGCAAAAAGGTGGGAATTTAAGGACATGGGACCTGGATAAACTGACTAAACCAGAGGTTGTACAGAGTTTCAGAGAGAGCATAAGGGAACAATTGACAGGAATGGGGTAAAGAAATACAGTAGAAGAAGAATGGGAGCTCTGAGGGATGAAGTACTGAGGGCAGCAGAGGATCAAGTAGGTAAAATGACGAGGGATAGTAGAAATCCTTGGGTAACAGAAGAAATATTGAATTTAATTGATGAAAGGAGAAAATATAAAAACGCAGTAAATGAAGCAGGCAAAAAGGAATACAAACGTCTCAAAAATGAGATCGATAGGAAGTGCAAAATGGCTAAGCAGGGATGGCTAGAGGACAAATGTAAGGATGTAGAGGCCTATCTCACTAGGGGTAAGATAGATACTGCCTACAGGAAAATTAAAGAGACCTTTGGAGAAAAGCGAGCCACTTGTATGAATATCAAGAGCTCAGATGGAAACCCAGTTCTAAGCAAAGAAGGGAAAGCAGAAAGGTGGAAGGAGTATATAGAGGGTCTATACAAGGGCGATATACTTGAGGACAATATTATGGAAATGGAAGAGGATGTAAATGAAGATGAAATGGGAGATACGATACTGCGGGAAGAGTTTGACAGAGCACTGAAAGACCTGAGTCGAAACAAGGCCCCGGGAGTAGACAACATTCCATTGGAACTGCTGACGGCCTTGGGAGAGCCAGTCCTGACAAAAATCTACTATCTGGTGAGCAAGATGTATGAGACAGGTGAAATACCCTCAGACTTCAAGAAGAATATAATAATTCCAATCCCAAAGAAAGCAGGTGTTGACAGATGTGAAAATTACCGAACTATCAGTTTAATAAGTCACAGCTGCAAAATACTAACGCGAATTCTTTACAGATGAATGGAAAAACTGGTAGAAGCCGACCTCGGCGAAGATCAGTTTGGATTCCGCAGAAATGTTGGAACACGTGAGGCAATACTGACCCTACGACTTACCTTAGAAAATAGATTGAGGAAGGGCAACCTACATTTCTAGCATTTCTAGACTTAGAGAAAGCTTTTGACAATGTTGACTGGAATACTCTCTTTCAAATTCTAAAGGTGGCAGGGGTAAAATACAGGGAGCGAAAGGCTATTTACAATTTGTACAGAAACCATATGGCAGTTATAAGAGTCGAGGGACATGAAAGGGAAGCATTGGTTGGGAAGGGAGTAAGACAGGGTTGTAGCCTCTCCCCGATGTTATTCAATCTGTATATTGAGCAAGCAGTAAAGGAAACAAAAGAAAAAGTCGGAGTAGGTATTAAAGTCCATGGAGAAGAAATAAAAACGTTGAGGTTCGCCGATGACATTGTAATTCTGTCAGAGACAGCAAAGGACTTGGAAGAGCAGTTGAACGGAATGGACAGTGTCTTGAAAGGAGGATATAAGATGATCATCAACAAAAGCAAAACGAGGATCATGGAATGTAGTCGAATTAAGTCGGGTGATGCTGAGGGAATTAGAGTAGGAAATGAGACACTTAAAGTAGTAAAGCAGTTTTGCTATTTGAGGAGCAAAATAACTGATGATGGTCGAAGTAGAGAGGATATAAAATGTAGACTGGCAATGGCAAGGAAATCGTTTCTGAAGAAGAGAAATTTGTTAACATCGAGTATAGATTTAAGTGTCGGGAAGTCGTTTCTGAAAGTATTGGTGTGGAGTGTAGCCATGTATGGAATTGAAATATGGACGATAAATAGTTTGGACAAGAAGAGAATAGGAGCTTTCGAAATGTGGTGCTACAGAAGAATGCTGAAGATTAGATGGGTCGATCACATAACTAATGAGGAGATATTGAATAGAATTGGGGAGAAGAGGAGTTTGTGGCACAACTTGACAAGAAGGAGGGACCGGTTGGTAGGACATGTTCTGAGGCATCAAGGGATCACAAATTTAGCGTTGGAGGGCAGCGTGGAGGGTAAAAATCGTAGAGGGAGACCAAGAGATGAATACACTAAGCAGATTCAGAAGGATGTAGGTTGCAGTAAGTACTGGAAGCTTAAGAAGCTAGCACAGGATAGAGTAGCGTGGAGAGCTGCATCAAACCAGTCTCAGGACTGAAGACAACAACAACAACAACAATAGATATGCTGATGGTCGCTGATGGCCAAAATTTATGATCTCCTCTTTAAATTGTATGTGACTGTGCTGAACAATAATCCAGTTTAAAAATAATTTTTACAGTCACGAATGAAATACCGATCTTCATAAAAATTAAATATTCTGACAAAATTTCACAGGGATTTAACAGAAGAAACCTTACGCAATGTGAAACCTCTTTTCCATGTAGTGCACTAACACATTTTAATGACTTAATGCACGGCCCGATGCCTACCCTGACGCATGGATCGGTCTGAAACAACAGAGGGCTGTCTACAAAACATTTCTACTTGTCTTGCTTCTTTAGAATGAGTACTGGTACTTGGTATACAGTTGACGGAATTTATCGACTTATTAACCTAGATGTATCAGTTGTAGGAGTGGCTAATGGGGTATGTTTTCAATAGGCTATTTTTCTATGTTAAAAATTAGTTTCGAATTGTTGTTATTCTGAATGAACACAACATTCAAATAGCATTTACGGTCAATATTCTCACAAAATAACTGTTATTTTATGTAATTAAATCTTAAAAATCATTAAATATCAAGATCTGCTCATTTGAACGAAAACGCTCTGTTACTGGCTGCAGTTCTGGTGACGTCACATACTAGGAGTAAATCGAAACTATACGTGTATTACAAGAATGTTAGCCGAAGCTATTAGGTTTTTACGTACTTACGTACTTTTGCTGGAAACGGCTTAGCTATTTAGTGATTAGAAGTTTTAAGTGATAATGGAAGGAATTTTGTTAACCTTCCGAAAGTTGATGTGTTCATGCTGCACCATTTTGCAGTGACTATATGTACAACGACGGGCATTCTTTTCTCTGCTTCCTGCAACGTCATTAGCCAGCGGGGGTGGCCGAGCGGTTCTACGTGCCACGGTCTGGAACCACGCGACCGCAACGGTCGCAGGTTCGAATCCTGTCTCGGGCATGGATGTGTGTGACGTCCTTAGATTAGTTAGGTTTAAGTAGTTTTAAATTCTAGGAGACTGATGACCTCAGAAGTTAAATCCCTTAGTGCTCAGAGCCATTTGAACTATTTTTGCAACATCATTAAACTCGCTCAAAACTAAGGGATTGTAGAATTTTTGCAAACTGCTCTGTATCTTATAACTAAATTATCAACTATCAATCATGAACTAACACCCAAAGCACAATAAAATTAATTTTGGCAGTTCTTGCTGATTTCCTCTCTATAAGATATTCAGCAGAGGGACTGATCCGAGCAGGCGTTCTGTGGCGCAACGGACAGCCCATCTAAGGGCAGGTGGAGAAGACGCAAAATCGAATCCTGGAAGATTCGTATATTTTTAAAAGTTTTACCCGAAATACGAAAATAACGTTAGCAAGAAGAATGGTGGATGTATTATATATAGCTTCATAGTAATCTGCGTCCGAGCAATGGACGCCTAAGGATACATGCATTTACTTACCGTATAAACAATACACTTTTTTGGGAAACATTGCTAGTAGTGAAGATATCACCATTCTCCCACAGTACAACGAAATGTAGAAGAATGAGGTTTTTTTATACAGAGAGATATAAAGCATGTACAACATGCAGGTAACACAAAAGTAAGGGCTGTGGTTTGTGAATGAAAATTGACGTCAGTGCCTGAAGCAGGCTTATTTTATCTTTATTTAAGATGATGGAACTCCCAAAGTTTAAGCGATAAGGAACCTAACTGCGGAGCTCTAAGATAAAAGACATCGTTTCTAGTGAAGTAAAAACTTGAGATCACATTAACTATAAAATAACATTTGAACATGACGTGTGTGAACAGCGATTGCAAATGTAAGCGCAAGTAAACGGTAAGGAAAACATAATAATACTTTGATCGGTGTGGTGAAGTTTTGTAACTGTGATTCGGTTTTCATATGAGAGAACTGTCCAGTCCTAAATTCGAACCAGTGATCTGTGGATATCATCATATATAATTCGAAAGTCTTCTCTCTAAGAACTGAGCTACAGAATAATGTACGTCAAAATGGGCAAAACAACATTTTTCACTAACAGTTTAATTTCGTTGAATGACGCTATCCTTTCTTGTAACAGTGAGAAAGCTTATCTCGGAAGTAAAGTAATGTTAACTTCACAGCGCAAGACATTTTTAATTAAGAGAGCCATGGAGAGATCAATGCTGGGCTATACAAGAAAGGACAGGAAAAGGGCAGATGACATCCGGTCTGTGACGAAGGTTAATGACATCTTAGAGAGAGTAGGTTCCTTGAAATGGCAGTGGGCTGGCCACGTCGCAAGAAGAAAAGACAACAGATGGACGAAGCTAGTACTGGAGTGGAGTCCGAGAGAGCACCGGAGGCCTAGAGGAAGACCACCAGACAGATGGGACAAAGACATCAAGAAGATCGCTGGTAACACCTGGCAGAGAACTGCCCAAGATCGTCCCACTTGGAGAAGACTTCTGAAAGCCTACCTGAATCCACGACTCGAAGAGGCCACATCATCTAATGATTGAATTGGCTGATGATGATGACTTGTCTGTCGACGTTGTGGCATTTTACCGGCACCGTGAAAACACATTATACCCATTTTCTCATTCTTTTGATCACTCAGAAACAATTTTTCAAGAGGTTTTATTGATTCATGTGTACAGCGTGGCACTAGACACTATTTGTAGCCCATTTCCCTAAACGTAAATTCCGAAACAAGACATCATAGGGAATGAGCTTCATAACAGTAGGTGCAGCGAGCATGCCAATGACGTCACAGTCTTCAAATGACTCTAATGGAGCGCTTTGCACGCTTCAAAATGATTTTAATTTCATTTCCGTTTTTGTAATAGAACACAGAAATTTAAGAAGAAAAAAAGGATGTTATCAGCATAAAATGACATAATTAACCATATAAGACGATTTCCTGAAAACAGGCATAATCCCTATTGTCTCATGTATGGATAGGGTTTTCGAATTTATTTTCTTCCTTTGTGCTAGGTGGGACCTCGAAGTCCTTTGCATCAATTTATTTATTCAAATTTCAAACTTCAGCAAGGACTTGAGAATTGTTTTTACGTAGCATATTGAGATTTCGGAAATCACAGTTCACTGGAAACTGACATTCATTTACAGCTGCAAACCATTGAGAAGTAAATTGGAAGTATAAGTGACTGTGAGAATCTAAAGATCATTAAACAGGTCTCTTCAAAACGTGCAGTTTGCTACTTTATACAATTTATTTAAGCGCGCTCTTTTAGCAAAATTAATTCGTTTCTGTTTGCCATGAGATGCATTGTCCGAGATGACGATTCCCTAAGACAACGATTAGTGAAAATGTAAAAATTGGTCAACTATCTTGTAGTCTGATCAAAACATTTACTATACGGCCATTAACATCTACATCTTGAAGTAGCAAGACTCTTTTTAAAAAAAAAAAATTGAAATTGAGCTTTTTCAACGTTAGGTCTTTAAATGTTTTCTGTGAATCCGTTGGGGACCCCTTGAGCTACCATCTGTGACTGAAAAGACTGAGTTTTTGTCGTTCGTTAATGTCTTTTTGCCGTCGCCAAACGTTATGGTTTTTTAATAGTCATACAAAGTCATTGGAAGATTGTTGACGGAAGTTAAGGCCAAAACTAGACCCAGTATCGCGACTTGTACGACCCCATTCTTTGTATTTCTGAATTCTCAGCAGTGATGTTGGTTTTAATTCTATGACACAAATTGTCAATGGGACTCTTTGCTTAATGCGTGCAAGAGGGATGCCACTAATGCCAGAACACTTTAGTTGACCAAGTAGAATTTTGACTAGGATGCATAATACACCAGCAGAATAATTTTCTTGTTTAGCTCTAGTAGGACTTCATTTGTGAGATTTTGTATGGCTTTCTTTGTGACGAATTCCTGACGGAAGGTAAACTGAGAAGTAGTTCACAAGTTCACAGTATCAAGAACTTTTGGAAATACTGGAAGGACGAAATGTGTCTGCAATTGGAGGTAGGTTGTTTATTTTCAGTTTTGCGAGAGATTCAAGTCAGTCACTGAGTAATTGCAAAAACAGCTTATAGAGATACTTACCGAGTGGGAAACTATTAATATTCTGCGACAAATACCATCATAGACGTGACAGTTATTTGTTTTTAGTGATTTACTACGTTATGTTATCTCTTTAGCAGTTATATTTTCTTTTACTTTAACCGGTAGTGCATGCATGTGCGTAGAAGTACATCTAATGACCTGAGTGCTTCAGAGTTTTATCTGTGACAACTTTTAGTACAACTTGTGGTACATGCTAAGAACATATCATACGCAGAGTGTGCGTTTGTAAATGTTTCAAGAGAATCTGCCATTGTCCACGACAGCCTTTGGACGGGAATGGGGCGTTCTTTGCAAAAGTACAATAGCCTGTAGAAGACGCAGCGACCATTCGGAATTAAAGTACAGATAAATCGACTCATGTGGCGTATTATTTTATTTATTACTACGTTCTCTCATCAGACGTGAGAGCCTACAGATATTTGTGGCAACACATTAAAGATCTAAAACTCTGCTCATCACAATCATCAACACAAATCTACACCATTAATGTGTTGCCAGTAGGTCAATATACACTCCTGGAAATCGAAATAAGAACACCGTGAATTCATTGTCCCAGGAAGGGGAAACTTTATTGACACATTCCTGGGGTCAGATACATCACATGATCACACTGACAGAACCACAGGCACATAGACACAGGCAACAGAGCATGCACAATGTCGGCACTAGTACAGTGTATTTCCACCTTTCGCAGCAATGCAGGCTGCTGTTCTCCCATGGAGACGATCGTAGAGATGCTGAATGTAGTCCTGTGGAACGGCTTGCCATGCCATTTCCACCTGGCGCCTCAGTTGGACCAGCGTTCGTGCTGGACGTGCAGACCGCGTGAGACGACGCTTCATCCAGTCCCAAACATGCTCAATGGGGGACAGATCCGGAGATCTTGCTGGCCAGGGTAGTTGACTTACACCTTCTAGAGCACGTTGGGTGGCACGGGATACATGCGGACGTGCATTGTCCTGTTGGAACAGCAAGTTCCCTTGCCGGTCTAGGAATGGGAGAACGATGAGTTCGATGACGGTTTGGATGTACCGTGCACTATTCAGTGTCCCCTCGACGATCACCAGTGGTGTACGGCCAGTGTAGGAGATCGCTCCCCACACCATGATGCCGGGTGTTGGCCCTGTGTGCCTCGGTCGTATGCAGTTCTGATTGTGGCGCTCACCTGCACGGCGCCAAACACGCATACGACCATCATTGGCACCAAGGCAGAAGCGACTCTCATCGCTGAAGACGACACGTCTCCATTCGTCCCTCCATTCACGCCTGTCGCGACACCACTGGAGGCGGGCTGCACGATGTTGGGGCGTGAGCGGAAGACGGCCTAACGGTGTGCGGGACCGTAGCCCAGCTTCATGGAGACGGTTGCGAATGGTCCTCGCCGATACCCCAGGAGCAACGGTGTCCCTAATTTGCTGGGAAGTGGCGGTGCGGTCCCCTACGGCACTGCGTAGGATCCTACGGTCTTGGCGTGCATCCGTGCGTCGCTGCGGTCCGGTCCCAGGTCGACGGGCACGTGCACCTTCCGCCGACCACTGGCGACAACATCGATGTACTGTGGAGACCTCACGCCCCACGTGTTGAGCAATTCGGCGGTACGTCCACCCGGCCTCCCGCATGCCCACTATACGCCCTCGCTCAAAGTCCGTCAGCTGCACATACGGTTCACGTCCACGCTGTCGCGGCATGCTACCAGTGTTAAAGACTGCGATGGAGCTCCGTATGCCACGGCAAACTGGCTGACACTGACGGCGGCGGTGCACAAATGCTGCGCAGCTAGCGCCATTCGACGGCCAACACCGCGGTTCCTGGTGTGTCCGCTGTGCCGTGCGTGTGATCATTGCTTGTACAGCCCTCTCGCAGTGTCCGGAGCAGGTATGGTGGGTCTGACACACCGGTGTCAATGTGTTCTTTTTTCCATTTCCAGGAGTGTATGTCAGAAGATGCAGTCGTACAATGAGCGAAAGTAATGATAAAGCAAACAATACGCGAGCTGTAGCGATTTTAGCTCTCAGCACTTTCAGCTGACGATAGTACCAAGGGAAACTTCAACCCTTTAACGCAGTGGTTCCCATACTTTTTAACCGGGGACCACTTTGACTTCTTTACTGACAGCAAGGACCACGAGGTTCAAGACAAATAAACTGTGTCAGTGGAAAAATAAACTTTAATCTAAACTTTTATCATATTCGTTAAATTCATAAGTAAAATGCGTTAAGAGTACTGTCATAACATAAAAGACAATATTTTAGTGGAAAATTAAATTCGGTTTGCATCAATGTTATTTTTGAGCTTGTTTCTTCTGTAAAAATTCAAATGGCTCTGAGCACTATGGGACTCAACTTCTGAGGTCATCAGTCCCCTAGAACTTAGAACTACTTAAACCTAACTAATCTAAGGACATCACACACATCCATGCCCGAGGCAGGATTCGAACCTGCGATCGTAGCGGTCGCGCGGTTCCATACTGTAGCGCCTAGAACCGCTCGGCCACTCCGGCCAGCTGTTCTGTAAAAATTTTGTGGTAGTTCTGGAGCTAACACTGTTGTTCAAACCTACATACATGTGGTCTGCGAATCACTGGTTGGTAACATGTGTTTTAACGTTTTGCGGTCAAGATAATGAATATCTGAAAATGCTCACTTCCAGTGAGCGAAAGTCTGCATCATATGGCGAAATAAGAGCGCTGTCAGCTGCCAGCATATGTGTCAGCTTTCAACTAAAAATGTAAATGTCGTGTGACTAGGGCCTCCCGTCGGGTAGACCGTTCACTGGGTGCAAGTCTTTCGATATGACGCCACTTCGATGGTTCGCGCGTCAATGGGGATGAAATGATGATGATTAGGACAACACAAGACCCAGTCTCTGAGAGGAGAAAATCTCTGACCCAGCCGGAAATCGAACCCGGGCCCTTAGGATTAACATTCTGTCGCGCTAACGACTTTTTTTTCCATTGTTGTTCGTTGAGTTTGGTCGTTGCGGACGTCACATGACATCCATTAAAGTTTGTTTGTTGATCCTTCCACTCAGTTTTTTATTACAGAGGCCAACCAGCTCTCTGACCGAACACGCTGAGCTACCGTGCCGGCATCACTCAGCTACTGGGGGCGGATAGCTTTCAACTGCGAAGCGTAAAAGCCTGCTGCCGATATCGAAGATACCTTACGCGACTGGCTGAGGCAGACCCGTGAAATAGCCGGCCAAGCTCATTTCAACTGTTAGCTCAGGTCCCAGACACTTGCCAGAAGTCGCAACTGAAAATCACTCTACCTCCGCTGTTACTGGCTTAGCGGCATTGTGAACACGAAACGGACGACTGTGTGCAGCGCAGTACTTTGAAGACTGACTTTGGGTTTAACCAACCCTATCACTGAAATCTTGAATTTGACTCCAGGCTTTTCTGTGAAATCGATCTTAGAGAGGATGCAGTCCGGGGACATCAGCATAACTTAGTTTCTAACACTTTCTACGTCAATGTTGCTAGCGAAGAGAAGTGTGCAAGAATCATGTATTCAACGGACAGAACTTCAACCTTTGGAAACAGCAACAACGAGGTGAGTACTGCCCGTTAAGCTACGCTGGTTTTGGACTGAGGACTATGAATCTGTATAATTTTCCTTTCTAAGTTGATCATTGGGTAATTTCCAAGAATGATTGCCTGTCGATGTCGCGGGCTCCAAACGATACATATTGAACGTGCGATCGTAAATCGATCATGCGACTCTGGTGGCGGGCGTTATGAGTATGTTTACAGTGGTCGCTACAGCAACGACAAAAGAAGAGCGTTACAAAAAAACTTGTAATTGCAAAGGAGACGACTTACCTTACTCGTCTTCGGTGTTGTTATCATGTGAAAGTCCATTACGGTGGTCTGGATGGATAATTTGGAAGAGTCGAACCATGTATTTTTCCTGATACTCGTTCGTTTACTGCACTGTCCGCAATGAAATTGTAAACGGTATCGAAACTGTTCTTACGAAGCTTTACAAATTTCGCACCACCACAGTCTACACAGTCCCTTCTTTCCTCGTCCGCTGGTACTCCATACTTGCGACAAAAAGTCGAATAATTTTCTACGCTGGATAAACATGAAATTAGATTTTTCCATGTGAATCATCCGAAGAAACGTCAAGAATACCAGACATCCCACTCACTAACGACATAAATCGTCTGGGCTTCCCTAGCCACTCACAAACAATTCGCGGAGGTATGTAATTTAGAGCAACTAAGGGAACGACGGAAAACGATCACAAATGATTGATCACAACGCCCGCCACCATCGTCGCATTTTCGTTTTACGATAGCACTTTCGATATGTATCATTTGGACCCCGCGACTTCGGTAGGCAATCATTCTTGGAAATTACCGACCATTGTGTCTTGCGTCAGGTCTTCTCTTACTATGTAATTGTCTACGACATTCAGAGGCGACTGCTGTGTGAGAGCACAAGAGCACATGAACACCCTAACTTTCGCCGTATTGCGGATTTATTGGTTATTTTTCTTTGAAAGCTGTGAAACGTAACACAGAAGCTGCGATCTCAAAGATACGGCACTGAAATCTACCGCACTATTGCTCCTCTAGACACAACTTGGCATCGGGCTTACAAGCAAACCTTCAGTTGTGCACGCTTTGAGGAGCTTTTGCGCATACGCAACTCGCGTGAAGTAATTGCCTTATGGGCCAAATACATACAGATTTGATAAACAATGTGCACGGTTCACGATGTGCACAGCTAGCCCTTGCCACTCAACTACAAGTTTACGTCAGTGCTACCAGGTGGCAGCACATTGTGGCAGACTTTCAGTCCCGTTCGCTCGGCATAACTCCTGCTAGATGATAGCACACTCCTCACAAGGGGAGGCCACAACGTTGAGATCACGGATTTACTTTAAACTTTGAACACTTCTAGTGGGCCATTAAACATCATAATGTGCAAGTAATAAGGCACACTACTCCGGCAATTCCGAGAGACTCACGAGAAAATCTGTGCGAAGGTGCGAGTCGCAAGGAATCCCTGTGGCCAAGAGGTAACCGCCACGGTAGCTCAGCGTTTTGGGTCAGACGGTTAGCTCCCCTCTGTAATAAAAAAATAAATAAAAAAACCTAAGAGAATGGATCAACAACGAACTTCAACGTGTGCCGAGGGACGTCCGCGCGGAACAAATGCAGGGAAACAATAACGAGCACAATGAGGGGAAAAAAAAATCGAAGCGGATAGTGCTCGCGCTCTGCAGGCAGGTTGTGGACGAGGCGGCGGTTCTAATCCCTGTGTGACTCACTTATTTAATCTAAATATGTTTCGTCTCTGCTCACGTTATTTAATTTATACGATAATTGAGTGGTAATGTATTAAAGAAAACAAGTGCACTTTCATGAAGTTGTAGTGAATTTCATATATTATTTGACTGTTTATTATTTGTAATGTTAACCACTTGACCACCAAGTACTGTAACATACAGAATGTACGTCCATATACATTAGCCACATAACAGAAGGAGAAAACGTGTCTTCTCGGAATTGTTTGAGTAGTGCACTTTACTACTTGCATATTATGTTATTTTAATTGCCTACCAAAGGCGTACAAAATTTGAAGTAAATCTGTGATCCCAGCATTGTGGCCCCCCTTTGTCAAATATGCTAGTTCACTCACTATATACTGCAATTAAATTAGATCAGACGTCAGTAAATGTTAATGTTTTACTGACAGTAGAGATATTTTGTGGGTTTCTGAATGAGTTATAGTATATTAAGTTATGAACTGCATCATACAGTAATCCATTTTAGGCGCTGAGAATCACGAGAGCCTAAAGAACCTCACCGTCGATTGTGAGATTGTAGCACCAATTCATGCTTGAAATCTGTTGATCTAATGGTGAGTCAAGTTTATCTGCGCTATAGGCCCACATTGTATATATGAAGATTCACGAAAATCTGTTATCACTGGTTTCTGTGCTATTCACTTAAATGTGGGACCGACGCGATGTGCTTTAGGCCCTTATAAATCCAGCACCTCATTTGTATTCTAGTCAAGTGACCATGTTGGTAGTCATTACTACTTGAGTTTAATCATTTCTAAAAACGCCACATTGCGTTTGGTGTTGGTTGTTTACATTGAGGGAATCGGCTTTTGTGTGCAGTATAAACATGAACTATGTTGAATTTATTTAAATGCTAACAGAAAAGTAAAGTTCTGAGGATGCGCCGTGAGTTGTAGTTGAGTAGTTCAATCCGTAGAGCACCTGCCTCCGAAAACCAATGGTCCCGAGTTTGACTCTCGGTCCGGCATACAGCTTTAGTCTACCAGGAAGTTTCATATCAGCGCACTGTGGAATGAAAATTTCATTCTGGTAACAGAAAAGTAACTTATCAGGAAAAGTTAGCCGCAAAACAACAGAGGCCTCCGATAACAGATCCGTCGATTGACAGAGTGACGAAATCAAACAAGCACGACTACAAGCGAACGTTTAACAAGGCAGTGTACAGTTAGTTGTGTTGGTGAAGCGTAAGAATATCTTATTTCAATCCGGAAGTAAATCCGTGAACTAATACAAGTACATCTGTCAGCGATGTTGTACATCTGTCCAAAAAAATGGGAAAGCACGAAAACTCCCACTTACACAAAAATGTGAAATGGAGAGTTGTGAAAGCTTAGATCTTACACTACTGGCCATTAAAATTGCTACCCCACGAAGATGACGTGCTACAGACACGAAATTTAACCGACAGGAAGAAAATGCTCAGATTTGCAAATGATTAGCTTTTCAGAGTATTCACACAAGGTTGGCGCCAGTGGTGACACCTACAACGTGCTGACATGAGGAAAGTTTCCAACCTATTTCTCATACACAAACAGCAGTTGACCGGCGTTGCCTGATGACACGTTGTTGTGATGCCTCGTGTAAGAATGAGAAATGCTTACCATCACGTTTCCGACTTTGATAAAGGTCGGATTGTAGCCCATCGCGATTGCGGTTTATCGTATCGCGATATTGCTGCTCACGTTGGTCGAGCTCCAATGACTGTTAGCAGAATATGGAATCGGTGGGTTCAGGAGGGTAATGCGGAACGCCGTGCTGGATCCCAACGGCCTCGTATCACTAGCAGACGAGATGAGAGGCATCTTATCTGCATCGCTGTAACGGATCGTGCAGCCACGTCTCGATCCCTGAGTCAACAGATGGCGACGTTTCCAAGACAACAACCATCTGCACGAACAGTTCGACGACGTTTGCAGCAGCATGGACTATCAGCTCAGAGACGATGGCTGCGGTTACCCTTGACGCTGCATCACAGACAGGAGCACCTGTGATGGTGTACTCAACGACGAACCTGGGTGCACGAATGGAAAAACGTCATTTTTTCGGATGTATTCAGGTTCTGTTTACAGCATCATGATGGTCGCATCCGTGTTTGGCGACATCGCGGTGAACGCACATTGGAAGCGTGTATTCGTCATCGCCATACTGGCGCATCACCCGGCGTGATGGTATGGGGTGCCATTGGTTACACGTCTCGGTCATCTCTTTGTATCACTGACGGCACTTTGAACAGTGGACGTCAGATTTCAGATGTGTTTCGACCCGTAGCTCTACCCTTCATTCGATCCCTGCGAAACCCTACATTTCAGCATGTTGCAGGTCCTGTACGGGCCTTTCTGGATACAGAAAATGTTCGACTGCTGCCCTGGCCAGCACATTCTCCACATCTCTCACCAATTGAAAACGTCTGCTCAATGGTGGCCGAGCAACTGGCTCGTCACAATACGCCAGTCACTACTCTTGATGAACTGTGGTATCGTGTTGAAGCTGTATGGGCAACTGTACCTGTACACGCCATCAAAGTGCTGTTTGACTCAATGCCCAGGCGTATCAAGGCCGTTATTACGGCCAGAGGTGGTTGTTCTGGGTACTGATTTCTCAGGATCTGTGCACCTAAATTGCGTGAAAATGTAATCACATGTCAGTTCTAGTATATTTGTCCAATGAATGCCCATTTATCATCTGCATTTCTTCTTGGTGCATCAATTTTAATGGCTAGTAGTGTATTTCGTTATTGCCCTAAACTGTACTTAATTATGCGTAAAAAAACAAAATTCCACAAAAATTTCTTTCTGTTGTCAGATAAGTTGTGCATATTATTGTTGTTATTATTATTATTGACAAGGACTTTAGTTATATAAACATGTTGATAAGCATAACTGTTACACAGCAGTTGCTATTAATTCTTCTGAATCTAAAAATTTGTTAACTCCCAGAATGTACACACGCAAGCCGCCACTGACAACATTATAATTTTTTTCTTCATTAGTGTTATTTCATCCTCCTCATACCATATGGGCGGGGTGTGGGCTGTCAGCGGATACAATTTGCCGATCGTCAGCCACATGAGAGTACAACTTTTTAAAAAAAGTATAAAAATTAGCCAGATGAGGGTAAAAATTTTAAAATATAGTATAAAAATTGGGCATGGCAGTTGTCAAAAATGGATCCTTTATACAGTGGAAGACAGATTGTCAGTTTCATAAGTTGAATACAAAAGGATGATTTGTTGATTAATTAGAATATAGATACAGGTGAATGGAAACTGAATATATTCACACGAATATATAAAACGGATTGGCACTTGCATAAGTTAAAGATAGATTAGTAAAGTGAGTAGTGGATGATGACTGCCAGTGATAAGGGTATCATAAGAACGTAGCATTCTTGTTAGTGCATAGGAGGCTGATTATGGGGATGGATGTTTGGAAGAGGGACTTGGGAAGAATGAAGAGGGATGCGGTTCCGAACCACGACTTAGGAAGTGGGTGGAGAGGAGTGGGGGGGAAGGAACCCCGACAAGCGGAGAGCAGATACGATCTCCTAAATCTGGTTTGAAGGGTGTGATATATCAGGACGAATTTCACGTTTGGTTAATGGAAAGCGACTCAAGTTTGTTTGGAAGAGGATGTGGAGGTGGCGTGTTGGAGTAATGTACTAGTAGAGACGCGGCAGAGTACCAGGGCAATGAGCAGTGAGCGGGGAAGCTAAGGGGCCGGGGGAGGGGTGTGAATAGTTAGTGTCGAGTTTACGGGTAACGTAGGATAGGATATTCTGAGGTGTTCAAGATGCGAGAGTAGGATGGGGAATTTTATAAGTTGCTAGAGGATGTGGGTGGGGTATGGTAACGGTATCCGGAAGGTTATCCGGAAGCCAGGGCGTCCGTGGATCTGCAGCACGTGATAAAAGAAGGGAGGAGCGGAAGCCCAGGCCACATCTGCATAGCAGAGGATGGGTCAGATCAGAGATTTATAGGTGGGGGGGGATCGTGGAAGTGTGCAGTCCCCATGTTCGGCGGATTTGTAGTTTTAGTCAGTTGATTTACTAACCATTTTGTTGAATGGTTAGTAAACTGGGCTTCCAAATCAGTCGGTGATCAACTGTTAGTCCGATGTACTTTAGTGTGTTATTTAGCTGGATTGGACGGTCGTAAATGGTAAGGTCGTGGGGGCGGAAGCTGCTGGTGGTTTGGTCTATAATTATTGCCTGGATTTTGGTAGGTTTGATTTTAAAGAGACACTGGTTGCACCAGAAGGTGAACCGATTTAGATGGAACTGAAGGGTCGTTGGGATTTCTGGAGGGCAGAGTAAAGAGCGAGGAAGGTGGTGTCATCGGCATACTGAAGGAGATGATCAGGAGGAGTGGGCTTTGGCATATCGGTGGTGTAGAGGAGAGGAGAGAAGACAGATCCTTGGCGCACACCTCAAGTGTAATGGCAAATACCGGAGTTGTTGATGATATAAGATTGGCGGTTGGAGAGAAAGGATACGACGAGGTGGATATAATTTATGGGATGTGCGTAAGTCTGGAGCTTAGAAAGGAGGCGGGAATGCCATACACGGTCATATACTTTTTCGAGATCATCGAACACAAAAAGGAAGTATTTGCTATTGGGATAGGAGACGAGTAAGGTACAGGAGTTGGCCATCGGAATACTGCAAAAGATAAGTTTGCATCTCAATGTAGATAACGGCGTTCAAGCCATGAGTACGGTAGTGATTTCCAGAAATGTATTCCTCTTATTTTTGTACCCTAAGAGATTCCGGACACTGACAACCTATGACGGGCAACCATTTGTAACTCTACGGAACACTTGCGGGCCCAGTGCACTTGCCGTAAATTAACATTGCTGACTCTGAAGACTAGGCTAGTGGGAGCGCTGCTGCCGTTTTGCGTCCTCCTGCTGTCGAATAGTGAACCACTTGATACAAAATTGTTAAGGCTTTCACACGGAATACAAATCGGTTAATCAAGGCGTCTTCTCTCCCGGCGGACATACAGAGGAACCTGCGCAACACAGAAGCTCTACCACCTCGGCTCTATAGATTACCTAAGAGCCAAAAGAATAACGTTCCACTAATACCGACTGTTAGCGGTCCTGGCTCACCGACCTATAAACTGGCAAAATACTTGGCCTCTCTGCTCTAGCCGCACTTGGGAAAGACTGACACATACATAAAGGACTCAGGACATTTCATTGAAAACTTGCACCAAACGACATCCTTGTCAGCTTTGATATTGTTTCTTTGTTTACGAAAGTGCCTAGTAAACCTAACGTGTGGTACAGATACATCGATGATACTTTCGTTGTGTGGAGCCATGGTGATGAACAGGTCGGTGACTGCCTAAGACACTTGAACAGCCTTCATGCCGACATAAAATTAGACCATGGAAGTAGAAAAGGACAAGAAACTACCATTCCTAGATGTGCCGGTCACAACGAATGGCGAAAACCCGGGACACAGCGTGTATCGAAACCGACACACACGGACCGATTCCTGCACAATCTATCAAAGCACCACCCTACCCATAAAAGAGGCATTATTAATACGCTCTTAACGCGATCAGCACGAATATGTGAGCTGCAGCACCTCAGACGCGAAATGCAACACCTGGATAGTGTTCTGAAGAGCAATGGGTACTCCACAAGTTACATTAGAAGTGTAACTGAGCCAAGCACTCGGCGAAGCGACAAATCAGAAAAAGAAATGTCGGATACGGCCTTTCTGCCACACATTCCCAGAGTGACGGACAGAAACGGCCGTATAATGCGCAAACAAGGCGTAAAGACGATTTTCAAACCGACAAAGAAGATCAATCAGTGTCTTCTATCGGCAAAGGAGAAAAGGGACCCTCTTGCAATGTCGGGAATATACCGCATACCATGCGCATGCTGAAAAGTTTATGTCGGAATGACTGGACGATAAATCTACATCAGGATCAAAGAACATTAGCGACATTGCAAGTTGTGGCAGGTGGAAAAATCGGCCATGGCAGAGCACGCACTGTAAGTTCTGGCTGTAGAGAAGCACCATCACACCCGCTTGTTCAGAGAGGCTATAGAAATACAAAAACACGGGAATAACTTCAGTAAGAAAGAAGGAAGCCTTAAGGTAAACGGATCCTGGCTTCCCGTGCTGCAGCGAACGACCGTCGCAGGTAGCAAGAGGAGAACCGCACCGGAAATCACCGCGGAGAAGCCCTCGGACGTTGGCGCGCCAGGTACATATAGTCTGCGGCCGCGAGCTCTTCTCCAGATCACCAACAGCAATGGAGGGTGAAGCTTTGACAATGCCAGCCACTCGTGCTGGTGAAACGTTAGTAAAACCATCGAAGCGATTCGCTAAAATGCAGTAATGCACAGACATGTGTGGGTCCAAGGGTTACCACTTCTTGAAATGCTCACTGCCAGTTAAAAAGCGCCTTTCTCGGAATGACGAAGTTAAGCTAGGTGAGCAAAAGCTGTGTTTGTTCGGTTTGAGGAGATCAAACGAAGAACATGTCTAGCGACACTGTCTCTGGCAGGCTACTTGAATTTGCCTGCAATCACCCTTATAAACTTTTGAAACTGTTTCTGAGCTTATTACCAAAATCACAAACTGAGACACTGGGCTTATTAATGTTTCCGATTACTGCCTACTAATGTTGCATTAATTTGCACCGTCAGACGGTATATCGTGGCAGATGACACTGGAAGCTAAATGTAAATCTTCTCAACGATCAAGAACTTTATGAGACCATACCGCGGAAATGGCAACAGATCCTTCACCGCAAGGACTGATATACCACCACTAGTTCTATTACGCAAAACTACAATTTTGATTTACTATTACCAACTACTCAAGACAAAAATATTTCTGGCAAAAACAGGTAGTGTAATTTTATCATCAGTGTCTTCGAGAATTGTATCAAAGTGTAAACATCCTTAATGCTGGCATCTACTGCAAAATCAAAAAATACAAAGCCAAAATTACGAATATTAGACGACACCACTCGGAAGACATCATTATTAGATCCAAACCGAAAGACACGACCGTAGATGAAACTGTGTCCCTCTGCAAATGATCGACAAAGTCTATGACGAATCCGGACAACTGTTACATTACACGAAATAATGCCTCACGCACACATCTACTTCCGTGATATTTTACTGAAGGTAGGAAATAACCTCACACTGGAAGGCATAATCTTTCTTCAAGAATTCCTTGTGGACAACGAAACCAAACACCAGCTTCCAAGGCACAGAAAGGAAAATTTCCGGCTTCCTACGGGGTTTCCGCTGACTTTTTCAACATTTTTGACAAATTATTACTACTGCAATTGGCAAATGACATATGGCATGTTGACCACATACGCAAGGAACCAAAAGAAAGAATTATAGTTGTAGCATCCAATGAGGAACACTTCAAGAGGATGGAGCAGTTGAGGTCTATCACACTCCTCAATGCTGAGTTCAAAATACCAACGCTAGGGGTCAAACTGTGGATGGAATATCTTTTCGGTAAAAGCCTTGGGATGTACCGGCACTGGGCAAACCTGGGCGAAGCGTTATAGCGCCAGCATTTACGCTGAGCTGTTATCAGCACAGCTGCGGAAAGTAAATTCAGGGGTGGCTTACTATTCACCTACTTTGAAGAAAACTTTGTGTTGGTCAGTCAGTGAGACAAGGGTGTCCGCTGTCAGTGGTGATGTCTGCTATCGACGTCGAACGGTTAGTAGTTAACATAGCATCACATATACACTACTTAAAGTCCATGACATCAAAATGTCTTGCGTGACGTATGCAGACGACATCTGTGGAACTGTCTCACCGCCTGAACACCACACGAAGTCGGCGCATATTCTCAGAAATATCACAACAGCGAGAGGTGCCAAAACTACACGGCTCTCTTAAACATCGGAAAAGCTACCAACGGTACTCACTACATTGACGGTGTAAAACTGGCACATCGCATACATCACTTGGTCTCTGTCTTAATGCAGTTCCAGCTCAGATGATAACCTACAACTGGAGATAAAAACTAAAATTCAGTCCGGAACCACGCGGCTACTACGGTCGCAGGTTCGAATCCTGCCTCGGGCATGGATGTGTGTCGTGTCCTTAGGTTAGTTAGGTTTATGCAGTTCTAAGTCTAGGGGGCTGATGACCTCAGATGTTACGTCCCATAGTTAGAGCCATTTGAACCTTAAAAACTAAATAAGACACGTTTTGAAAATTAACTCTAACAGCGAAGTAGACGTAATTAAAACAGTGAAGGCGACAGACGCATCAATACTAAGTAGACTATGGTACAAGGCTTATGCTGGACCCACTGGCCCACAACATCCAACGAGTCTTTTGTGGTTTTTATCGAGTGGCAATGTGTTTAAAGTACAATTCGACACGCTGTATCAACCATTTGCAAAAGGAGGTCTTAATTCTGTGAACGTGAGACATAAGCCCAGAACACTTTTAATTAAAAGCATAAAGAAAGAGGTAAGGAAGCAAAATCAGGGCCTAATCAAAAATGTAGTAGTCGAACAGACGCCAGAAAGTAACACGCCAGCGATCATTTAATTAAAAGCATAAAGAAAGAGGTAAGGAAGCCAAAGCAGGGCCTAATCAAAAATGTACTAGTCGAACACACGCCATAAAGTAACACGCCAGCGATAGACCGAGCTAGGATTTCTAATTCCACGCTTTATTATCATCGTCACACCTTCCCGATCTCAGAGATATGTCGTATGATTTTTTTCTCGCTCCTAACTGATTTTTGGAACAACTGCTAGTGTCTCAATACTGTGTTGCACTCTCTTACCTAATAGCCGTCTTAGTGAACAGTTGGAATTAAATGTGGTGTCTTACGATGTTATTTTAAATAAGCTGAATTAAACTAATATGAATATTTACTTAATTCGTCTGTTATTTAATTTACTCTTTGCCCTTATCTAATGATGTTTACCAGCAAATTTTCGTTGTTGGCCGATTTGTGATCCAATGGATCGGCCGCCATTGCCGCAGTCTTAAATGTTCGTAGCACGTTCCAGAAAACAGACCTGTCTATATTCAGTTGCTTGATAACGAGACCCGTTGACGGTTTATGAGCGTCATTTTATTGCAAAGTTAATGCTGAGGCACAAAACTGATTAATCATCTTTGCATGATCACACTTCACCTTGTTAAAAATGGGCCTACAACAAAGGCTTCTCCGATTTTCGTCGTTCATGTCATCATTACAATCGCCCTTTCTCTCTTTTATCTTTTATATCCACTACAGCCACTGTTAACAAGTTACTAAACAGGAAGACATTGTATATCAGCACATCAGGCAGTATAATCATGAGTTTAGTTAAATGATATCAAAGTGGATAAACCAGAATTTCCTACCAATAGAGACGTTTACAATATCCTGACACCAACAGCCCACTACAAACGAATCGAACAATAATATTCTCCACTGAAATGAACGTCATCCCGATAAACGTACACGTCGGACATTAAATCCAAATCACACCATCTTCCACGACAAATTTCCTACCAATGAAAAATTCCACAAAATACACAACCAGACTGACGAATGTGTTATGTCTATATATGGAAATGTCGATACATTATTGGAACGATGTAGTTTGGATCTGTGCAATTTTCTCAGTCAGTGATTGTCACTGCAGGAAATCCCTGCAAATGTAGATAAACTGAAACGACCAGAAAGACCAAGACACCCGTGAACAACAAACAACGGTGGAATCTGGGTGCCTGTTGGTTGGTTGGTTGGTTGGTTTGGGGAAGGAGACCAGACAGCGTGGTCATCGGTCTCATCGGATTAGGGAAGGATGGGGAAGGAAGTCGGCCGTGCCCTTTCAGAGGAACCATCCCGGCATGTGCCTGGAGAGATTTAGGGAAATCACGGAAAACCTAAATCAGGATGGCCGGACGCGGGATTGAACCGTCGTCCTCCCGAATGCGAGTCCAGTGTCTAACCACTGCGCCACCTCGCTCGGTTCTGGGTGCCTGTGGATACTGCAACATACATAAAATATCACCAAGCAACATTTTACTGCGACCATTTATCATGTATTGGAAACGAAAGCCGGAAAACCATAGCATACGCAAAATATACGGAAACCTTTGGGAACATGATAAAAATAATGACCACGACATAAATACAAGAAGATGTTGAAGAAGAAGATGATGATGATGGCTATAAACTGCTGGTAGTGCTGATGCTGTAGCTTTAGCCTATAAAGAAATGTTAATTACTGTGAAAAGTGAAAAATACTGTGAAAAAAGCTGAAACTTTTTTAATGTGCTGAATAAGGAAGGCATTTTCTGTGTGTGCTACTTGATGTGAATACGTCTGTTACATGTTGGAAAATTGTACAGTTACTATTAATCGATTATTTTTGAAAAATCAAGTGGGAAAAAAACGTAAATAAAGTATTATGGCTGTGTTCAACCGCTCATACCTCTCTTACATTGGTTTCATAACATGTCTTTGCACCATAGAGATATCTCTACGATTACGCTGATGAGTTTTAATCACAGCAGCTTCCCTGCTCATCTGTATCACTTAAAACTAAGAAATTTTATACATTTGCGATTCTATCAATTTATATGTTTGGGACAGTAATCACCTAACCTTCGCTTGTTCTAAGTTCCAGGGACGTAGAGAACAATATTCCTCTCATAAATAGTTTGGGGTACCTTTCTTTATAAGCGTTTACGAGTTACTTCTTAGATGTTTCATAATATTTACTGCAGTTAGCAATTTAGAAATTTGACCACGGAATACAGGGAAGATGCATTAACCATCTTAACTAAAAAATTCTACGTAGCGGACAATCCTTGAGTTGTTTCTGCGAGAAAGAAGCTATGCGCTCAGTGGCGAGCAGCGCTTCTCTTTCAGCTTTGCTAATAAGCAGTTAATGAAATGTAATTGGACACTCTGGTCTTAGCTCTCTGATTGGGTAGATATTTATTGAGTATTTGTCCGAAGCTGGTTTAAAATATTGTTGAAAGTCAACCATTTTGTACAATATGGAGTTCTACAAGTTTCATGATTTGATAAAATTGTTATAAGTTCGATACGAACGATAATTGTGGTTGTTTCTGAATAATATATTCATTCTCAATAGGTAGTAACTACAATTTCTTTATTTTAAGTATTACAGCATATGTGAATCCCGACGTGCTGCACGTCGTAGTAGACGTTTGGACGGACGGGCTTTGACAGCAGCCCTGGTGCCTGCGCACGGTCCGAACTTTTCAGGAAGAATTTTTACTCATCGCAAAAGCGTTTTCCTCCTTTTGAGGTTATTCTAGGACGGATAATGCTTACCACACTCCATTGTAGAATCGTATCATTGCTGGGACAACTCCCGAACGGTCTATTGACTCTCCTCCCGCACAGGCCACGGAGGCCCAAAGGTACCGACCGGCCGCCGTGTCATCCTCAGCCTACAGGCGTCACTGGATGCGGATATGGAAGGGCGTGTGGTCAGCAGACCGCTCTCCCGGCCGTATGTCAGTTTCCGAGACCGGAGCCGCTACTTCTCAATCGAGTAGCTCCTCAGTTTGCCTCACAAGGGCTTGATAACAGCGCTCGGCAGACCGGATGGTCACCCATCCAAGTGCTAGCCCAGCCCGACAGCGCTTAACTTCGGTGATCTGACGGGAACCGGTGTTACCACTGCGGCAAGGCCGTTGGCGAACGGTCTGTTACGAGCAGTCTATTTCAATTCTGAGATGTAGACTATGACGAACTCAGCAGCGAGACATTGGGTAGCAGAGGAGTAGATTCGCCGAGCTGCAGAAATCCAATGCCAGAAAGGAGGGTCACTTAATGAGAGCACTATTACATTGTAATATAGTTAGGACATAACATCAAACAAATTTAAAAAATTTTTTGGTGGTAATAAATCTCAAAGAAGAGTGACTTTACAAGCCTGTTTGTAATCATTTTTTGTAGACAAAATCTTAATTATTACTCCTGTATTTCAAAATTAAGAAACTTTTCATTTTTTATGATAGGAAAAATATTGTTTAATTACTTCAATGTAATATATTCATTTCTATGCTACAAAATTCAATTCCTTGTAACTGTTAACGGCTGAACGATGCACGTGTTGAAACCTAAATAGTGTACTCAGGCCAAAGGCCAACTGAGAAAATTGTAGAACTGTTATTTCACCATAAGGGCTATAGTAATAAATCAAATAATAACGTGATCTGTGTTTGTTTTATCTGAACACTGAGTTCTTTTTTTTCGGACTAGAAGTTAAAACGGGTATATTTTGAACATTTCCCATGAGACGCTATGAGTAGGACGCACTGTAAACAGTTCTGATAAGCCTGCGAAGCAAACAGATAACGCAGCCTTAAACAACATTATTTCAGTACTAATTCAGGAATTAATCTGGGACAAATTTCGCGTGACATCTTTTCCTGTTGGCGAAACGAAACGGGCCTCAGTAGATTGTCCCAAGGTGTTTTGATATACCCTGTATACAAAGCAACAAAAATTCATCCACAGCTAAAAATTATTTTAGGCCTCTGATGCTTTGATGAAAATAGAAGCGAAACGCGAGCGGCGAAAAAGGCATATAAGGTGCTTTGTGGGCGTCCGGCGCCTAGGGTCCGGCGACGCCTGTGCTTTACGCAGGGCGTTCCCCTTCCCCTGACGCTGTGTGAGCCGCGCAGGTGATACGGCCGACAGGGAAAGGCAGTAACTCAAGAAGAGCGCCCGCCTAATAACCGAACACGAGGGCGGCAGCGCGTCAAACCCCACACAGCGCAGCAAAGGGGTCGGGGGTGGCCTTCCGGGAGCGGCTGCCGGAAGCCGCCCTCAGAGCTCTCTATCGGCCGGGCGCGGAAGCGCAGATAGCTGCCGCGGCGACCGCAGCGCGGCTGGCGGCTGGCGGCGGCGCCCTCGGAAGCGGAAGGCGTTTGTTCTGGCGTGCTGTGGCGTGGTGTGGGCGCTGCGGCCGTGATGCATGGCGCGGTCCCCGATACACCGCAGATACGCGCAGCCCTCCTGACCAGACACGAGGCCGCCTCGCCACTCGTCCCGGGCCACTCTCAACTGCCCCCGATTCTCTGACGTCACTCCTACAAGCCCGAAGCTCGCTTTTTGTGCAGCCGTTCTAGGAAGGTCGATATAGTTAAAAGTTCGTTACTAGTCAGTCATACAGTAACTTCTATTTACTATGGGCAAACATCCAGTCCAATTTTATGCAACTGAACCGCAAAATCAGTTGCCTTCGTTTTTAATTTCTCCCTTTCAATTGCACATTCAGTGCAACTTGCTTGTATTGCGTTTTGTGTTGTGCGCTAGCTGGCAGAGAGGGTCCAATCGAACAAAAGTTTTTCTTTCTTCAGGCAGAACAACTTAGGTGTGTTTCTTAGGTGACTTTCCATATTAGTCTGAGAATGGTGTGTAAATAGCAAGATGAATTCATGATGCGTTTTGCACAGAGCATGGGCGTACCCACCGAGGGGCAGGCCCCCCCCCCCCCCCTGCCCCTCGGTGGGTACGCCCATGCTCTGTGCAAAACGCATCATGAATTCATCTTGCTATTTACACACCATTCTCAGACTAATATGGAAAGTCACCAAAGAAACACACCTAAGTTGTTCTGCCTGAAGAAAGAAAAACTTTTGTTCGATTGGACCCTCTCTGCCAGCTAGCATTCTTGTATTTAAAATGTTTATTAAAAGCAGTTTTTCACTGGTCTACTGTTTTACTTAATAAGAAGTGCTGTATGTTGTCTCGAGTCCTTGTTTCCTGAGACTAGTATGACCTGCCCCCCCCCCCCCCCCCCCTAGTTCAGATCCTGGGTACGCCCTTGGCACAGAGTGATAATTTATGTCGTTCCCAGTGTGTTCTGTCTGTGCCCTACACCATGTACTGTAGCCATCAGCTTCCCTAGTATCTGGCAACGTTGGGATGTGTGAGACATTGGGTGTTTTTTTGCTGCTAATCCTTTCTCGAAAAAAATTTGTTTTCCGCCATTTATCACTTCCGCTTATGACATAATACTTGTTGTGTTTCCTTTAGATGTCACGTTATGAACTTCGCAATGGGTAAACATTCTCTTCGTATCTAAACCAACTTTAATATCGATACAAAATATTCAATCTACACCGAAAAGTGTACTCTGCTGTCACATAAGGTGGAAAGATGATATTGGTGCAGATAAAAAAAATGGAAATGTCGTGTGGCTAGGGCCTCCAGTCGGGTAGATCGTTCGCCTGGTGCAGGTCTTTCGATTTGACGCCGCTTCGGCGACCTGCACGTCGATGGGGATGAAATGATGATAATTGGGACAACACAACACCCAGTCCCTGAGCGGAGAAAATCTCCGACCCAGCCGGGAATCGAACCCGGGCCCTTAGGATTGACAGTCTGTACACTGCAACTTCCTACAGCACATTGTCCCACCACACTTCTTAAATGCAGACCACTACAGCATATGCGAAATAGCCTATTTGTATGTCTCCATCTTAGTACAACAAACAAGGAATTGACGTAGAAAAACACAGAACATAATTTACACAATTTAAATATTATTTTCCTTTTTTTAAAAAAGTTAGTGGCAATGTTGCAATAAGAATAGAAACAAAACAACAAAAAATCCACAGTAAGAAGATGGTACTGCATCAAAGTTTGTAACAAACAAGAGTTGCAGTTTGTTAGAACTTTATATTACGCTTATCAATCATTGTAACATGATACCTCTCCTGTTAGTCTGTATCTCTATAAAACTATATTATATTGGGTTCCCACCTTTATCCAAAACACTTTTGCTTTTTTCATAAGGTAGACCCATCGGCCCAAAATTACCCTTATCTGTAATCGAATATAAAATGAGGCAGTTCATTACAACTTTGTTAAGGGACTTGTTATTACAGTGTAACGACCTTCTCCACATCAAGTGCATGGCGACATATGGGGCATTTCATTACAATTTCACTGAAGGGCTCGTTGTTACAGAGTACCAACCTACCACGTCACATGCATGGTGATGTACAGGGCAATTTTTTTACAATTTCGGGACTTGTTATTATGGTGTAACAACTTTCCTTGTGTCAACCAATGTGTATTAAATTCACATGTTACAACTACCATTCCGTTCACTGTTTCATCACGGTGTCATGTACTCTCTGCTGGGTGACAGAGAAAGTCAGTCTTCAATAAGTGTACCCTAACCCGTAAGTTAGATCAGTAGTACCAATAAGCAACCCACACATGTGTTTATTGTGATACAAAAACTTATTACGTATTCGTCTAAATAACACAAATAGTTTTCTGTAAAGTGTGTGTTTCTGAAAGTCTGTCACAAACACTGAGCTTTACTTACTGATTTATGTGCTTT
The DNA here is from genome assembly GCF_021461385.2 of Schistocerca piceifrons. Lineage (NCBI taxonomy): Eukaryota > Metazoa > Arthropoda > Insecta > Orthoptera > Acrididae > Schistocerca > Schistocerca piceifrons. The sequence continues at coordinate 347,509,663 of NC_060142.1, forward strand.
AACCTTTAACTTAGATGAGTGTTGCAAATGAGTAACGCACATGGATTTATATAGTGGTCCTGCAGAGGTCGTAACGCAAGAAAAAGAAGAAGAAGAAGAAGATATAGAACAAATATTTACGCATTTTGATAAATAACACAGAAAATTTAATTTCTGTAAGATGTAGTACAAAGATCAAAGTTCTGTCACTGAAATGTGCACTTTAACCTGTATATTTCATCAGTGGTACAATGTGCGTTTTGTACTATTAACGAAACAATAAATCAGACAATTTTTGGTTAGTTTAAGATATGGTAGTAAATTTGAAGTTTTGTCATGGTCTAGGGAACTTCTCTTTTTACTTTGGTTTTTGACATGACCATACAACCAATAGTATATTTTAATCTGCTAGTTAGATCAGTAGTATCAATAAGTGACTCATGTGTTTCTGGCACTGTTATAGAAGAAAATTTTTAGTATTTTAAAAAATAATATAGATAGTTCCGAGTGTTATTTATCGTCGCGCAAAGATCGAATTTTTGTTCACGATCAGAGATCTGTGTTGAACCTTGTTCATCATAGTTTTTGGCATAAGCAGACCGAGCAGTGTTTATTAAACCAACATATCACATCTGGTGCATTTCGAAGCTATACTTGTGTATTACGAATATGTGCATATAAGTGATACAAAGCAATTAAAGATCTTGTCAATAGGCACTATTTTTAGTTTGCATTGTTGTGCAAAGGTGTCAGGAAACGTGACTTCGTTGGATAAACATCCTATGGATATTGGTATTGTTTAGTAGCTGATTGTGGAGATACAGTCTGTAAACTTTTTAGAGAACCTTGGCCCCACAGTTCCGAGCAGTAAATGTCGTTTTTGTACCTCGATGTATCATAACACAGGTAGGTCCAAGATAATAAGTAATGAATAATGCTATGTTATCAGAATGAGATTTTCACTCTGCAGCGGAGTGTGCACTTGCCTGCGAAAGGCAAGCGTCCCCAGTTCGAGTTTCGGTCCAGCACACAGTTTTAATCTGCCAGGAAGTTTCAATGCTAAGTTAGCCAGTCAGTAATGACAATTATATTTTTCTAGTGTTGGTCATGATGCATTGTCTTCTTCCCCCTAAAACTGTGCGTGGTCACGTGTGCAAGTTCGTTATTGTATCAACAGTAACATAGTGTCATTTAGCTGTAAGAGGAACAGTCAACTAAAAGTATGTTTTGCACTGTTACAGAACAGTAACATAGACAATTTATATGTGTAAATAGTATTTTGACACTTAATTTGTGTCCATGGTTATGTTTACTTTGTCTTACCCAGTAAGTTACACAATAACTGCACTCTTCCAGTAGCTGACATCACTCTCAGCGTTATGGCACACAGAGCTTCTGGTGTTAGAATATTATTTGTGTTCTGAATGCCTATTTATTTGTTTTAAACTATCATTCATCACTGCTTTTACTGCTTAGCCTATTATTTTCGCTAATATGTGCTTTGTACCACCCATAGACCAACAATACAAACGATTTAAAAGCCGAAATATATGATTTGGGGCGTCTTTGTGCCATGACTAAGTGTGGTACATAGATGGAACTTCACTCATAGATAATTGCAGATTAACCTGTAAATTATACCAGTAATACCACACATATTTTGATAAACAGTACAGCTAATTAAGGTGTGGGACGTATTTAATTTTAGCATCCACTGAACCTTGCACCAAGTAGATTGAAAATATTTAACTTTACTCATTGCAGCAGAATGGGAGGTATAGAGAACAAGTTAGTATAAATACTTATTGGCTGTTTCGTTTTAAAAGCTGGTTTAAGCACTGTCTCTGAATGGCTGTTGTGTGTGTGTGTGTGTGTGTGTGTGTGTGTGTGTGTGTGTGTGCGTGGGGGGGAGGGGGGGTTGATGAAACCAAGGGTTGCTCATGAAGCTGTATTAGGTTTCTGCTGACAAAGCATCCCTCCTGCCCCTGTTCTTGTATGCAGACAACCTGTGCATTAATATCATAGGTACATTACTAAATATTGTAACTCTTCCTTGTTTGTGTCAGTGTGAATTTTTAAATGTCTTAGAACCAAAAGTAAAACATTTCCAAGTAAGGTCGCGTCACATTGACAACAGCAGGAGAATAATGAAATCATGAAAATGTAGGCTTTAGAATTAATGAGTTGAAGTAAAAGTCTCCTGCTTTGTCTATTACTTTCTGATATTTAAATTCTTGTTAGCTTTGTGAAACTGAATTAACAGGTATGGAAGTCGTTGATGGAGAGTGGAAAACCTTGGTCATACAAAACTGTGGTTCATGTTAGATTTCGGTGCGAGGAATGACTTGTACAGCAACTGTAATAAAGGTCAGACTGCATCAGCATTATAAATTGCAGGCTTGAATGATGTACATCATAACTTGGAAATGATGGCGTGCTTATGGGAGGCGATCGTTGTGTCGCCAAATCAACCACTTCCAACCAACTTAACAGGTTGCAAAATACATAAAAGATTCAATCTTTTAGAGGATCAAAAGGTTGTGTATATATAGTAAATTCAAATGAAACATAATTAAGTCACAATAACTTCTTACTGTAAACAGTTCTCAACAGTACGTTAATTACATGATTTGATTGTCCAATGGTTCTGGGCAGAAAGGTGTAAAAAACAAGTCGTTGTTTAAAAAAATTCTTAAAAACAAACTAAAGTGGAAAATTTAAAAAAATATTGTAATTCGTTACACAGACATACGCTCTATTTTAAGCAGAGAATTTCATCCCTGACTTTAACGAAATCTAATGGCTCGTTAGTGTATAGTGTGGAACATACATAAATGCGCCAAAACTGTGTGAGGGTTGATACAGAAATATTATTAGTAGTGTTTTACTGTTGGACGAAGTTCAGACACAAATATAAATAAATAAATTAGAATGTTAAATATTTTTCCTCTCGATATCTCACTTGTTTTCATATGATGTCACTATTTTTAATTCTTTGAGGGAACTGAGTTTTCAAGATGAAGACACTAGGAGTGACGTATAAAACTAAAAACTACTTTTGTTTCCAAATTTATAAACATCAGAATAATTTGCTAATCGATGCCACTGACATGCATTTCATGTGTGAAGATTACTTCTTACATTAAAATCTTATTGTGTCAGATATTTGTGATGTAATAAGTGTTTCAACCTGGATATCTTAAATAATTCAGTATTACTCAATGTATGTCCTTTTACCTGCATTCCATTGTCTGTGCCGATTATTTCATTATCCATCAAAGCGTCGTATGTGCTTTAGCAAACAGCTGGCGTCTACAGAAAGTATTACTCCAAGGATCCAGATATTTGTCGTTTTGCACACGATACCATAGTTCGGTGAAATCTTTCATTTAGCTGACATGGCTCTAGCAGAGTGATCACTCAATATGATTAGCATGTGGGTGGTCCATGAACTCCAAAACTTGTAATTCCATTACTGATAGTTTGTTAAATGTGATAGAAATCGTCGTAAGGGTAGTCATTAGCACATACTAATGAAAATAATATCTCCATAACAGTTGCAACACACGAAATCTTATGAACAGCCTGTGTCTCTTAGTGCATTGTCATGTTATCACAAATTGCTTCCTATGAGAGGTTGAGCCCTGCTGGAGGCCAGTGGAGTTTTGTATCTGCAGCCTAACTGGTTAAAATTAAGTATTGTCAGCAGTCACTAGAGATAAATTTCGTGCCACAAGTCTGTGAGCAGTTCAGACCAGTGACAAATTTTATCTGTTGCCTTTTCAACATAAAAAGTATATTCATTATATACCTGAATTCTTTTGTGAGTGAATGTAGATCGTCTGTAGAGGTGAACTTTGTGACGTCTCTGTGGTGGTAGTAGAAGGGCAATGTCTCTTATACCCCACTTTGCACTGTTGCGAAATTTACTAAAGAATGTGGACCCTCCCCCACCCCTCCTTTTCTTCTTCCCCTTAACCTATCTTTCTGTTAATTGATTTATGACCTCTGGTGTTCTTTTATGAGCCCCAGTGGACAATCTATTCTTCTGACAAACCCCCAACCCCTTCCCCTCCCCCTCCACCCTTTGGTAAGGCCCAAGCCCTCTCCCCTCCTCCTTGCTGATACAACCACACGTTTGATATCAGATTAATTGACTAATTAATTAAATCGATAAATCAGTTAACCTCAGCCCTTTGGGAAATTCTCCAGAGCCTCTCCCCTCCCCCACTTCCCTCCCCACCCCTCTCAGAAAAAATTGGTGAGAAAAAGACGCAATCTGTGCTGGACTGGAAGCATACTATGGCAGGAAACTCAACTACACTACACAGGGCATACTGTTTATCTACAAAATTCAGTTTAGGGATTCAATTTTAAGCTCATCACTCTCTGCTGTTTTGGAAGATGCAGGTATTGTAAAATTAGATAGATTTCTTTCTTCCTATTGTACAAGGAATACTGCCACAAAATCGACATTAACATAACCCACCGCAATTAATAACACAGCTAAAAATTTTCCGATCGCTTCTTCGCATCGATCGCAGCGCAGACACGCCAGGGGCCATGCGTGCCATCCGCATCGCAGTCTCCCGCACTCCCAAACGCTGACCACTTTCCCGTGATCATACCACAAACCATCATTGCCAGCTGTCTCGTGCTATTAGCAAGCCTCAACTGAGTGCTTGCTGACCCATGCCACTGCTTGGAGGAAATCTGACCAACCTGTCCCAACCTGTTGACCAAGGTATCCCAGAACACTGCGCTCATTGTTTGTAACGTCTGTTAACCAGATCAACTAGCAGTTGTGATCCCCTTTGTTCACGGCAGTGTTCTTTGCCGCCTGAAGTGCCTACATCATGTTCGTGCATGATCCAATGTGTCCAAACATGCAGATGGAGGTTTTCATCCCTACTCAGAATACTGCATTCCTATTGGCTAATGACGAATCAGTGAATATATGTCAGCCACATCCCCTCAACACCCATCCTAATACTGCTATCGTCCATGGCTGGATCAGCTTGATTGTCTTCTTCTTGCTCATGTGTGCGTTAACCGTTAGCTTACTTGCAAGATGAAGCATTTTTCAAGCAGCAGCAGCGGATGTGCTAATAGCATATCCGTTGCTGTTAGCCAAAATTTCATTATATACGTGAAATATGTTCCATATTCTTGGTTGTTGCTGTTGTTGTTGCAGATGATTTTGAATAGCAGGGGCAGGGAGAGATAGAGGTTGTGATGCAACCACATCTTAGCTTTTTCCTTATTTTTATGTGCATAGGTTACTTTTCTAGTAAATCAATATGTTGCTGTTGTAGACGATTTCAGAGACCTCGGTCGTTTGATCCACAGTGGTTCAGGTGAGGAGATGTCTGAGTGGATGGAGGAGATGGAGAGTGAGCTGCGTCGCCATTAGGAGATTCCAGATAACCTGAGGGATACTCATAGAACCAGGGCAAGATAGGTAATTCATACTCACTCTGATTACAAATAATCAGTGTTCTTCCTTTCCTTGGAGCAGCAATCGATGTATGGAACATGGTACTTAATTGTGTTTATTATTCTTTCTCTACAGCACCATCATCCATGCAACATGCAGTGGTGTAGATACTGGAGGCGGTGAAGAAACCACCAACAAAACGCAGTGTTGTGCGTCATGCTCCCCTTTTAAGACGCACCTTGTCGCTGCAAGGGAAGCCACCACAGCACAAGCAGCTGCCTCTGCCCCCTCACCAGCTCCACTCTAGCATCCATGGTCAACCCTTCGCCGACAACTGGTTCAGGGATGTGACAACAACCACCTCTGTAGCCGCAGCTGCAGCCGCATCCACAGCGACATTGCTCACACTGAGACAAAGCCCAGTCTCCTCTTTCCCACATTCTTGCCTGAGCCCTAATGTACGTCCCTGCTCCTCCACACAACAGTCATCAGCAGCAGCATTGTCATAAACTAGTTTTAGTTATAGTAATAGTACTAGTAATACTATGGCTAGCAGTAGTTCCCCATCCCGTCCTTTTAGTGAAGGACATCAGGGTGATACCCACCATTAAATGAAGTGCTCTTTTCTACGTGTCGAAATTTGCGCTTCCTCCCCGCCCCCCCCCCCCCCCAAACAGGCCTCAGGCATTGAAGGGACAAGATACTACCTCTGGGGGATAATGGCGTGATAACGTGAAGCTTCTCAGTCACCTGGTTTCACGAGTCCACATTGAGTGCTATACGGGACTGGAGATGGAAGTTATAGGGTCAGCTAAAGCACTTAGCCAACTACCACACTTTGGCATTCATATATATGTCCATGGTCCAGTAAACGGAGGGTCAAGTTACATCAAGCTTCTTAAGAATATAGCTGACAAGAAGCATGCATTAACGTCGAAAATAAGAAGGATCCAGCTTGTTTTGCATGGTCAGTCCTCACTTGCGAGAGATATCCTGAGCGTCCTGGTGCATGCGACCTAACATCCCAAAGATGTTCGGTCTCACGTGCGGTTCCTCTTCATCAAAACGTCTTGGCTCAAATTCGCCTAGGGATTGAGCCACACGTGTCGCGTTACACGCCCTAAATTAGGCACTTGGGACCCTTTGGTTAAATTGTCTGGCCGATGGCAAGTTTGCGAAATTGATGAAACATAAAAAGATCATATAACATACAATAACAGTAATAATAAAATCGGGAACTAAAATAACGATCCATAAATGATGAAGGCCACACATTTGCGATTTGGGTAGAATAATGTTTATTCAGAAAGCAAACTAATAGCGAAAGTCGTCGTATTTAGAGTTACTGTTGCCCTCTGGTGCATATCCATTTGACACAGTTCGATCATTCAAATCTCATCGCGAAATACAAGTCCAATACTCCACCTCATTAACTATGCGAAACGTTAGTGTTCACACCAGGCTCACTGCTCAGAGAATAAGTCCCGCGATACCACACAACACGAAATTTTCTAAGTCGTTTCACTTCCTAGCTGCCTGAAGACCGAATGTCCGCTTTCGCGCCTCAATCCGAACTGTACCATTTTGTGCCTAGACCAGAACTGTCCACTTTGGTGTCTCCAGCCAAACTGTCCGCTTTCGCGTCTCCAGTCTCCACCGCCACTGTCCCTCTGCCAGTCTCCGGCCGCATCGCCCCTGTGCCAAACATCGTCGCTCAACTGACTAGTGCAGTTCCCTTTCCTGAAGCCTGATAAATAAATAAAGAACAAAAGTAACTATTATGCACTAAACTTTTACAACAAATATTCTATTACCTAATGAATCAATAAGGTGTCATGCTGTCATCGATCAATGTGTTTTGTGTGGAGGAAATGATGATCTGATGTTTAACTGAGAATATTGATAATTTAAATTTACTATATCTTTTGAACAAATAAAGTTACAGAGTTGATATTTACAACATTTGTCATTTTAATGACGAGCTTTTATATGAAATGTCGATCATTAAGATCGATCAAAGTGTTCAGATTTTAGCATTCAGGTCTTTGTTACAAAACTTGTTAATGTCACTTTAACAGTAAATCCTAAACTATTTAGATATGATCAATATTCGAGTTTTATTGTAATCATCATGAAATTTTAAGAAAGGTGGTAGATTAAAATTACTGTGGCTTCATTCCCTGAATTTCTATAGAATTAAATAGTTTTCATAAATGTTTCCGTTTATGGCCGATCTTAGGTCTACTGCCAAGCCTCCCTGGGCACAAACAGCTCCTAAGGAGTTTCCCTATGACGTAGGTTCTTATATGTCTCACTCGCACACTACAGTGCTTAGGCCTGATCACCCTGGACTCATTCAGCGCAATAGACGCCTGTGAATTTTCCCATCTCGTGGCGAATCTGCGCTCTTTGCAGCACACGGTCCTGGACGGCAGGATTCGTTTCACAATTCCTGGAAGGCTGTCTCTTTCGGCCATATTAGTGAAATGAGAGAGAAATGCTCGTTAACTCACATGCATACCAGGTAGGTGACTATATTCGTGGGTGTTATAACTTCGATGGTACTGACTTTCCCGTCAAGATCCAGAACATACCTAAATTTGAGGCGCAGAATACCAGTACATCGGTTCATGTTTAAGGCCTGCAGCAACGCAAGTCAGATGAGCAGAGCAAGCATACAGTAATCGGCCCCCTCCATTTCTCAAAATTTTCTGCTATTCTCCGATGAGAAAAATAAAGAGAAAAGCAATTATCATTATGTTTGAATCAAAGACATGTCACAACTCCTTTTCTCCCATCTGTCAATATTACGTGTAATGCGTATTTGCTTAAGGTGCCTCAACGCCTTTTCAACAAGCGAGTTATTAGCAAAACATCGAGTACACTGTGCTTCCAAGGACCCGATACGTGTTATGAAGTATACTGAGGAAAACAAAAGCATAAAGTTCAAGAATGCTCACCATCAGGAGCGGTACCCGATTGTGGTGCACACTGACTTTAAATCCCTCCTGTCACAATACATGCAATTTGACGTACCAGTTACCAATGCTCATATCCGGTTTCTTCCATAATTTAAGCGGGTATGACGCTCACTTTCTTGTTGAGCACCTGTCTGACTTCTGCATGGAGAAACATCAGGTCAGTGTCTTACCTGACATCGTTGAGAAATATATTTCATTCTCCAAACGACTGACACCAAGAATTACGCCCCGCTTCCTTGACTCGCTACGTTTTATGCGGGTACCACCCGAAAAACTCGTTGAAACTGTACCTAGGGAGGACATGCATGTCAGTCGAGCTGCCTTTCTCGACGAATAAAAGTTTCAACTTTTGACAAGGAAGAGGTTTTCCCATACGAGTATATGGATAGTATGACAAATCTCTATGAAACTATGCTACCCAAGATGCTGCAGTCTCCAGTAACCTTACAGGCGATGCCATAATGGATGCAGAGTATGAGCATGCTGTGAATGTCTGGTGGGAATTCAACGTCTCCACTTTAAGTGAATGCTTATAGCTTTACATGGACACAGCCGTGCACTTACATGCAGACGTTTTCAAGAAATTCTGGAGTCTAAGCATGACCACATATTCTCTGGACCCCACCTTTTATTACACAGCACCTGGGTTGTCCTGGGACGCTACTCTCAAGAAAACGAAGTGCAGCAGTAAACTATTGACCAATGCTGACATGCTTCTTTTCTTTGAGTGAGGGATCTGTGGGGGACTTTGCCATAGGCACACCAAGGCAAATAAACCCTTTATGGGTGGTAGGTTCAGAGCTTCCCTGGATTCGAGTTACATCTGTAAGTAGCCTGTTTGTGTGTTGGCAGCGCTATAGACTGTGTTAATATCGCTGACAGCGCTCTGCACCCTCAGCAAGAGATTCTGTGGTTGGACAGACTAGCAGTTAGTGAGTGGATAGAGAAGTATATGGACATGTTTTTTTTCTTAGTGGAGACTCTGAGTTGGTAGGCCATGCATTGTAAAGTAAAATGCAAAGAAATTTGAAATGAGGATGGATGTTGTTGGTAATTTTTGGGTTGTGCAATTATTGACAACTACATAATTTTTAGAACTGGATGTCACATGAATAAGGTAAAATTTTCTAAATACATTGTTTGCTCTTCAACAAAATCTTTATTTTGCTAACCATATGCCTCCTAGTAATTTGAGTCTACAGTAGTTAGAATCTTTTTATTTAGCTGGCTGTAGTTTCTGTAGTTTGTCTGATGAAAATATTCTGTGAGGTAAGTGACTTATAAAAAAATGGGGTTTGTGACAAATGAGTTTAGGCAATTAACAGAGTTGGAGGTAGTTTCATATTTCTTTAATTTCATATTTTTTGGATTTTTATTACTGTTAGGATTTCTTGCAATTCAGGGCCATCCATGTGTGTTAATTATTGGAAGTCATGTTGCCACTGTATAGCAGTCAGATTGTGTTGGGATTGTATATTGTGGGTAATGAATGAATAGTTTAAGCTTGAGTTGTCTTTGTCAGGGAAAATTCTGTAGGGCAGGATTTAAATGATAAAAATAGTTAAAGATATTAGTTTCACATCATGTACTTGGGTGTCTTTAACCTACAGAGGCACGCCATTCAACAATCACTGCCGATTAGAGAGTTTCGATGGGTGCCCAAACCCGAATGCAAGGAATTAGGTGGAAAAATCGAGGGTATGGAGGCTGATTCTGATGGAGGAAGAACTCACATGCCCTATCAGCTTGCATGATACAGAAGCCAATTTGCTGCTGTGTCCAGAGCAATTAGTTCCGTGAGGAGGCTCTACCCAAAAACTGATGATAACACTGGGGAACAAGCGGTGATACATTACTCACTATCGTAATTTCCAGCAGTGTCTCAGACTGGGCTATCTCATTCAAGCAATCCCCCTGGTTGGGGAAGTACATTAATTTTAATACGACACTGAGATATTCCATGGGGTGTGAATTTGAGAAAAAAATTTTAAATTAATGAGTAATTCAGTTTTTTGGTAAAAAATGGAGAATTTGAGGGAACATCCTGAAATTTTGATTAGAACCGAGTGGGACATGCGTTGGGGCGCTCGAAAGTGCATCTCCAGACCAATTTCAAATGGGTCGCAATATTCAGTGAGAACTTTGTTGCTGTGTAGATGGTGAAGTTTGTAACGCAGTTCAAAAACCTGTCTGTTCTGAGATGTGCATACTAGACCTATCCAAATTCCACAGTACCACTTTCATTATGAGTCTGCGAAACCTCATTTCGCTGATCTTAAATTACTTTATATGAATAGAGATAGATTCGTTTATTGGGTGAAGAACTGCAATCCATACGAAGTAATGAGGTACCACAGTAATGAATTCGACGCGTCCTCATACACAGCCGATAATCCTTATGGTATTGTTCCACAGGACAAGAAAGCTATCGGCCTTATGAAAGATGAGACGAATGGATTGGCGATTGTGGAGTTTGTAGGACTGTGAGCAGAAATATATACATATCGCATATTGGAAGGCCCGGAGGTGGGTAAGGGTGTGCACTGTATGGCTTCGATAACACTCTCTATCGAAGACTATTTGCGGTGCCTGTAAAGCGGTGTTTGCAGTGCTGCACCACAGCCGCTGCATATGGTGCAGCAAACTAGTATCCAGTCGAGAGGATATGAGTTGTACACTAGTTGTACACTGTGCGGTAATCTAAAGTCGGCCTGTTGCCTCATGGTGATAAAAGAGTCATTTGTGATGATGGCATTGAAACTCTCCTGTACGGACCGATGACCATAGCAGTTTGGTCCCTTTAATCCCCCAAACCAACCAACCAACCAATCTCTTGTACTCACATTATTCACTTGTTGGTGAATGAAACGGGTATAAATGCTGCACAATAGTACGACGCTTTTATTAAAGTATAAGTAACTGTGTGTGTGTGTGTGTGTGTGTGTGTGTGTGTGTGTATGTGTGTGTGCACGTGCGCGCGCGCGCCTGCGCCATGTATATTTGTAAATAGAATAGTTTTTAAATTTCACCCCCCCCCCCCCCCACTAAGCTATCCAATTCAGATTAGTTTTTAAGTGTTCGTAGTTCGTTTTCCCTCAGAATTATTTTTGTTCATCCATGTAACTGCTACTACTGAAGCTGTCGTAGCGTAAAAATAAAAGTACCGGGTGGTTATAATTAAACTTTCCCTACTTAACACGTTATAACACGGAAACTAATTACCAGACGAGTACCAAACTTAGTAGAATTAATGTCAAGGACATGAGGAAGAGAAATAATGCAGACTCAGTTCTATTGAAATACTTTTAATGTGCTGCTATGGTACATCATACCATTACATACCGATACCATTACTGCTACAGAAGGGACACAATATAGCGCTCATCAGTGTCCAGAAGACTGTGAAAGCGCAGAAATGCATCCTGCACAGCAGAATGAAACATGTCCGTAGGTTGCTGGCTACCTCTCTTCATTTGCTGCGCTTTAGATCATAACATGCGTGAATTTTCCCCTGCTAAACCATGTCCTTCAAGTATCTCCACAACCAGAATTCACAGGAAGTGAGATCAGGTGATCGTGCCAACCAAGCGTTTGGAAAAGTTCGGCTGATAATTCGATCGTTTCCAAATGTGTTTTTGAGAAGCAGGTGAACTTCACGAGTGACGTATGGTGGGGCCCCATCTTGCATGAGAACTGTTGAGTTCAATAGTCTCTCTCCTGTAGGGAGGGTATGACACGCTAGCGAAGCATATTGCAGTAACACTGGCCAGTCACTCTGCATATCTTTGGTCCTTCAGAGCCAGCCTGTTCAAAAAAGAATGTGCCACTGATGAACGTAGCCGTGAAGCCACACCATACAGTTACACGTTCACCGTACACAGGAACTTCATGCACAATGACTGGAGGTGAAGATCCCCACACTTGGCAATTCTGTGTGCTCACCTCACCTGTCAGAGAAAAATAAGCTTAGTCTGTCCATAGGATGGTCTAGGGCCAGCCCTCATCAACTTCAGTCCTTGCGAGAAAGTGAAAGTGAAGCCAACACGTCGTTGTGCGTCTTTGGTGCAAGTTGCTGCACGATATGAACCTTGTACAGGTACCATTTGACAATGGTTCGAAGCACCTTCCATAGAGTGGACCATGTAGTGTTCAACTGTCGTGACACATCACGTGTTGACGATCGGAAACTGCGCGGAGCGCTGTCTCCCACCTGTGGTGCAATCGGTCGTCGGCCTCTTCTGGAGCGACGCCCATTTCTCCAGTTGATTCGAACTTCTTCATTGTGCTCTGCACAGCAGGTGGAGAAAGAGGATTCTTCTGTAACCCTATCAGTCGGCGATATTCCCGAAGTGCAGCTTCAGAATTACTGTTGTTTTGATAACAGAGCTCCACCAATAATGCCATGCTCCTTTCGTCCAAGCTCATGTTGACACGTCAACAAGTGCACTGCGATTGATCAGGTGTGTGAGACAATGAATCACGAGGACCTGGTGACCGTAGTTGGAACAAGATGGTGGCACTGTGACGCATGGATATCATGCACTCCATACTCTGGACATAAATACTCGTACGGTAATTAGTTTCCGTGTTATACCATGTTAAATAGGGAAAGTTTAATTGTAACCACCCAGTATTTCCACATTTCCATATTGATTCAAACTGAATTGCATCTGTGAGAATTGAATAAATCAAAAAATTTCTTACGATCCGTCTTTGTTGCTGTTATTTACAAAAAAAACTATTCCAATTGTGTATATAAAGGATGTGCAAGACACAAATTACGTTAGTTTTGAACGTGGAGGTAAAGTTGAACATGGAAGATATTAAAAATGTAGAATGGTGGCGTGGGATTACACCTATCGTGCAGCACGAGTTGGCTCATGGGAGCAGGAGGCATGTGACTGTCCCCACTCCCAAATACATATAGCAAATATGTCTAAAATTATATCTTCTGTGCTTGAAGAAAACCACAGGTGTACCATCTGGGCCAAGTTGCATACTATCAAAGCGCGACCAGGGTAAAATAAAAAAAAAAGTAGACACATATTATGAGGCACAAATTCATTTATGTCTAATCCAACCTAAAAATAATTTTGCATTTTGATAAGCAGACAAAAACCTATTTTCACACATCATCTTCTTCGTCTTGAGTCCGTGGAGAGTAGGACACCCATAGAATTCCAGGTCTTGAATAGCAAAAAACCTGAAGATTCGACGCATCATATGATCTTCTCCTCCCTTTTGACATATACGTGCGTGACGTCACCATATCTTCTCCAAAGTGTATGCCAGGATCGTCCCAGTGAATTCCATGGTAGAAACGTGTTAACAAATTCCAACTACTCCATGTTTTAGCACACTTCACATACTTCAAAGATCTCGGAGCTGCAATGTTTGCTGAGAATGTCTCTATTATTCTGGCACCTTCTGCGTATGTTATGAATGCAACATCTTTAAATATGAACTGTCAACACTCGTCATTATAGAAACCCTGAGTGTCTGCAATAATGTTAATACCTGGAGATGCCATTGTCGAATGCTTTGAATATGGTGCAGCTCCTGTTCATTTATACAGCTCATTGCAAAACACTGATGAACAGCAATAGTGAATCACATGGTCATGTAGAACTAGAGCATACGCTCCAATGTTTTCTGGGAAATTTGCGAAGATAATTCAATTCGTGCATTTATGGGTCAAGGTGTGATTATCTCGTTCTCTTTTGAGCAGTCTGTTACGAAGATTGGCGCCAGCTCCTTCAATTTCCATAAGCTGAGTAGACATCCTTCGTCTTCATAGTATGAAGCACGGAACCTCGCATACATGCCATATGCTAGACTGTATACATTTTCATCCCATTGCATGTGTAAATTATCAGTAGGCTCTGGCATTAGTTAACAGGCAATTATCAAGTTTGATGGAATCATTTGCTATATTCCCTCTTCTACTGGTCTGAAATACAAGTATGATTAACTAGGGCGTCTTCAGTTGAGTGGAGGTTTAAATAGACCATGTTTGTCTGCTTGCAATCCGTAATACTGGGTACTCGTAAACTTCTCACGAACCGAAAGATAATGGTAGAAATACGCCAGCACTTAGAACTTGTAAAAGTTCAAACGCTGCTCATCCGATACAGTGATGCGTAGCATTTTCCATATTGTTTTATTGATTGCGATCTCGTTCTCCTTGAATGTATGAGTTGTTATCCGTTGCACTTTGTACCAGAACACGTCCCTGTTTAGCATTCAGAACAATTCGCCACATGTCTTCAAAGTATCCCATAAGCAAATTCAAAGGTATACATGCAATAAGCCTCTTGAACTCTTTCACTACTGTATCCACTGGCTCATCTACGAACCATTTAGCATTTTATAAATCGTTCAAATCCGAGGAAGAAGTACAGACATACGTTTTAAGAGTTGATTTTATACCTACATTGTGTATACGGTCAATCTCGACCCTGTTAAGTTCATGTTGTACCTCATGAAACAGGAACGCTAAAGCATTACGTGTGAGGTTCGACGTCACTGTAGCAGTACCATCCCTTTAAGTAAATGATCCATTAAGGTATATGAAAATCTTCCATGGAAGGGTTAAATCTTCGTGATGTTGTATGACAATCCTAATTTCATCATCCTTGTTAAATGTGGTTGATACGTAAGATTTATGTGAGAAGTATTCCTGGCGTATAATACACTCATCATACTCCACAGGGGTAGTTATATCGAACGACGCCACTGTGCGGCTTCAGACTTACTCATTTAAGAAACTCATAGTTTGCATGTGTTATCAACTTCATGTTCTGTTGTTTAGTGCCACGCTGTGCGTTGTACACTTTGGTTTTATATCTCACGCCCATCCTGTCTTCGTCGACAATACATGGGTGCTCCGATCCATGACTGGTTGAAACTCGCCGCCGGTATTTTCGGTCCAGCAAGTTAAAGATCGTCGCTCCTGCCTCCAACAGGTGCTGGCTGATTGAAAGCCGCCGCTGCCGATTCTAGGCCTCTACACGGTCAAGGTCACTGCTGGTTCACATTAGATGTAGACGTACAATGATTTCCTCACTGCGAAATTCGACAAGTTGATTATCCTGGTCCACAATACGCAGCTCCAGATAGTCCAGTGCCTGAACTGTTACTGGAGGTAAATAGCGTTGGCATGGGTCTCAACGATCTTATGCACTTTTCCCACTTATGGGAAGAATCCGTAAATTGTATGACTCAACGTGTTGTTGAGATAAGAGTTTGTTGCAATTTTACTCTCGACACGGATTCTACTGACAGGAAGTATATCCATTAACTGGTCGGATCTACAGAATTCATTAGGATCCTTCTTAAAATTATTTCCTTTGCAAAATCCAGTAGCTACCCTATTGAACCTCTGTGACTTAAGTCATTCGTTGCACTTGTAGCCTTTATTTTAGATTTAATTGATGTTTCCACGTAGCGCAGTCCCTTTTCTAGATTGTTTTAAAACTTCGTTTAAATCGTCAGTATCGTATGCACCACGTTCTATTTCCACAATTTCTTTTCCACCATTAATTTCCAGATGAAGTTTATTGTTAGCCTCTGTTGTAGGTCTCCAGTCCAGTCAGCGCAATACTCCACTCCCCATCGCTTAAATCAATCGATGGGAAGTAATTAGTGCATAATACTGACGATTGTTTTTTCAAAGTCAGGGTATACGACATAGTATTCGCATCCAACTGATGGGTTGATGCTTAATGCACCTCCTTATATATATGCTTCTTCGTAAATGTTAGGTGGAACATGATGCACAGACGCCTGCATAAGTAAGTATTAAAATCGTGGTAGCAATAAAAATTGTAGAACACACGTCTTCTGTCGGTGAAGTATCGTTGTAACTTTTTTGGGGGCTACATGTCTCCAAATGAGCCGAAATAGTAGACGTTATTTGTATTTTTCTCAACATACACCACCCAGTGGGTTCCTTGTGTCACACCAACATCTAAATTCACACTTCTACATTCTCCAAATTTCCACATAGTCTTCACTAATGTGTCCCGCATAAACAAACCACGGCATCTTGGAATGCTGAATTTTTTCCTAACAGATTTGAGCAGACCGATGATGTAAGCGGTCTATCCAGTAGAACAGCTAAAAGAATTTTATTTATTTCTGAAGAGACCTAGCCCTCTCTTGTATCTTTTCAGGTATAGCCCTTTTCCGATGGCTGCTGCTTCTATCCTGCGGTTATGTCTTCTTGCTTCCTCTAGCTGATACCGAGAGTGCTGGGCACTGTTGACTGTTCGTGCTATAGTGGAAACACCACCAACCAATGAATCCTTCGCTGAGAGACCTGCTAAAGCACGAATGAGGAAGGGGATAATTCCAACTGATATCTTTGCTATTGGCAGAAACCTGGTTGCTTTAATTGGTCCTTTATGCTTCAGGACACTTTTAGCTGTACATCGCTGTCACAATACAGTTTTTAAAACGCCCCTTCTTCTCCATCATCACTGTCTTCTCTTCTTCTTCAGCGCATGACGTGCGGCGTTCATAACTTGCTGTCACACGCAAGCCCAAATTAATTTTACCATGCATGGTTCTATCAACTACAGCTGTTGCAATGGGCTGTCCTATACCAATATCCATTCTCATACGTGTTGCCTTGGCTTTATCAGCAAAAATTCGATCTTCAGCGTGACGTCCTTGGAGGTCTTTATGTTTTGCGTATGTAATGTCGTGTTCTAAACACGCCTCGTCTACATCTACATCTACATCTACATTTATACTCCGCCAGCCGCACAACGGTGTGTGGCGGAGGGCACTTTACGTGCCACTGTCATTACCTCCCTTTTCTGTTCCAGTCGCGTATGGTTCGCAGGAAGAACGACTGTCTGAAAGCCTCCGTGCACGCTCGAATCTCTCTAATTTTACATTCGTGATCTCCTCTGGAGGTATAAGTAGGGGGAAGCAATATATTCGATACCTCATCCAGAAACGCACCCTCTCGAAACCTGGACAGCAAGCTACACCGCGATGCAGAGCGCCTCTCTTGCAGAGTCTGCCACTTGAGTTTGCTAAATATCTCCGTAACGCTATCACGCTTACCAAATAACTCTGTGACGAAACGCGCCGCTCTTCTTTGGATCTTCTCTATCTCCTCCGTCAACCCGATCTGGTACGGATCCCACACTGATGAGCAATACATAAATATAGGTCGAACGAGTGTTTTGTAAGCCACCTCCTTTGTTGATGGACTACATATTCTAAGGACTCTCCCAATGAATCTCAACCTGGTACCCGCCTTACCAACAATTAATTTTATATGATCATTCCACTTCAAATCGTTCCGCACGCATACTCCCAGATATTTTACAGAAGTAACTGCCACCAGTGTTTGCTCCGCTATCATATAATCATACAATAAAGGATCCTTCTTTCTATGTATTCGCAATACATTACATTAGTCTATTTTAAGGGTCAGTTGCCACTTCCTGCACCAAGTGCCTATCCGCTGCAGATCTTCCTGCATTTCGCTACAATTTTCTAATGCTGCAACTTCTCTGTATACTACAGCATCATCCGCGAAAAGCCACATGGAACTTCCGACACTATCTACTGGGTCATCTATATATATTGTGAAAAACAATGGTCCCATAACCCTCCCCTGTGGCACGCCAGAGGTTACTTTAACGTCTGTAGACGTCTCTCCATTGATAACAACATGCTGTGTTCTGTTTGCTAAAAACTCTTCAATCCAGCCACACAGCTGGTCTGATATTCCGTAGGCTCTTACATTGTTTATCAGGCGACCGTGCGGAACTGTATCGAACTCCTTCCGGAAGTCAAGGAAAATAGCATCTACCTGGGAGCCTGTATCTAATATTTTCTGGGTCTCATGAGCAAATAAAGCGAGTTGGGTCTCACACGATCGCTGTTTCCGGAATCCATGTTGATTCCTACAGAGTAGATTCTGGGTTTCCAAAAACGACATGATACGCGAGCAAAAAACATGTTCTAAAATTCTACAACAGATCGACGTCAGAGTTATAGGTCTATAGTTTTGCGCATCTGCTCGACGACCCTTCTTGAAGACTGGGGCTACCTGTGCTCTTTTCCAATCATTTGGAACCTTCCGTTCCTCTAGAGACTTGCGGTACACGGCTGTTGGAAGGGGGGCAAGTTCTTTCGCGTACTCTGTGTAGAATCGAATTGGTATCCCGTCAGGTCCAGTGGACTTTCCTCTGTTGAGTGATTCCAGTTGCTTTTCTATTCCTTGGACACTTATTTCGATGTCAGCCATTTTTTCGTTTGTGCGAGGATTTATAGAAGGAACTGCAGTGCGGTCTTCTCTGTGAAACAGCTTTGGAAAAAGGTGTTTAGTATTTCAGCTTTACGCGTGTCATCCTCTGTTTCAATGCCATCATCATCCCGGAGTGTCTGGATATGCTGTTTCGAGCCACTTACTGATTTAACGTAAGACCAGAACTTCCTAGGATTTTCTGTCAAGTCGGTACGTAGAATTTTACTTTCGAATTCACTGAACGCTTCACGCGTAGCCCTCCTTACGCTAACTTTGACATCGTTTAGCTTCTGTTTGTCTGAGAGGTTTTGGCTGCGTTTACACTTGGAGTGAAGCTCTCTTTGCTTTCGCAGTAGTTTCCTAACTTTGTTGTTGAACCACGGTGGGTTTTTCCCGTCCCTCACAGTTTTATTCGGCACGTACCTGTCTAAAACGCATTTTAGCAGGTCAATCCCACTATCACCACAAGCCAAACGTTTGTGAAGCTTTGCATCAGGCCTACAGTAATTATACCCCGGAATGTGCAGTTAAATGGGAAGTCTGTCGAGAATACCACCGCCTCCTATAACGTGTCTCCTATCACGCATGTCATGCTACTGTACTGGTTGTGTTCTGTGCACACCATTATGTAGCAAATTGTCAACGTCAGTCCAACTGTTTTGTGTTGCAGGAAAATCAAGCTATTTAACTAGTACTCTATTCCTTCGACATCTTATGACACGCTCTATGCAAAACACGTCTGTTTCTGAACTCTTCTGCATTTCTTCGATATAAAAGCATCCTGAAATTGCAGTGCCACTGCTGTGCTTTAAGATGTAAGTTCTGGCATTTGTTCTCTGCACTTTGGAAACTGCGGATGTCTCATTCGACCAGCTTGGCTCAAATGGCTCTGAGCACTATGGGACTTAATATCTGTGGTCATCAGTCCCATAGAACTTAGAACTACTTAAACCTAACTAACCTAAGGACATCACACACATCGTTGCCCAAGGCAGTATTCGAACCTACGACCATAGCGGTCACGCGGTTCCAGACTGAAGCTCCTAGAACCGCACGGTCACACCGGCCGGCCGACCAGCTTGGGCGATATGACTCCTCAAATACAATTTTCTGTTTCGAGATGCGCACCAAATCACCCACATTAAATTTCTGTTTATGTGGATCGAGCATTTTAAGGCGAAAGTACAAACCGATTTGTCTCATTTTTATTGTGCTATGTTTGGTTCAATTATACAGTGCAGTTATTTCTGGAAAGATATCTGTCCATTCGTATATGCCACAAAGATGAAAACGCATCCACATTTCACCTTTTATTGTTCTGTTCAGACTTTCCACGATACTCCCCTTCAGGTGGATGAATTTTGAGT
The DNA here is from genome assembly GCF_021461385.2 of Schistocerca piceifrons. Classification (NCBI taxonomy): domain Eukaryota; kingdom Metazoa; phylum Arthropoda; class Insecta; order Orthoptera; family Acrididae; genus Schistocerca; species Schistocerca piceifrons. The sequence goes on from NC_060142.1 coordinate 347,529,697, forward strand.
AGTGAAGTATTCCATACTGATGCATCAAGGTCTTGAAATCTATCGTAAAACTCTCCACAGTGATCAGTTTGGAGGTTGTTGAGGCATCGATTCGTCCCTGTCTGCAACAAACACTCAAACACTTTCACGTCATTTCTCCCTGTTTTTGTTTTAACAGGTAATGCCCAGACAAATTTGGAGTTTGTATCAATAACCATTAAAATACATGAATCCATTTTCTCATGTGAATATTTTGTCATATCTACAAGATCAGCCTGCCATAAGTCATCCAAACTTTTAAACATAACATTCCTACAAGAGTATGCTGGTTTGTGCAGTTCTCGAACTACCATCTCCATACTTATGCAATTATACCACTCTTTCTAGCTCTGAAATGATTGAGATAACCTCATTCGACAGAGCAGTATTGCCCTCAGCACCTGATGCCATGAGCAATCGTAGTCGATCTATTATCTTATTAGAGTTGTCGTAATATATAAACTGAAGGGGGCGAATTGCTGACTCTTTTATACTGAACGTCAACACAATCACCACTGCTATACCAACCGTCTAATAATAATTGTTTTATAATGTCTCAGTATTTGCACTGCCTTTATTTCCTGCTTTACTGTGTACTTCTCCAGATCTGTGGGTGAAAATTTTACTGTTTTGAAGGTTTTAGGAAAATGAGGTTCAGTAGACCTGGTGTTTAATGAAATTCTCTATCACCTCTCTGTATTGTATTTTCATTTAAACTTACAGACTGCGTTCCCAACATTTATGGTTTTCCACCACTGACACCAAATGTTTCATCCATCCTAGCACGGCTGTGACGCTTAATGAAATTTGCGATAGCATCATCCTCATTGTTGTGTAATTTCGCTGAGAGTTCATGGAGAGATTCAGTAACTGGTTTTAAAGTTTCTCTCAGTGTCTATTTTCGATCCAAATGTCCTAACCTTAGCAGTCATCACTTTTCTCTAACAGCCTTCAGTTCAGCAATCACATTATGCATAGTCGACATCTTGCTATACACAAAGCGGGCTGCTTCATAGGCTGGATCTTAAATACATTTCACTCAACCTCTACAGTTAATTCATTTACTTTCTTTTCAATTCCATCAACTTTTACAACTAAGTCATCTATTTTCTTTCTCAGACTGATGTGCGTGTGCATCTCTAGTTCCTTAACACCAGCATCTAATTCGTTGATCAGTCTCAGAAGGGTCTCGGCATACGTCTCTAGCACCTTAACTTTATGTTTGAGAGACTGAAATTTTCTGTCTATGAACAGACGCATCCTCTGTTATGCACGTCTATCCTCTCGAGCCGAGTGCCTGATATAACTGCGAACTTGTGCTTGCTGCAGTGTGTACTAACATACTCATCAGTTTTTTCATAGACGTATATACAGAAATTCCTGGAACTTCCTGCCATACCTTCCATCATTCAGTTTTCTTGATGTATCTGTACCGAGAAACCTGTACTGTGTGTGATTCCAGCATCTGCACATATCTTTACAAAATAATTGAATGACAAGTCGGTTCCTACATGCACCTGGGAAACGTGTTTTGCGTTAAAATTGTCTTGTTTGAAAGCTATAATGACATTTGATTTACCCCTCACCAACTGTTTCAGGATTCTGGAATAAGTCTGACTGAAATAAAATATATCAATTTTCTTATGATGACCAAAACAGAAATATCGTCGATTGTGATCCTGGTTTTCCACAGCATCATGGTCAAATACAAACACTGCGTTTGCCTTTATCTTTTACTGTGGAGGTGGGGGAGGGGGCATTTGACTGCTCTGACTGAATGTTATGTATATTACACCATTTATACCCTGTAGTACCTTTTGCAGTAGCTGGTACTTGGATTGAAACAACCTGAAAATACATATACATGCTCATAGGGGCTCTATCCAGTTTTGTTAGTAGAGACATGAGAACAATTGTCTTGCTGCAGATTGACCTACTGTTATAGCTCGTATATTGTCGGGTATGAATATCCCATTCTTCTTCTTCTTCTTCCACGCTACCATAGCACCAATCACTTACAACAAAGTCCTCATGTTTCACCCACCCTGCCATGATATTGACTACATCAGGTTTTGGTGTGCAATGGTCTTTTATAGAAAAATGAACTCTTGTAATAACAATATGGGTAGCCACTATAGCACAGTCATCTTACCAGCTGAGCTATGGCGCCTACATTATAATCAAAGGGTTATGAAGTAAAGAATAACGCAAAGGACTTGCGATTATGTATTTTTACATAACCCATAGTTCATTGTTTCCAACACAGTGGATAGCACCATCCGTAGGCCAAACCAGTTTGTAATGATAGGTATTGCAGATAAATGGCTCGACGTCCAGATCTCATCATGATGGTCACCCCATCGTACAATGATGTCATAGAGAGTATCAGGAAATTTTGTGGTAAGGTTCTATAGGACCAAACTGCTTAGGTCATCGGTCCCTAGACTTACACACTACTTAATCTATCTTAAACTAACTTACGTTAAGGACAACACACACACACATGCCTGAGGGAGGACTCAAACCTCCGACAGGGGGAGCCACGCGAACTGTGACAAGGCACCATAGAGTATCAGGCCAGCACAATAAATTTCCGGAAATGGAGAATACTTGGAGGTCATTTGGTGATTGATGTAGTGTTCTGCACGATATAGTTCATCCCATTAGAACTCCATAAACCGTACTTCAAAATTCTCAGTGTATTTTCAATCTCTAATGCAACACGCCATTCACTGTCCACTGATGTTTCTATACAAATATTTAAACGCTTAGAACTGCTAGCTGTTAAATTATAAGTTGAAATAAAAGCAGTAGAATACTGGAAGAAAGCGGCAACTTCTCATCCACTACATCAACACTCTGTCCTTGCAGTAACACCGGGATGTTCTTGAATGGTGTGTATGTCGGTGATCAGTACTGACCTGCACTGTGTAGTGTAGGGCCCCAAACACAGTTTCTCTGAGCGTTGGTGACTGGATGGGTGTCTTCGTTACACAAACCGATGAGTGGGATAGATAATAGTAGCTCGTTGTCCTGCAAGAACATGATGGTCAGGTGCTTTATAGCGTCCCGTGATGCTGCTACCGCTGCTGGTTCTGACATGCTGGAATTCACAGCAGGTCCCAACCAGCCGATGGCGGCTGCTGCTGGTCCAGATGTACTGGATGTCGCTGCTGATCCAGACACACCAAAGTCCACTGAACAAAGAAAAAGAAACAACAAGCATCCACAGAGAATGACATGGAGTTGAACAAAGTTAGGCAACATAACAAAGAAGAGGAAGAAGCGCAATGTGTCGTAATAGTAGCAAAGAAATATAAAAAGTACTTACTTTTATGCTTCTCCTGCATTGCAGAGGCAATGAGGATCTAAACCTGCTGTTGACAGTTCATGCTTCTTCCACTCACTGAATGTGACTGAGAGCACGCATATCACCCAATGCCATGATCACGTGACTGGATGTAGTGTTCCCAGTTTTCTATTGGCTCCCACAAATTTTCAGATGAGGTAGGAAGTTGGTGCTGTTTTCCTATTGCTTACTGAGGGAAGTGGTTGTAGTAAAAAAAATTCGTTTCAAGTGCCCTCTGTGGCAGTTTTCTGATCTATCTCAGTCAAGGCCCATACAGTAAGGTCAACAACTCTGGTTTATTCCGTCAGGGCTAGTGGAACAGGACAAAGTTGTCTCCCACACTGTGCATCAGCCCTGTGTGCAGGCCTTTCTCCCGACCTGAGTACGTGATAATACACGAGTCAGCCAGTGTGGCTGCAGCCGCTGGCATGTCTGCCCTGCGGTCGGTGCCAATATGTGATCAGAAAATTTTTAACTGCATAATTACATGCAGTGAGCTATATTGGCATCGATTTCCTGACGGAATTCCTTCTTTTCGATGTATTTTACAAGACTTGCATCTTCCAAAACAGCAGAGATTGATGAGCTTTTCCCCCACATAAAAGAGAGATCCAATCCCTGCCAACAGAATTTTATAAATAAAAAATATACCCTCTGCAATGTAGCTGACTTTCCTGTTGTGGGGTCCACCCCAATCCAGCACAGACTGAGTCTTCTTCCCGCCAATTTTTTGTGGGAGGGGTAGGGAAGGAAGTGGAAGAGAGGAGGAGGGCTGAAGGATTACCCACAGGAGAGGGGTTAGTAAATTTATCGATTTAATTTATTAGTCGATTAATTTGATATCGAAAGTGTGCTTGTATCGCTGAGCGGGAGGGGGATAGGTTGGGGATTTCCCAGAGAGCTGGCGAAGTTGGAGGGGGAGGGATTTGGGGGTTACTCAGAAGGAAGGATTATTCCCAGGAGTTCATAAATCAATCTCAGGAAGTCATAAACCAGTTAACAGAGCAATAGGACAAGGGGTGGTGGAGGGGGAGGAGTGGGGGAGATCCCCCATCTTGAATAAATTTGGCAACAATGCAAAGTTGGGTTGAACAGACATTACTCTACTACTTGTGGTGTTATTTTAACCAACACTTACATCGTGAATAAAACTATCATCCCATAAGAAATTTTGGCAGTGTCACTTAGCAGTCTGAGTGAGCCTGAATGTCAGAGTCACGTACAGCAGCAGTCCACTTCAGCCAACAGTGCCTGATCAAGGTCCGACGTCTCGTGTTTCACAGCAATGGGACAATTCTAGATCAGTACTGTGTACAAAGCTTTGCCATATATTATGAATCGTTAATATCCGGTTGCGACCCTAACAAGAGCTGCAGTTTCAAAACAAATGAGACCAGACATGTGGATACAATAACATTTGCAGGGGAAAGTTATACCCGAGCAACTAATGAAACTATCGTTTCTCGTGCACTCATGTTTTGCAGTGAATGTTTGAAGAACATGGTGGTGTGTACAGAGAATAGACAACTCCTTTTCTTTGGTTTCACTCATGGATATCATCACAAGAAAAGTGTATTTAATTTGACAGGTATCAAACAAATCGAAATTACAAGCAAAATTATGGTATAGTCAAAACTATGTGCGTTGTTCATCTAAATTTGACTGAAGTAACACATAAATGTAGGTTGTATTCAAAGACTTCCAGGCTGTAAGTGGTACCTTCTGCATGCAATCGATTTAATGGGTGTCCCTATAAGAGTGCATAATTTAATTCTTTTGATAAAACTCATTAATTATTTTAAAACTGTAATATTTTAAATTTAAACTAATCAGCTACAATGCAGTTACGCAAGAAAGAAAATTATCGCTCAAATGGCCACAGAAACCTTTTCTTAGAAACTTTAACTCTTTCTACAAAATTTCAAAGACATTTCTGTGTATTTCTGGATCACTTTCTGCAATGACGCGCTCAGTTTGTTACTGTAACTGAGGAATGGTTCTCAGTTTGTTCCCCTAAATACGTAACACTACGTACCCCAACAGGAAATAGTCACACAGAGTCATGCCTCAAGATCTTGGTGGGCAATTCTGGTCTCCATGCTATGAGAAGACACGACCCGGAAAATTTTCCTGCAACACTGTGCGTAATTTGCACAGCGTATAACAGGCGGTGCCATTTTCATGGGACCACCAGCTTTCGACCGCCAACTCTTCCAACTGGGGCCATAAAAATCGCCCTTATCATGTTGTGATAAGTTACACCATTAACCAGCACTGCTTTATCAGCTGCATTTTGGAAAAAGCAAGTCCTAACCACTCAACCAGTCCGAACTCAGCACAGAAAAAAGGCTCGTTGCGCAAAATTTTCAGTCACGTTATGGTTTTCCAACACACAGTCCGCCAATTGACACTACTGAAAATGCTCCATTGGAAGTACCAGTTGCATCAGCTGAAATTTGTGAGAGTGTCTGATGAACGTTCCTTATCACAAGTCGCTGAGTGGTGCTCCACAAATTGTTCAGCTCTTGTAACAGATGACGAATCTGTGATTCGAGGACTCTGGGCTACACTCTCGTTTACTGAGGAAATATTTTCAGCATACCGGTAGGTACGACGTCGCTTTGGTGTCTTGACGTCCGCAGCTGTATCTATTTCCTCAAATTTTCCAATTACTCTTGGGATTGTCGGTGAATAGATTACGTTTCGCTGGCTGAACATTGTAAGCATTTTTCCAAGTATCAGAATAGCTTACCCCATATTTGTAATACGTTTTGACAATGACAGTGCATCGTTCGACAGTAAAGCGATTCGTTTGCACAACCGCAATGTCTCAAGATGTCGACTGAGCAATAACAAGCCCTGCCAGCCGACTGGGAACAAAGTGACGTGCAATTTAAATTCTGAATTCTTGTTGGGATACCACACATAATCACAAAAATGATAAGATTATTGGAGGAGGAGCAGATTAGTGTTTAACGTCCCATCGACAATGGGGTCATTAGAGACGGAGCATAAGATCGGATTATGGAAGGATGAGGAAGGAAATCGGCTATGTGCTTTCAAAGGAACCATCCCAGCATTTGCCTTATGTGATTTAGGGAAATCACGGAAAACCTATATCAGGACGGCGGGTTTGAACCGTCGTCTTCCCGAATGCGATTACCGTGTGCTAACCACTGCACCACCTCACTCGGTCAGATAATTGGAGTTATATCACACTATCAGTACTCCCTTAATTCCCTATACACCATGCAATAGCAACTAGAGGTGACTTTCACAAAACCCAGCACTAGTAAATGTCCTATTACTCAATTTTACTGCCGAATGAGGAAACACAATATCTGAAAATACTACCCCTTAACCAATAAAAAACGTTAAAATCAGCAGTGTGAGTAACTTGGGATAGTATTTATCATTCTGACTACTTAGGCATGGGCATTCCAGCACACTTAGAACTTTACATTGGGGTTGTCTACACACACGTGGCGGGTTTTATTTCCCTCCCACTATCTGCAGTCACAGAATAGGATTAAGAATGAATGTATCAATCAAAAAATCCCAGATGGGGAAACTAACGCAACTGAGTTAGTGGAGAGTTAAAAAAGTCATCTCCCTTACCCTGTCTCCTGCCAATCACAACGAAGTATTAAAAATGAAACAGACAACAAATGGGAATTGAAAGGTCCCATCCTCTCTCCTTCTCCAAACAATTAGAACGAAGTGTTAAAAAGAAACAGCCAATCAGAAACGCATTCCTCTTTTCAGCCAATCGTGATGTTGTATTAAAGTGATGTATAAAAATGACTCCAAGTTGCATAATTTCCCTAATACTGACATAAAATTGCTTGAACACACACTTCCTAAAGTACCACCTACCTCCCCGCTTATCCAATTAGAGCTCAGTATTTTAACCACCATTAAAATGAAAGAGAGAATTGGAAAATAGCCCCATCTTGGCTGCGCTCGAACTATCTGAATGACCAAAATTACTTATCAAAAAAATGTGTCACACACTCAAAAAAGTATCTGAATCGCGTAAAATGAAGAAAATATTTTCAACTACATTTTCATTACTGATTTCAGTGATATTGTCAAAGACTTTTATTTTCGAGAAATCGAGTTTGTCATTGTCTGTGAGGATAGCACATCTCTGTCACTGTCTTTTACTGCCTCCTATGTGTTTATAAACAAAGCATATTGTACTGCAGTTTAAGTGATATATTGCAGTAAAACACCTTCTTCCTTGCTAAAATCGAAGAGGTAAAAACATTTCCTTCCTCCTTTTTTAAAATCACGTTGTGTGATCACAGGTTTTTAGAGAGTTCAGACATTCATAATACTTGGCATCTATCATATTTTTTCTAGTGACGTGTTTTATAGACACTAATTTGATAGCTATGTGTGTATGTGTAAAATAACATTGCATGACGTTAACATTGCACTATTTTTTGTTGTTCATGTTTCTTGCAGACATTATAGACTATTGTGACATTTTAGAAGCATCATAGATCTGGAAAAAATTAATTTAAGGGTCTGTTGTGTCGAACTTTGAATACTCTCACTGAAGCCAAGCAACAGGAACTTAAACCAATAGTTGATTTTATTTCACATTTGTTTTTTTGTTTTTCTTTTTCGAATAACATTAAATTAAAACTCATCTTTGACAACTACATATTACCAATCCGTTAATAACACTGCATAAGGGAGTACTAGTTTTTAACTACTTGGGGAGAATATGTTTTACAGTTGTTCTCATATGCAGATTTACGTAAATATCGTTGAGATAACGCAACATGTTATCATTTTAGCATCTCTCAACACTTCAGTCAGATTGGATGGAAAGAGAAGTTGGAGGAGGCATCGTGTGGTATAATGCAGAATTGAGTTAGTTCCACTATGTTGGCTTGCTGACTGGCTGTTTCATTTTTAATACTTCGCTGTGATTTATTGGAGACAGAGGGAGGAAGAGGGGCTCTTAAATTTCTCACTATTGGCTGTTAAGTTTTAATGCTTCATGTGACTGGCTGGAGATAGGGGAGGGGGGTGATGGTTTTTCAGTTTCCCACTAACACGGTTGGGATAGTTCTACCAGCTTTGATTTTTTGATTGGCTCTTTCGTTTCTAATACTATACTTTGGTTGGAGATAGGGATGGAAAATGGAGAGGAAGTGGGTTTTCAAATTCCAACTAGCACAACTGGACTAGTTTCACAATCGTGGATTTTTTGATTGGCTCATTCATTTTTGATAATTTACTGTTATTGGCTAGGATATAGGTTCAGTGGAGAGGATAGGAAAGAGTGTTCTTTTCCACTGAGTAGGATGACGAAGGCACTCATAAGAGTGGTGACATCACTTATGACATCACTTCCTTAGCCCTGAGTGTAGGCAACCGCAATGAAATGGGTCTAAGTGGGCTGGAATGTCTAGACCCCTACTACTGCTCTAGCACTTGCAAATCACGTAGCTGTTAGAAAACACTTACCGCTTACACCTGATTTTCATATCCACTACGTACGATTTTAATTTTTGTTCTTTGGTAAAAATCTATTTGTTTATCAAGCACTTCTGCAGAGAGGCTATATTTACTCTCTTTTCCTTTAATGAAGTAATATTTTTAGCTTATACTACAAAAGAGGGACTGCAGAGTCTTGACTTTCATATGGTATTAATCATTCAAGCACCCCTGGCCTTGTGTCAATATTTCTGACATCTTACTTCTGAGTATAACAATACGTCCCAAACTAAAAAATTTCTATGAGCTTTGATGAAACTCTATCAAAAGATTTCACATATGAGTGTGATCTCCCACTACTCCACCTATCAATCCATCTTTTTAATATCTACAATTGATTTTTCTTTATCATTTACGTTTCTTATAGGAATATTTTTGATTATTTTCTTTCTTATGAAATTAATTTATAAAAAATTTTTGCTTGATGTGAAATACTACTCAAATAGAGAACCAGTTAATTCTGTTTCATACCACAAAAACAGTTTACTCATTTCCCTTTCTTATATATCGCACGTGTATATGTATGACTAAAATCCCCTTTCTTATAATATCAGTCTACAAAAAATTTACCCTCCACTTCAAGCGTTACCTTTTTCACTAACTGGCTTCCTAACTCAAATCATACAATTCATTGGCGGTTCCAGAAACCAGTAATTAAGGATGAAAAAACGTGCTATAACACATGAATAGTCTTGAGCTGAAGGAAATCAATTGATCATGAATAGTCTGTCTGTTAATGAATAACGTTACACCATTTCGTAGCTCTGAATCCAACAACGTCTATGATTTTGCTACAGTCCTGAACCACATTAAAACTGTACCAACATGTAATACAAGTTGTTGGATACTTACCTGCTTAGCAGCAAGTACAGAAGTCTCCAGTGAAAACTGTTACTTGGACTCATTACATTTCAGACAACTCCAGACGAGCATCAACATCAAGTAACACTCCATTATTCGCAAACTGAACACTTTCATCATTGAGTAACATTATTGTACCAATTAAAATAAGAGTGAAACTGATCTCAGGCGGCCATATATATATATATATATATATATATATATATATATATATATATATTCAGAGGCTGACTGTTTCACTGTGGACTCGAGCGCTGAATATTCTTTCTCAGCCACAGGCAGTCTGCACGACAACAAAGGCGACCCCCTCATGCCCACGTGCTGACATAATAGGACAACAAAATTTTCAAAAAATATTTCAACACAATTAATCAAGTAGTTACGCTGTACCATTCTTCATTACACTGAAGTGACAAAATTCCTGGGATCGCGTTGGACACGTATACAGATGGAGGTGGTCTCGTGTACGCAAGGTATAAAAGGGCAGTACATTGGCGGAGCTGTCATTTGTACTCAGGTGACTCATGTGAAAAGATTTCCTACCTCATTAAGGTCGCACGACAAAAATTAACAAATTCTGAACACGAAGTGATCCCTAGAGTTACACACATAGGACATTATGTTTTGAAAATAGCTTGGGATTTCATATTCCGAGATCCACAGTATCAACAGAATATCGAATTTCAGACATTACCTCTCACCACCTCGCCTTCAGTTAACAGCCAGCAGTTGTGACCGAGCGGTTCTAGGCGCTTCAGTCCAATTGGTGCTACGGTCGCAGGTTTGAATCCTGCCTCTGGCATGGATGTGCGTGATGTCCTAAGGTTAGTTAGGTTTAAGTAGTTCTAAGTCTAGGGGACTGATGACCTCAGATGTTAAGTCTCATAGTGTTTATAGCCATTTGAACCATTTGAGCCTTCAGTTAACAACGGAGAGCAGCGGCGTTTGCGTGGAGTTGCCAGTTCTAACAGACAATCAAAACTGTCTGAAATAACCGTAGAAATCAATGTTGGATATATGACGACCGTATCCGTAAGGAAAATGCGTCGAAACTCGGCGTTAATGGGCTATGGCAGCAGATGACTGACGCGAGTGCCTTTGCTAATAGCACGACATCGCCTGCAATGCCTCTCCTGGGCCTGTGACCATTTTGGTTGGACTGTAGACGTCTGGAAAACCGTGGCCTGGTCATATAAGTCCCGATTTCACTTGATAAGAGCTGATGGTAGGGTTCGAGCATGGTTCACACCCCACAAAGCCGTGGACGTAAGTACTACACCAAAGCAATTAGAAAGCTGGTGGTGGCTGCGTTTACATGGAATAGACTGGGTCGCATGGTCTGTTCGGCTACTTGGAAACCATTTGCAGCCACTCATGGACTTCATGTTCCCAAACAACAGTAGAATTTTTTCATGGACGTCAAAAGACCACAATTGTTCGCGATTGGTTTTTTAGGAACATTCTGGACAATTCGAGCGAATGATTTGGCCTCCCAGTTTACCCGACATGAATCCCATGGAGCATTTATGGGACATAATCGAAAGTTCAGTTCGTGCACAAAGTCCTGCGCCAGCAACAGTTTTGCAATTATGGACGGCTGTAGAGGCAGCAGGGCTCAATATTTCTGTAGGGGACTTCCAACAACTTGCTAAGTCCATGCTACGTCGAGCTGCTGCACCACGACCGGCAAAAGGAATTCCGACTTTTGTCACTTCAGTGTATATCAGTAAGGCACTGCAACTTATAATCCCATGAGGTGCTAGAATCTTTTTTGGACCATCACTACACCTTGTAAAGGAGTAAAGATAAATAACTGTCTTCTTATCCAGAATAAGACTTTCACTCTGCTGCGGAGTGTGCGCTGATATGAAACTTCCTGGCAGATTAAAACTGTGTGCCGGAAAGAGACTCGAACTCGGGACCTTTGCCTTTTGCGGTAAAGTGCTCTACCATCTGAGCTACCCAAGCATGACTCACACCCCGCCCTCACATCTTTACTTCTGCCAGTACCTCGTCTCCTACCTTCCAAACTTTTCAGAAGGTAGGAGACGAGGTACCTTCCAAACTTTACAGAAGGTAGGAGACGAGGTACCTTCCAAACTTTACAGAAGGTAGGAGACGAGGTATCTTCCAAACTTTACAGAAGGTAGGAGACGAGGTACTGGCAGAAGTAAGGCCGTGAGTACAGGGCCTGAGTCATGCTTGGGTAGCTCAGTTGGTAGAGAGCACTTGCCCGCGAAAGGCAAAGTTCCCGAGTCCGAGTCTCGGTCCGGCGCACAGTTTTAATCTGCCATGAAGTTTCATATCAGCCCACACTCCGCTGCAGAGTGAAAATCTCATTCTGGAAACATGCCCCAGGTTGTGACCAAGCCATGCCTCCGCAATATCCTCTCTTTCAGGAGTGCTAGTTCTGCATGGTTTGCAGGAGAGCTTCTGTAATGTTTGGAAGGTAGGAGACGAGATACTGGCAGAAGTAAAGCTGTGAGGATGGGGCGTGAGTCGTGCTTGGGTAGCTCGGATGGTAGAGCACTTGCCTGCGAAGGGCAAAGATCCCGAGTTCGAGTCTCGGTCCGGCACACAGTTTTAATCTGCCATGAAGTTTCAACTGTCTTCTTATGCTGATATCGTCCAACATGAGGTATCAGAATCGGGGTGCTGCAGAAGAAGGAAGTGTTAAGTCTGTAGGTGTTAGCTGGTGAAGACTTCGCGGAGTGGAAGCACCTGCCGCGCGCCCCTCTCACGGAGCCACGGCGCTGGCCTGAATCGAGAGGCGACCCGGGCGTCAGCCATCAGCCGGCAGCGAGTCTCACCCTTTGTGGCCACTTGGCCACTCTGGCTCGCGGCCCCACGCCAGCCCAGTAGTTCATAAGGAAGGCGAGCCTTTGTGCAGCTATCACTGGCGTGCATGTTTTATGTATCGGCGATGCCTTCTGCCAGCGCCGGTCCGGCCATACATAATGCAGCGCGACGCTTTGTCAGCTGACGACTGAATCTCTAGCCGGTGCTGCTGCTGCTGCTTCTGCCGGCCGCTCAATAGGGGCCGGTGAGCCACCTCTGGCACGGGAAGCGAGCCAGACGGCAGCCGTCTGCAGCTCTCCCTGCGCTGCCGGCTACCGGCCACCTCACAAAAGTGCGGCTCCTCTGTTCTCAGCCAGCGCCACTTACAGGGCGTCTCTGGACCTCAGCAGCAACTTTCGAGGAACGATAGCACGCGCAACAGTAACTTCTTTCCTAAGAAACACATCCTTTTTAACCTGCCGCTTATGAATTATGTCCGTCAGATGTCGTGACATATCTTAGACCGAGTAAGCCATCTGTACGTACATTACAGACTATTAAAAGCACATTCGTCTAATTCGCTAGTGTTCAAATACAGAAATTAGAAAGGTCACTGAATACTTCGCAGCTCTTCATGATCTCATTTGTCCTACAGCACAGATTGCTTGCTAGTCTACTGAATCCATACGTATTACAGAAATGAATGTGTGTGTGTGTGTGTGGAAACATCTTCACATATGCAACTAAATGCACCTACAGAAGTATATCATTATACCACTCATAGGGCAGCAGATATGACGTCATAAACACTGGGCTGCATGAAATCTGCCGCATTCTGCACGTTCTGCACGACGTTCAAATTTATTACTTCTTTTCTACTAACTCTATTCTCAACACTTTTTTCAGACAGTATTCACATTGCCGCTGAATGCACCTACAAAATTCAATCATTTTGTGACACACATGTCATATAAACTGAGATGTGTGAAAAACTGCCGCATCATGCTTGACGTTTAAATTTATTACTCCTTCGCCACTAACTCTGTTCGCAACGTATCTCGCAGACAGTATCCACATAGAGACGTTTACAGTATCAGCTGTGCCCACCGCACAGAAACTGTCCGCGAACATGTTTCTTAATTTGTATACTGTATTTATGCATTTGTACATTATACATCTTTCTCTGAAGGACTGTTTCGTAATATCACAGGAGTTTTCACGAATACATCGAATTTTTTCCATACTTCACTACAAACATAAACTTTGGAAATTTGTGGTAAGTTTCTATGGAACCAAACTGCTGAGGTTATCGGTCCCCAGTCTTTCGTACTACTTAATCTAACTTAACCTAACTTACGCTAAGGACAACACACACACCCATACCCGAGGGAGGACTCGAACCGCCTCATGACGGAGCTAAAAACATCATATTTGCGTAACCATAACGTATAAGGCCTTAGTTACGATGGCATGTCTGTTGCATGAAAGTACTTTAAAAGAACAGCGTTCCGTCATTCGATTTTTAATTTTACAAAATGTGGAACTATCCGAAATGCTCTCTCAGATGAACAAACAGTACGGCAATTGTTGAATGAATCATGCAGTCTTTTACAGGTAGATGAAAAGATTTTAAAATAGCCGCAGAAGCATAACTCACAAACACGACCTTTGACGTCTGCTAGTAATATCGACTTTGGCGCTGCAAGTTGGTGTTGATTCAAATTTGTGACCAGTATAACGTCCCCAACTTGTACATGAAATTTACCCAAAGTAGTGTAACTATGCCAGCACCTCTGGGTAATATATCGATAATCATATACAGATCATAATGTGCGATTAGCAAACGCAGTAGTGAAACAAGGGCACCGCTTTTTTTTCTTTTTGCTTTGTTTTTTGTTCTTTTCTTTTTGCCATTGTACTTGTCTCTCTCGCTTAACTTCAGTGATGTTACACAATTAAATTTGCGGATTCAACGAAATGGTTGTAGGAGATCTTACTTGGACTGTTACTTCATTATTTGCAGTAAGAACTGTTATTAGAAATCAGAATATCAAGTGTGTGCATTTGAATATGGCGCGTTTCAAGTAGAGGATCTTTTGTTTTAAATATTTGGAACAAAATGTGTGCTATGTGGACTAGTGTAAATTGACTTTAATTTCCTTAAATATACTGTTAAAGTTTAACCCTATTTCATTTACAAACCTATCCTTCCTTTACAGATTCATAACTTTGTGTGTTTTCTTAAATGCAGAAGAATTTTTATTGGTTATTATAGTATGCGTGCCCCATTTCAGGCACTTTAGTCTTTTGTTTCTTAAATGCAAGAGAACCTGCAATCATTTCAATATTACGAAGACCGATAGTCAGTTTAATACTAATTTCCGCAATTAAACATATTTAAATCCACTTTCAGTAACAAATTTTACCACGAGATTTGCTCTCCAAGCCAAAACTGTGGGCCGTTGCTACTTTCAGAAGAAATTGCATAAAGTTTCGTAAAAGTTCTCAATTTTGTCAGTCGTTTAATGAAGAGGCTCCAGTTTCTTTTAACGTTCCCGCCGTTGCTATTCATTTTAAAATAAAAATAGTTCAAAACTCGAAATTGCCTCCCATATTAATTGCAAGTAAAATAGTTAAATCCCAACTAATTGGCGGTGACCTTAAGCCAGGAGAAACTAATTTCATTGGGCCGCAACTATTAGTCCTTTGATTGATCTGGGGAAGCCTCATGACACTAGAACTCTGCCCGCAGCTCGTGGTCTAATGGCTAGCGTTGCTGCTTCTGGGTTTAATTCCCGGTCGGGTTGGGGATTTCTCTGCCCGAGGACTGGGTGTTTGTGTTGCCCTCATCATTTCATCATCATCATCATTTGTGACAGTGGCTATCTTGGACTGTGTAAAAATTGGGACTTTGTACGGGCGCTGATGACCACGCAGTTAAGCGCTCCACAAACCGAGCATCATCATCGTCACATTATAACTGATGAAAGATTAGTTCACCTTATTATATAAATGAATAAAAGATTCAGCTAACTTTGACACAGTTCTTTGGCACTCGATTACTGGATAATTTACCAGTGCTAGTAGAGAATCATTTGATGCACTTATTAACAAACTGTTCTCTTGCAGTACAATGTTAACATTTAAATAAAGAAGTTCATCAAATGACCTCGGCGTGAGGGCGCTGCCGTTGTTAAGAGGGTTGGCGTGGTCTTGAGGAGCGCCTCCAGCACGTCGTTGTCGATTGCAGCGTGCCCTCACCAATGTCTGTGGTATCGATGTGCGTTGCCAGCTTTCGTATGGAAGCGTGATCTCTGTACGATACCACAATTAATTTATCTATGAACGCTGATAAACTGAACTACTGTAAGACTTGTGCAAAATGGGACCAAAGAGAGCTCACCATTCATCACAAAGAAGAGAGATTTCACATTTGCACCGAGCTCAAAAATCGTTTCAGTAACAAAGTCCATACTTTTTGGACAGTTTTCTAATGGGAGATGAATCATGAATACATCATTTCGAGGTGGATTCCAAACATCAAAGCACCGGGGCACTCCTAACTGCCTGTCCTTAAAGTATTCAAAAGGTGACCATTGGCTCGTAACCATGTTTGGCAGTGTTCATGGTCCGATTATCTGTGAGCTTTTGAAGGAGTAAAGCACTATAAATAGATATACTACTTAGGCATGATTAAGAAAAAGGTCAAGCCCACTCTGAAAAGGAAGTTTCTGACAGGAGAGGAAGACTTCCTCCTCCTCCTCCTCCTCCTCCTCCTCCTCCTCCTCCTCCTTCATCTTTTTCTTCTCCAAGAAAACGCTCGACCATACAGCGGCACTGGAGCTTGAAACTATTAACAAAGTGAGTTGGGCGCTCCTAAGGCATCCTCGTTACGCCTCTGACCTTTCCCCTTAGGATTCTTATTTCTTTGCTCCAAAGAAAGAAGCTTTGAGTTGCATAATCTTCAATAGGGATGAAGAGTTAAAGAAAAAAAAGTACAAAATTGTTTTCGAGATCATGAATTGCTCGCCAAGACAATAAGAAAGCACTTAATCAAATGGGTCAAGTAAAGACTTTGGTGGTGTTTACATGGAAAACAAGAAAAGGAAATTTTACTGATTTGACGAACCCGCCTTTGCTTTAGAGTTGTCGAGTTATTGAACGACGTTCAGATATCTTTATCTTGCCCCTACCTGCTGACACCAACCTTTGGTGGCACTGATTGATTCCTTTGTAAATCTCATGATCTACAATGTTTGTCAAGTGCTTTCCGCCTGGGACGTAACGTCCCAGGACACCCACCAGCAGGGAATGAGAGTTGAATAGAACACGTCAGCTCGCTCATGCTGGAAAGTTGCTGAATGGATAGATGTCGGAACACTGTTGAGACTATGGTTGAACATTAAGCACATCCCAGTGTATTAACAATATCTGAACCCGATGACCTATACAGCGACCAGACCGCTCCTCATGAGATCGTGTGAAACATTAGGAAAAATTCTTGCAATAGAAACTATCTATCATCTGAATTTAAACAGGGATGGTCCGATTAAATATGACAAATGGGTACCGTATTTCACACAGGTATAGTGAAAAAGGCTTTCATCAAACTGTGGAACCGAAACAAACGACATCGTGGTCCCCTGATCGCGACATATGCACATGGGGCTCATGCTTACCATCGTTCTGAAACTCATATGCATAGGATGGCTGCAGTGATACCTGAGAATTACAAGTTTAGCTCTAGACAAAGTCCTCCCTCTTTGCAGTTCTACGATGATGGCATCCCTCCCTCTGACGATCCATGATGAAGTGTCTATCCACCCTCCTTCTCAGACTCTTGCTGGTTCTGCTAGCATCAGCATCTCATTAGCCAATCGCTACAGATCTGAGTTCCGACCAATGAAAAATCCATAAAAACTGCAACAAACTACCTTCTCCTAAAAAATACACTGTGATAAACCGTACTACACATTCCTCCTTTAGGGTGGCGCAGAAAACAGAAATTCTCTCGCACTACAAGCGTAGTATCGCGTTTTGGCCAATAGTAGCAGCTGCATGAATGCACTCGCGAGTCTTTATGCCACAACCAAAATAATTTTGGTGAACCAATCCAGAACCTCCTTACAAAATTTAAACATGAGTTTTGCTGGCCTCCTTTGGATCCAAGAGATTCTTCTCACTTTGTGCGCATTGTTAGTTTTCCCACCCCCTCGCTGATCGCTGTCTTTTTAGAAAGCATTCTTTAAGCTGCCTCTCACAGTGGAGCTTTACAGCCTGCCGAATGCCGCCTCCTGCTCTCTACGAAGCTCTTTTTGGTATGTGGGACACCGTCTCTGACAGCGCTCTTCCTTTCGGTGGGGACTTTGCTTTTCACTGGGGAATTTGTTTTACTTCTCATTTGAAATTGTAGCCCTGCGGTCCTCCTGCTCTCACAGTCAGCCAGCAAACCCAGCCAACACAAAAACTTTACACACGTGCTTCACTGCATAGACCTTAAATGAATAACTTATTAGATTCGCAAACATTGGTGTTTATTTCAGTTACATTCGTATTTTCAAGCTTCACTAGTAATTTGAATTGATTTGCTAGCCCAATGTCAATAGTGGGTCATTAATTAGGTTACGGGGGTATTTTCGGAAAAACTGTCCTCTAAGAATAGCAAATAACGAAATTCGAGTGTTGTTACATACAAGTAATCTATACGCACCTGTTTTAAAAAAAAGCGTGATACCGGCAAATGGAGCTTAATTCATTTGTACTCAATGAAATTACAATTAAATCAGTACCATTAGCTGCTAACGGTCGTTGCTATACATCAACGGCGACAGATGAAAATGTGTGCCCCTGCCGGGACTCCAACCCGGGATCTCCTGCTTACATGGCATTCAGCTCAGCCACCGAGGGCACGGAGGATAGTGCGAGTGCAGGGACTTATCGCCGTCACGCTGCCCGTGAGACCCACATTCTCAACTTATATAGTTCACACACTACATTCGTTGTGCCACTGCCATTATACCCATTACTCGCTGCAGACAATCCACCGAGACCCGTAAGAGTTCAGGCAACTCGTGTGCATCCGCACTGAAGGAGGTCATCAGCCGGTTAGCCTTAACGATATGAAGATGGCATCCGTTCTTTGGGACATGTCTTCATTTGTACTCAAGTCGTGGGGAGCACAGTTTAGCAATATCAACGCACTTACGATGCGCGTACGCCTGGATACGTACTGGCCACAGAAATGTATCTACAGATCAGCCCGACCGTGCTAATGCGCCGATATTTGATGTCGTCTCTTCCGTTTCAAAAAGAACAAACAAGCACTAACAGCTTTTACTCTCTCGTAAAGATTCATGTTGGAAGTTTCAATTTCAAGGTACTTTTCGTATTCGGATATATTGCAGTTAGATTCTTTTGTCAAGACAACCAAAGATGCTCGCGAGCATTACCAAACAGTCAAGTGCGCAATAGCGTTAAGCATATCTCTGCTTCGCGTAGCGTAACTTTCAAAATATTTCACTTTACGCTATTAAACTTTCAATAAGGTCTAAAAACGATCTAGAATTTTCAGTTTAATGTTAACTATTCCCGTTGTTTTCAAATCAACTCACTCACAATTATGAAAACAAATTGATCACGCCTAAAAAAAAATTTAAAAAAAACTGAGCATTCATATGTTTTTCCAGTGTTTCCTGGTTGTGTATTTTGTAACCCTTTAGCTCTGATTTTAACTGATTAGGATATCGATTCAGTTTTGATAACCAACTTCAAGCAAGCACACTTCCAAGAAAAAATCTTCAACAACAGGCTTTCTTCTTTTCACAATATCTTCTCCCTTGGTTTCTTGATAGTTCTTTACAACACACATAGTATGGTATATATTCCCATGCAACGACTGACCACAATGGAATACAGACAAAATTACAATAGTAACAAATTCTTTTTCGTATTAACAATGTTATAATTTATTCTGCGTCGAATCCGCTAGCCCAACAACGTCGTCCTTTGGCGTGGCATGGCTGTCGTCTCGGAGCGTACAGCGACCAATTTCCGAAGCTGCCGTTACCGTGTTGCTGTCACTCTGCCGTCGCTCTTTCAGCGCCCTCGAACACATTGAACATAAGAACACAAAAAACACTACACACATTACATCTTTTAACCAATTTTAACCTGTTACATTTGTGGATATTAACCACGAAGCTCGTTAACTATATGCTGCTTCATGTATCATACACTGAAGCACCAAAGAAACTGGTATAGGCATGCGTATTCAAATACAGAGATATGCAAACAGGCAGAATACGGCGCTGCGGTCGGCAACGCCGATATAGGACAACAAGCGCCTGGGGCAGTTGTTAGATCGGTTACTTCTGCTACAATGGCAGGTTATCAAGATTGAACGTGGTGTTATAGTCGACGCACAAGCGATGGGACACAGCACGTCCGAGGTAATGAGAAACGGGGATTTTCCCGTACGACCATTTCACGAGTGTACCGTGAATATCCGGATCCGGCAAAACGTCAAATCTCCGACATCACTGAGGCCGGAAAAAGATCCTGCAAGCACGGGACCAACGATGACTGAAGAGAATCGTTCAACGTGACAGAAATGCAATCCTTCCGCAAATTGCTGCAGATTTCAATACTGGGCCATCACAAATGTCAGCATGCGAACCATTCAATTAAATGTTATCGATGTGGGCTTTCGGAGCAGAAGGCACATTTGTGTACTCTTAATGACTGCACGATACAAAGCTTTACGCCTCGTCAGGGCCCGTCAACACTGAGATTGGACTGTTGATGACTGGAGATGTGTTGCCTGGTCAGACGAGTCTCGTTTCAAATTGTATCCAGCGGATGGAGTGTATGGGTATGGAGAGAACCTCATGTTTCCATGGACCCTGCATGTCAGCAGGGAACTGTTCAAGCTGGTGGAGGCTCTGTAATGATGTGGGACGTGTGCAGTTGCAGTGATATGGGGCCCATTACACGTCTAGATACGACCCTCACAGGTGACATGCACGTAATCA
Organism: Schistocerca piceifrons; assembly: GCF_021461385.2. Taxonomy (NCBI): domain Eukaryota; kingdom Metazoa; phylum Arthropoda; class Insecta; order Orthoptera; family Acrididae; genus Schistocerca; species Schistocerca piceifrons. Next base: position 347,550,247 of record NC_060142.1, read on the forward strand.
TCCTGTCTGATCACCTACATCTAGTCATGTCCATTGTGCATTCCGACGGACTTAGGCAATTCCAGCAGGACAATTCGACACCCCACACGTGCAGAATTGCTACAGAGTGGCTCCAAGAACCCTCTTCCGAGTTTAAATACTTCCGCTGACCAACAAACTCCCAAAACATGAGCATTATTGAGCATATGTGGCATGCCTTGCAACTTGCTGTTCAGAACAGATCTCCACCCTCCCGTACTCTTACGGATCACTGGACAGCCGTGCAGGATTCAATGTGTCAGTTCCCTCCAGCACTATTTCAGACATTCGAGTTCATGCTACGTCGTATTGCGGCACTTTTGCGTGTTCGCGGGGGCTCTACACGATACTAGGCAAGTGTAGTAGTTTCTTTGGCTCTTCAGTGTAGTATTCTTACCGTAAGATCACATATCAAACGTCGTTCTTGAAGAAAGGCAGTGCTCATCGCCAAAAACTGTGCGATATTCACTCAAGAATATCAGCACACACAATCCACTGCAGGGTGAAAATTGATTCCGGAAACATCCCCCAGGCTGCGGCTAGGCCACGTCTCTGCAGTATCCTTTATTCCAGGAGTTCTAGTCTTTCAGTTTACACAGGAGAACTTCTGTGAAGTTTGTAATGTAGAAGATGAGGTACTGTCGGAAGTAAAGCTGTGAGGACGGATCGGGAGTCGTGCTTAGGAAGCACCTAAAAGGCAAAGGCCCCAGTTTCGAGTCCTGATGCGAGACACAGTTTTAATCTGCCTGAAAGTTTCTATCAGCGCTCATTACATTGCAGAGGAAAATTTAATTCTGGAAACATCCCCTAGGCTGTGGTTAATCCATGTCTCTGCAACATGCTTTCTTCCAGGAGTGGTAGTCTTGCAAGTTATCCAGAAGAACTTCTGTGAAGTCTGGAAGGTATGGGATGAGGTACTGGCGGAAGTAAAGTTGTGAGGATGGGTAATGAGTAGTGTTTCGGTAGCTCTATCGGTAGAGCACTATCCCGCGAAAGGCAAAGGACCTAAGTGTGAATTCTGGTCCTGTAGACATTCTTATCTATTAGGAAGTTTTTTATTACGTCATTTATGTTTTGTCATTTGTACGAGGTATATAAATCCGCCTCACAATTTAGGTCTAAACCTTCAAAATAATTAATGTTTTTAAGATGGTGTTCAAAGCAATCCTGAATATGTTAACGTAGGATTTTCTCCTCTAAGTGTTTAGAAAGAATACTGAAGTCTAGGTATATTCTTCATAACCCCCTCCCCCCTCCCGGAATAGCCATAAAACGTTGCTGATCGTGGCGAGATTCTGGTTCGTGTCTAAAACGCATCATTGGTTTGGGCAATCAGGTTAGTTCTGTTGCGAATTTTCTATCAGCTCTCATTACGCTGCAGAGGAAAATTTCGTTCTGGTAACATCCATGAGGCTGTGGTTAATCGATGTTTCTGCAGTATCCTTTCTTCCAGGAGTGCTAGTCTTGCAAGTTATGCAGGAGAACTTCTGTGAAGTTTGGAAGGAGCATTGTATTAAACAGAGGGGTCATGTATTCAGGGCGGTGGAGGCTCAAATCTTCGTCCAGCCATCCCAGTTTCGGTTTCTCGTGGATTCCCTAAATTAATTCGGGGGGGATACCGATATGATTCCTGCTATAAGGCCATGGTCGACTACGTGTCCCACCGTTGTCATTCTAGATCTGTAAGTCTCTAAGTTTATTTTTGTTGTTCTTAAGTTGTAATACAGGACATGTCCAATACCCTTATAAAAGGAATCTTCGGATAAATAAAATTACCACCACTGCTGGTACTACTAGGCGCATAAGCAATTTGGTGGATAAGAACCTGCACAAATTTCATATAAGTTCTGAAATAGATTGTTAGAGTGCACGCGCCTTATCAGCGTTGTGTACGTAGAGGTTCAACTTCTGTAATACTCTGCAGACGGATTGATGACCTGTTATAATATACGAAGGTTGGAACTTTAATAGTGGCAGCTATTTATTTACAGCTCGTACAAAATAGATACGTGTTTCAAAGTTTTACTGACCTTCAAGGTAGTCACAGGATTGTGTATACTTCGTTGCCAGCAATGTGGAAATCGTAGGATACTCTTAGCAGTGCCAGTTGTGTTGACAGTTCGAGCGGCGCAGTCTACCGCCCGACGAATTTGTAGCAGTTCTGAAGCGAATGCCGTGAAGTGTTTCCTTCAGTTAAGTAATCGAGTTGAACTTACGAGGGCTTAAGTCAGGGGAGTGCAGTAGGTTGTTTAGCACTTAGCAGCCCCATCAGTCAAACAAATCAGTAACAGCTTCCACTGTACGTGCTTGAGTATTGTCCTGCAAAATGTTGGTCAGATCCTGCAGATAGTGTCATCACTTCTGTCTCTATGCTGTTCATTTTTGGAACACAGTCTACTACCATCTTGCTGTTCATTTTTGGAACACAATCTACTACCAACTTAGCGACAGAATTGATGATACTTTCTGCAGGATCTGACCATCATTTTGAAGGACAATGCTCAAGCACGTACAGTGCAAGCTGTTACTGATTTGTTTGACAGATGGGGATACTAAGTGCTATACCATCTACTGCGCTTTCCTGACTTAAGCCCTCGTGAGTTCAACTCGATTTCTAAACTGAAGGAAACACTTCGCGGCATTCGCTTTAGAACTGCTACAAATTCGTCGGGCAATAGACCGCACCACTCGAAGTGTCAACAGAACTGGCACTGCTAAGAGTAACCTACGACTCCCACATTGCTGGCAACGGGTCATACACAATGCTGGTGCCTTCTTTGAAGGTCAGTAAAACTTTGAAACACATATCTATTTTGTACGAGTTGCCACTATTAAAGTTCCAACCCTCGTAATTCCTCAGAGTGCGAGGGTGAGTCATATGAAAACCTTAAATTTGTAATAACAAATCGAAATTTTGCGCCGTTATCCTGTTATTGAAATTCATCGCCGAATGAAGGATCATAACGGTGATGCATGTCTGCCACAGCAGCAAGTCTACGAATGGAGTAGGAAGTGCGCAAATGGTGTGACTTCAGTGGAAGATGCTCCTCGTCCAGGTCAGGCACTACGAGTTGTGACTCCATAGAACATTGCAGCAGTTGAAGCCATAGTGAAGGAAAACCGCCGAGTGACACTGAATGACATTACAGCATGTTTACAGATTAGTCATGGGTCAGCAGACCACATTGTGCATGATGTGCTCCAGTTTCACAAAGTGTCTGCAAGATGGGTGCCACAGCAGCTGACTGCTGAAATGAGACAACGACGTGTTGACGCCCGTGAATAACTTCTTTGGCTCTTTGAACAAGAAGGTGATGGCTTCTTTGCAAGAATCACTACTGGGGACGAAACCTGGATTCACTTCCACCAACCGGAAACGAAGGGAGCGACCAAGGCATGGCGCCATTCCTCATCACAAAAACCAAAGAAGTTTCAAACAGAACCATCAGCAGGGAAGGTTATGCTGACTCTCTTTTGGGACCAAAAAGGCGACATTTTGGAGCATTACATGCCTAGAGGGACCACTGTCACCAGTTTATCATACACAGATATCCTAAAAAATCATCTGCGGCCTGCAATCAAATCAAAGCGACGTGGATTGCTGTCAGCAGGTGTCCTTTTGCAACATGACAATGCAAGGCCTACACTACCTGTACAACAGTTGCAACAATCACAGACCTGCATTTTGAGTGTCTTCCTCATCCACCATACTCACCAGACCTTGCACCAAGTGATTTTCATATGTTTGGACTACTCAAAGACGCAATGGGGGGAAAGAAGTTCCGTTCTGATGAAGAGGTACACCACGCTGTGCATGAGTGGTTGTGCGGACCACCAAAAGAATTTTTTATAAAAGAATTTATGCACTTTGTAAGAGCTGAAGGACTTGCATTGAGCGTGGGGGAAATTATGTTAAAAAGTGATACAGCTTTGTACCACTTCTGCACAATAAATAATATTTAAGGTTTTCGTTTGACTCACCCTCATACATACACTGGTTACGAGACTTCTCTTTCTCGACATTTTTGGAACACAATCCACTACCAGCTTGCTGTTCATTTTTGGATCTACACAATTGTGTGTTCTTGAATCACGCCTTGGACGGACAACATGGTCAGTATGAAGACACGACGCCTCTCAGTCACTTGTTACCTGCTATAATGGCCCTGCAATGAGTCTTCAGTTGGAAATGAATGTTCGTAGATACGATAAGCGTCTCTTCCCTTGGCCTTCAACACTGAAGCAGGCAGTCACGTCAGCAAGCTCAGACATTTCAAAGACGATACTGGGTCCAAAACCTCACTAGTCGTAAGCCACACTGAAAAGAGAAGGAATATAGAGGTTTAATATCCCGTCGACAAAAATAGAATTCGATACGGAGCACAAGCTCGTATGGAGAAAGGATGAGAATCGAAATCGATCGTGCATTAATACGAAGAAGCAGAGCCGTAATTTCCCTTGAATTTCCTAGAGCAGTCACGGAAAATCAAAATGTGGGTGGCCCGACGTGGATTTAAACCAGTATTCTCTCGACTGCAAGTACAGTTCGTTACAAGTGCACCATCTCGCTCGGTAAGGATCGACAGAGGCTTAGAAGCAGGACAATAACTAGTTACCAGTTGGGGACACTGTGTTGTGTACCACGATTAATGTGCGTTACTCGTAAGCTACACAAACTATTGGCTAAACTATGTGTTTACCGTAACGGAAAATATGTATGTGATCTGTCGCCACTCCGAGTTTTGATTAGGCCGTAAAACCACTGTATACAGCACACAAAAACGCCCCGTGCATTCCTATCAACTTGTTATTGTATGATCAAAACCTGAATATCAGCAACAGGGAATAAAACGTGCATGACACTGGGGACAATGTACTCGATAGCACCGAAACAGTTGGTACCTAAAGTACGGGTTCGATAGCGGTGAAAGGTAGGTTATAGAGCATCCGCCGCTCGCGGTAGAGGATTTCCATCATGCTCCTCAGTTTTAGCTCAGTGTAGTAGGGTTCAACACCTTAGAGATGTCTGACGTGTATTCATTGAAGTGTCGCGCTTCACGGCACAGGAAAGCAATATCAAAGAAACAACAGGTTTGTTAGACAATCAAATGTCTGCTTCTACAGTATGGAAATAAAGGCCAACAATACAGTAACAATAGCAACACAATAGATACAGAATATAACTGTGAATCACAATGAAGTCAGGTTAGTGCTATGCGCCAACGGTACTGGTCTGAGACACAGTTTTCCATTCGGAACTAAACACTGACCGGAGCCAAGTCGCAGACGAACACTTCCTTGACGTTAAGTTCAGCAATGATCACTGTCTGGATGCTAAGTTCATAGCCTGTAAGTCTGAGTCAAACGATGACGACTTTTCAAGAGTATGTGCAATAAGATAGCACTGAGAGTTTGGTGCCGAAAGCCTGAACGTTCAACTCAGAATGTCACTAACGATAGACACACAGCAGAAGCTAACGTCCCTGGACATCAGGCGGCGTTATTGTCCGGCAGAAGAAATGACGATGGCTTCTGACAACGGCGTTTGTCCCTAACAATGGACTCTGAGAGCAATCCCATTCAATGAGGCGAGCTTCACCCGTTGTCTGGACCAACAAAGGCTCTCGAAACCCGACTGACTCGTGTTTTTTTTTTTCAGTCCCCCACAAAAATGGAGGGCTGACAGCGGTTAGCACCGCTTTTCAGCTGAAGGTTTCAAAACTATAGTTAAATACGGTTAAAATAAAATGAAAGATGATAACCATCCTGTGATTTTTTTTTCTTCATCGTTATTTCAGTCGATTCGTGCTGTCCTGTCGCCGACTTGCGTAAATGGCGGGCGGACGTGAGTATGTTCCTTGTTGGGGCGCCCTCTGCAGGCGCCGACTTCGCTTCTTCGTGGCCGGTCCTGATGGTGTCGTGTCGCACCTGTGATGCCGAGGTAAGCAGGGGCAATGCTAGCTGGCCGCGTGACAGAGCTGACCGAAGGGTTGCCGAGATATTAGGCGAAAGCGCACGACACCGCAATCACACATACGTTGTTTTTAAGTGTCTGAACCGCAACCTGTAAAAACTGAATCTTATAGAATCGCTTTCTTGCCCTTCTGTCTGTCTGTCTGTCCGACTGTTAATAACCGTCTTTCCAGGAACGGGTAGACATATCAAGCTCAAATTTATGTCTCTTATTGAGGTCTTCGGTCCATTGGCGGTATAAAAATTTTAAGTTTCTAGGTGAGTTCATTCAAAAGATGCGGCCATATATGTTACATATTTTGATACTCGAAAACTCACTCATCTAAATCTGTAGTGTGCTTCCTGTTGATTTAGTATCACGAAATTTGGCAAGAAGCAAGGTTTCACACTATTAGTAAAGGAAAAAATCCCAAAATTGTTAATTTCTCCTACTCGCATTCGGCCAATTTTTTAACTTTTATTAATGCAGAGCCGGTACCGACGGCAGAACACACTGTGTTATATGCTTGGTTCAGCAGTACGCGAACGGTATGTTGCCAGACATCAATTCTTATTTAAAACGAACCCTGTGCCGTGCGTGGAACCCTGCTGGAAGTTATTTTCTATTTTCCCGACTTTGTGCCTCTCTTGTGGAGTCGGTGGTGGTATAGATTCTCTTTGCCAGAGAGTAACTTACCGTATGAACGTGGTCCACTAGGCGACGCATGCGGGTCAGAGAGGATATATTTTGTTCGCAGCGACACGAGGAGCTGGGCCAGCGCTGGGAACAGACCCATGTTTGTGTCGGAAAAGTGTTATCTCGACCTGCAGCTATAGCATAACCCCGTTGGGGTTGAGGTCCGTTTGTCTGAAAGAACCAGCCCCTTTGGCTTTAAGTGTTCGCTGGTCGCACTGGACAAGTGTTCGTAGACGTGTTGACACTGAACGGTGTCTGTGCTTTCGGGTCCCGTATCGTTGTCCGGAAGAGATTGGCTGTTAAAGCAAAGCTGGAAGGTCCAGACCGTCTTCTCTACATTGTCGCCGTACCCTGGTGGCAATAATAGACGAGTACTTGTTCTCTTTATTTTATCTCTTCATGTTGTGTAGATTGTCATTGAGTCTGCCCTTGTGCACCCAATGTGTGTTGTGTGTATGTGTGGCACCAGTGGTAACTGATATACACTCCTGGAAATTGAAATAAGAACACCGTGAATTCATTGTCCCAGGAAGGAGAAACTTTATTGACACATTCCTGGGGTCAGATACATCACATGATCACACTGACAGAACCACAGGCACATAGACACAGGCAACAGAGCATGCACAATGTCGGCACTAGTACAGTGTATAGCCACCTTTCGCATCAATGCAGGCTGCTATTCTCCCATGGAGACGATCGTAGAGATGCTGGATGTAGTCCTGTGGAACGGCTTGCCATGCCATTTCCACCTGGCGCCTCAGTTGGACCAGCGTTCGTGCTGGACGTGCAGACCGCGTGAGACGACGCTTCATCCAGTCCCAAACATGCTCAATAGGGGACAGATCCGGAGATCTTGCTGGCCAGGGTAGTTGACTTACACCTTCTAGAGCACGTTGGGTGGCACGGGATACATGCGGACGTGCATTGTCCTGTTGGAACAGCAAGTTTCCTTGCCGGTGTAGGAATGGTAGAACGATGGGTTCGATGACGGTTTGGATGTACCGTGCACTATTCAGTGTCCCCTCGACGATCACCAGTGGTGTACGGCCAGTGTAGGAGATTGCTCCCCACACCATGATGCCGGGTGTTGGCCCTGTGTGCCTCGGTCGTATGCAGTCCTGATTGAGGCGCTCACCTGCACGGCGCCAAACACGCATACGACCATCATTGGCACCAAGGCAGAAGCGACTCTCATCGCTGAAGACGACACGTCTCCATTCGTCCCTCCATTCACGCCTGTCGCGACACCACTGGAGGCGGGCTGCACGATGTTGGGGCGTGAGCGGAAGACGGCCTAACGGTGTGCGGGGCCGTAGCCCAGCTTCATGGAGACGGTTGCGAATGGTCCTCGCCGATACCCCAGGAGCAACAGTGTCCCTAATTTGCTGGGAAGTGGCGGTGCGGTCCCCTACGGCACTGCGTAGGATCCTACGGTCTTGGCGTGCATCCGTGCGTCGCTGCGGTCCGGTCCCAGGTCGACGGGCACGTGCACCTTCCGCCGACCACTGGCGACAACATCGATGTACTGTGGAGACCTCACGCCCCACGTGTTGAGCAATTCGGCGGTACGTCCACCCGGCCTCCCGCATGCCCACTATACGCCCTCGCTCAAAGTCCGTCAACTGCACATACGGTTCACGTCCACGCTGTCGCGGCATGCTACCAGTGTTAAAGACTGCGATGGAGCTCCGTATGCCACGGCAAACTGGCTGACACTGACGGCGGCGGTGCACAAATGCTGCGCAGCTACCGCCATTCGACGACCAACACCGCGGTTCCTGGTGTGTCCGCTGTGCCGTGCGTGTGATCATTGCTTGTACAGCCCTCTCGCAGTGTCCGGAGCAAGTATGGTGGGTCTGACACACCGGTGTCAATGTGTTCTTTTTTCCATTTCCAGGAGTGTATGTTTCGGATTTTATCATGCTAATTAAAAGATGTATACAACGTATCGCCAAGAAGCGTAAGCAAGACAGAAGTGTGAAAACAAATATGATTGTAACCTGTACGGCACGGTAAATCCACTTAGGTAGCCGTCGGTGAATTCTAATGCTGCAGATCAAGTTTTGAGTTAAGTAATCACCTTTTGTAATTGGACAATTTGCGTCTCCTTATTTCGCATTCGTCTGAAGGCGACTGCACCTAAGCTTGTTTTGAAATTATCTGGTACTTTCGTACAGTACTTGAGCAAAGCTTAAATTGAGTCACCAGCGAAACTGGTCTGCGTAAAACGTGTGAGCAGCGGTCCCGCAGTAATTGTTATCGTGTTTTTTAAGTTCTGTTGCTAAACTGATTTTATCTAATACGGTCGCAGGTTCGAATCCTGCCTCGGGCATGGATGTGTGTGATGCCCTTAGATTAGTTAGGTTTAAGTAGTTCTCAGTTCTAGGGGACTGATGACCTCAGAAGTTGAGTCCCATAGTGCTCAGAGCCATTTGAACCATTTTGATTTTATCTAAAGATTGTTTTGAAACCTGAGTTGATGCCAATTCACCATCGTAAATTTTCCTTAAAGGTTTACTAAATGCATTTTTCAGATAGATTTCGGGACTGAAATTTTAATGTCAAGTGGTTACCTAGTTTCAGCTGAAACTTTTAAATGAAGTTATTATGAAAGTTTTGAACTTGAATCATTGTACCATCGCTACTTGCCATCAATATTGGCTCAAGGTTAATATTTAATCAGCGCCATTGTAATAATTACCTTTTAATAAAGGGTTTAGCAACATGATTTATTTGTGAATGCTCAGCAGAAATTTCTTATTCATAAATTTGTTTTAAAAACATGTCTCAGTTATTTTTAACCCAGTAGCTACCTCAGCTCCTTCAATGCCAGTATCATTAGTTGACACTTCCGGGTTGAGAGGCCGTGGTCTATCTGTAAAACGTATTCTTCCTGACGTTTTGTTTCCAACTGCCGGCAACAACTTTCGAGGTGAGTCAACGATTGGCTGCCAAGCCGTGTAGGTCCAGTTGATATAGAGCGCATAGAGGGCACCACACTACGTCACGTGGGGTCGACTGTAAGTCTGTCTCTGGTTAACATCATTATTCTTGATTGAAGGTAAACGATTGTCACATCGCTGTTGCAAAGTCAGCCGCCACGTCTTGTCTAACTTTAAGCCTTCCTCTTATCTATTAAAATTATTGTGATATTTCTGAATCTCTATAGCTTCCCTACACACACGTGCATAATAATGCGATATCTTGCCTAGCACGCTCGTGTCACTAAATTTTTTTTCATGATAGATTAGATAGGATAAGCCGGTTGACTTTGCAACAGTGATGTGACAATCGATTATCTTCAATCGAGAATAATGACGTTAGTCAGAGATAGACTTACAGTCGACCCTACGTGACGTATGATGGTGCCCTCTATGCGCTCTATATAATCGGGACCTCCTCGGCCTGGCAGCCTGTCGTTGACTCACCTCGGAAGATGTTGCCCGCAGTTGGAAATGAAACGTCAGGAAGAAGAAGTTTTACAGATTGACCACGGCCTCTCAGCCCGGAAGTTTTAACTAATGAAGACGCTGGACGTGGAAGCCTACACGTATTATATCAATACCAATCCGGTCCATTGTCATGAAAAGTATCTAGTGAGGGTTCACTGACACCATGTACAGACTTTAAGGTTCTCGTTACCAATACTTTTGTATCAAAATATGGCAACAATAAAAATTATTAGCCTCATGTACGTCAACTCCCAGGCTTTGAAGCATCTGTTAACCATACCATAGTAAAACTGTGTCTGCAGGAAACCCCGAATAAGCAATTTCGTTTGGCAATACTGTGGCGGTTTTTGTGTATCATCAACATGGACAAATGCAATGAATATGGATGATATGATACTCTATGGTATTCTGCGGTTTTAATTCACTCTGTTTTTTAATAGTTGCATTGATTTGATTTTGTAAATGATACTGACAATATTATGCACATGTATAATGCATTATTCATACTACAACTTTTGTTCAAATTGCACAAGAATTCCACCTGACGTAGTGCAATAATGTTGACTGTAAGTTGTGTTCATATCACTAAAATTACAGATCGTACATCAGAGCTTTTATAATTTTTGTCTTCGATGGACTTAATTATTCTTAGCAAATTGATCATGAAAAGGAACCACAGCATACCACCCGCACACAACACTGACGTATGCTACCAGAAATATTTTTCTCCGTGATTCGTGCATAGTTTAATTTTGGCCTCATACATCAGCAATGAAATCTTGTTCAACAATAAATAGCAACAGCACTGTTCTTAGAAAACGCAGTCTGATTCGATTACTTTTTTCTTTTATAAATAGAGTTCATTACCACCGGTGCACATTTATTTCTTACACATCGGAATATTGTTTGCAGTTTCAAGTAATTTAAATTTGCCGCTGTGATAAAAGTTAAGATGGCGCCCAACAAAAGATAGAGGATTTCTTTTTTAATTAAGGTTTTCCTTTGCTCAATAAATAATTAATCATTTAAATTGATGCCAGCAATAAAAAAAAATTATTAAATTGTTTTGCAAATTAATTTAACACAAACCCATGCCATTTTCAACTAGAAGTACAGACGAAGTTGTCATATAATCGCAACTAACAATGGCTGCGCTTCTTGCAGCTACGATAAAACAAAATTATAATTAAAAAAGGAAGTGATTTTTCAATAATTAAACATAAATAGTTTTAACGCATTTGGCACTATTTATTTTTTACCGGCAAATGAACATAAAAGTACAATAATTTTACATTAAATGTTTTTCATTCAACAGACCTCAAATCGATTCGGGTCTTGCGTCGGCGACGTACATCAGAAGAAAACGACAAAAGGTACAAAACAAAAGAAAAAAATGACATAGATTAACAAAGAATGTGAGACAAATATTGTCTCTGTTTTACATAATTATCATCTTTTTAAGAAATAATTACATAATTGAATGAATATTATTGAGTTACGGAATTTTCCACACGTTCATATTCCACTAGTAATAATATATATATATATATATATATATATATATATATATATATATATATATATATATATATATATATAGATCGTGGATGTTATAATACGCCGCTCTTATAGCCCAGTGGCCTGAGCGTGGGACGACATGTGCGACTTATTTTTGAAGCCTCGTCGTGTACAAATGCGGTTAACTCGTCAAATTCGTTAGCTCCGATCCGCACTAACAGCTTGTAACATTAACTTCACCATCAGAATATCTTGTGAATATCTCGGGAATTTTCTCCGTGCTGCATTTACAGAGGTACATGATATCATCAATTAAAACGGTGTTTTGTCTTAGAAAATTTGGCAGTTAGCAACATAGCCCTTACAAATGTTATATATCCGCAAGAAATCTATCGGCATTTGCTTGCTGTGTGTTGTCCGTAATGATAACAAAGATCCACTAATTCATACTTCGTCTGTCAGCAATCACCCTTTCTCATATGCTGCGAAAAGTTTGCAGCAAATCTGCATACAGTCGCCCAGCTGAAAACCTACCTTCACTATCGATGTCGTTTAATTGCGGACCCGCACGATCCGGAGGTCACTGGCAGGAATTCAGGTAGTGGAAGAATTTCAATTATCGGAATTTGTCGGGCCGTTCAGGAAATATCTATAAGCGTGCAGTGCCTAATTGAAGGGAAAAGTGCTAACCGCTAATTTAGCGTGAATTATTCTGATCACCTATCTGTAGTGATTTAGAATGCTCCTGATGCTGCTAAACAAGTTATTCCGTATGTATCGCCAAAAAACTGTATATCGTATAATCTATTATTTCGTACTGTATTTATATTCTCGTCTTTGAATTTAACCGAGCATACAGCAGACAACAACTCAACATTCGCTCATGCGAGTTAGCACTTTCTCCCACCGAATCATCTTCAATTTACATATCGTGAGTCCGTGTCCAATGTACAACTGTCGATCTCTCCGGAATATTTCTTAGAGTGTGGCCGTAGGAAACTGTTTATTTTGGTTCATTCATCAGATTTCGACGATAAACCTAGCTAACTTTTACATGTTGGTTGACAGGACGACCGAGCTACACCGTCCCCTCTGTCAGTTTTATAGCAAGTGTGACACGGTAGGCAGAGTTACACTGTAGTTCCATGTTGAATAGGAGAATTGATAGGCAACAGTAAAATGGACATAGTTAAAAAGTGTGCAACTCCGTGATGTTTAGCAGATTTAGATAGTAGGGGAGAATATTGTTCCTTGGTACATTTATAAGAATTTCGCATCTTGCCAGCCGTGTAATAAAAGTTTGATATATCTTCTTGCAAGGATATCATCCATTTTTTGTCTGCAGCAGACGTCTTCTGAAATTACAAAATTTGCTCCGACAATTTAAGGTTTCTCCAAATATGAATACATGTTCCATGGTACAATAAGTCATGTACCCAGTAATAAATATTCTACTAAAGTTTAAAAGTGATGCAATGGAGAAAATTTTGTCAGAACTGTATCCAGGCGTCTACCTGTTACATTATGACTCTACTACACACAATAAATCACTAATTTCACTCAAATTAAGAAGCCTATCAAAAACCAGTTAGTACTGTAGATAGATACATTTAGTAACCGTATCTGTTGTAAACTAAAACAAGTTAACAATTTCAGGACAGGTAAAGACATTAAGAAACTCATCTAATCCAGTAGAACATCGTCCCTGGTAATAGACCTACTTATGTTTCGAGATTCAAGATGGTGCATTACCGAAGAAGAACAGCTTAGGTATTCGTAAGTTGTATAGCTAGATTTAAAAATATATAAAATTCTTCTTGCCTTAAACCTCTGTACCTCAATAATTAACTATGAACACTACTGGCCATTAAAATTGCTACACCAAGAAGAAATGCAGATGATAAACGGGTATTCATTGGACAAATATATTATACTAGAACTGACATGTTATTACATTTTCACGCAATTTGGGTGCATAGATCCTGAGAAATCAGTACCCAGAAGAACCACCTCTGGTTGTAATAACAGCCTTGATACGCCTGGGCATTGAGTCTGGCGTGTACAGGTACAGCTACCCATGCAGCTTCATCACGATACCACAGTTCATCAAGAGTAGTGACTGGTGTATTGTGACGAGCCAGTTGCTCGGCCACCATTGACCAACGTTTTCAATTGCTGAGAGATCTGGAGAATGTGCTGGCCAGGGCAGCAGTCGAACATTTTCTGTATCCAGAAAGGCCCGTATAAGACCTGCAACATGCGGTCGTGCATTATCCTGCTGAAATGTAGGGTTTCTCAGGAATCGAATGAAGGGAAGAGCCACGGGTCGTAACACATCTGAAATGTAACTTCCACTGTTCAAAGTGCCGTCAATGCGAACAAGAGGTGACCGAGACGTATAACCAATGGCACCCCATACCATCACGCCGGGTGATACGCCAGTATGGCGATGACGAATACACGCTTCCGATGTGCGTTCACAGAGATGTAGCCAAACACGGATGCGACCATCATTATGCTGTAAACAGAACCGGGATTCATCCGGAAAAATGGTTTTGCCATTCGTGCACCAAACTTCGTCGTTGAGTGCACCATCGCAGACGCTCCTGTCTGTGATGCAGCGTCAAAGGTAACCGAAACCACGGTCTCCGAGCTGATAGTCTGTGGTGCTGCAAACGTCGTCGAACTGTTCGTGCGATGGTTGTTGTCTTGCAAACGTCCCCATCTGTTCACTCAGGAATCGAGACGTGGCTGCTCGCTCCGTTACAGCCATGCGGATAAGATGCCTGTCAACTCGACAGCTAGTGATACGAGGCCGTTGGGATCCAGCACGGCGTTCCATATTACCCACCGATTCCATATTCTGCTAACAGTCATTGGATCTCGACCAACGCGAGCAGCAATGTCGCGATACGATAAACCGCAATCGCGATAGGCTACAATCCGACGTTTACCGAAGTCGGAAACGTGATAGTATGCATTTCTCCTCCTTACACGAGGCATCACAACAACGTTTCATCAGGCAACGCCGGTCAACGGCTGTTTGTGTATGAGAAATCGGTAGGAAACTTTCCTCAGCACGTTGTAGGTGTCGCCACCGGCGTCAACCTTGTGTGAATGCTCAGAAAAGCTAAACATTTACATGTCACAGCATGTTCTTCTTGTCGGTTAAATTTCGGGTCTGTAGAACGTCATCTTCATGGTGTAGCAATTTTAATGGCCAGTAGTGTATTTTAAATAACTTTAATTTATTATACAGCTATGTAAGGTGTGAGGCAAATCGAACACCTTCCATGAAATCCCTGACATGATAGCAAATCCGGCAGTATGTCACATAGCTCCACATAAATTTTGACATTAAATTAACGAAAGTAATACGATCAACGAGTGAGCAAATGGAATACCACAGAACAACACAAGAACGCCTAAATGCATGTCATAGCTTCCTACCGTGAAACAGACGCAGTTCCGAGGGGAGAAACGAGAACAGAAGCCGAGAGCAGAACCGTGTTAAGCTAGAAGGCCCTATGATAAGGGACGGACACCCACGTCGCCAGCCGACCGCCAAGACCACCCCCAGCCCACGTTAAAAGAATGAGCCCTCCAGAGGAACAGTATATATCTTACGATAACACTAAAAGGGCCACACCAGCTGAAAGTTTTAGCGTGAGACTATACGCGTCTCTGTTACGTTGCAAACATTAAAAACATTGCCCCACCACGAAAAGTATAACGTTTCGCATTGGGTAGACAGAGTTATTGTAGGCGGAGCATAAGGTTAACATTGAGACCCTGATTAGTCAGTTGAAAACACAGCCAGATAGCTTTTCTTAAACCAACTTTGGTAAATTGTAGTAAGGAGAAGTTAGAGGGGAGTTGCTTCCGAGACGGCGAGGTGTGTGGAGCAGCGTCGCCCGCCGCCCCCTGACGCTGAATAACCACCGACAAGGTAATGAACGCACGTGATGCTGCATGAGAGCGCGTATGGCTTCACTCAGAACTGCAGAAGTCTCATCTATTACATCCCCTTTTTGCGTAATACTAGTGTCGATCGTCAATTAAAGTTCATGGTATTCACATTTGCTACTTGAAGTTAAAATCTGAAACGCGATGATTTTTCTGTTATATAATTATTGAGAAGCCACATCAGCCACTGTAATTTACGACAAGTTAAATAAGTAATTAAAGATAATTGAGGGTCACTGTAGACCATTTTTGATAGTTTTCTCCTTTATGAAATTTAATTTAAACGTAGGTTATAGATGTGATATGGCATAGGTCATCCTTCGATCCATTGTAGAACTTGGAAACCCATTCAGGGAATATTCCTTCACATTTTTGTAGAACGCAGTTGGTTTTTATCATCCTGTATTAAACTATTTCCTTTTATCAATAGTGCAATTTATAAAAAATGTCTTGTGAGTAGAATAAAAATTCCAATAGTAAACTTAACTACTTTCTCGACGTTATTTTACCAGCTAACTAAAGATAGGAAAGCCTTGAACCCCTTCCACTAAATTTAGTTAGTATTAAGATTCTTTTACAGGGAGTGCAGTGGAGCTGATGCTGAAATCATTAAGTATTTGATTATATCATCGCTAGTCTCATTGAATTCTTCTGAACTCTACTTGTCATGTGTGGTCTGGCGTCTACTTACCAGCAACAGGTCCCAGGTTCAAACTAGTCAATTCCCTAAAAAACACGCTCAGAGCGTCGTTGCGCGAAAGTGGTGGGGAGACACGACTTAGAACAAACAGACACTACGCAGAATGTTAGAGCTATTGTTCAAATAACTTACAGGAGTGCAGCTGGGTGGCGTCTTCGACAACTACCGATATTTCGACAGGAGTACAACCTTACATATTAAAGGCAAAACCGCAGCAAGTAAGCGCTGTGCTAGCGTACCTCGGCTTTCATAGAAACCCCATAAAGATAACACACACACACACACAACGTTACTTTCTAATTTAATTTAAACAGATTTCTTAATAACACTATTCCAATAATTAGTGTGCATGCCAGAATCTACGTGTTGTTATATTCCCTAGGATGACTGGTGCCGAGACAATTTTCTGCAAAAGGCAGACTTTCTCAACTGTTGTGTGTGACGCTTATGCTTAGTACACCTCTCCTCCACAGATCTGATTGCCTGACCAATATATAACATGTCACAATTGCAAGGAATACGGTAGACACCCATCTTAAGCAAACCAAGGTCGTCCTTCAGAAATCTGAAAGGGCCCTGATCTTAGATGATGGTCGAAAAATACACTTCACATCAAATTTCCGCAACTGTCTGAAATGCTCCCTATGTAGGGAAAAAAGGCCGCAGACTTGGTGCCACCTCGGTATTATCATCACCCACCCGGTACACTACAGCCTTTCTGACTTCGCGATGGACGAACTCAGCTGACAAATCCTTAGGGACCGAGATGAATGGGCCCTGTGAACCAAGGTACGAAGTACCCCTTCACGTTGAGGATGATAGTGATGACTGTCAGCCTGCAGATAAAAGTCAGTGTCAGTAGCCTTCCTATAAACAGCATGTACCAACGTAACATCCACCTTTCTCCTCACTAACACATGAAGGAAACCATAGTGAAACGAATACTCGGGTGGGCGGGATACAGAGGTGCATTCAAATTCTCACTGTTACGAGGCCAAACAGCAAAAGTGTCGTCTTCATATCTGAAAAATCACGCAGGTATCAAAGCCGCAGCCTCCAATGCGCGTTCCTCGAAATCTTCCATAAACAAATTGGCAATAACAGGTGCAAACGGTTTCCCATCGCAACTACATCTGACTGCTCGTAGTACTGGTCACTGTATAAAAAGTAAGTGGAAGTCAACACATGTCGATATAAGTTCGTTAATTCAGCACCAACATAAACCCTATCAACTGTAACGAATCAGACAGAGGAACACGATGAAGAGAGAAACCACAACAAAACTTACTAGACCATTGGAGTCGTTCATACACATAATCTCTAACCGACTTAAGAAAGAGTTCTTAATGTGGTGCTCAAGGGATCAATAGTGTAGCAAGGTTTCTTGGTAAACGAAGTGTCGAAGCAGCAATCGGACAAAGAGGACCCCCGTCATTGTGAACCTAAGGGAGGCCGTATAACCTAGATGGAACAGCACAATGAGAACTGAGACTCTTGGTGGTCTCAAGCGGTAAGGATCTTTTCTTCAGGAGCTATTAGTCTTTCTCTAATACTTTTTATGGCGTCAGCACCGATCCTGCGATACACTGAATCAGACAGTAAAAACTTCATCTTCTGAAGGAAATCCTGCATGTCCAAAACAACGGTAGCATTGTCTTTGCCCAGAGATAAAATAACAATACCCAGGTCAACTCTAAGTGACCGGAAAGCAACCCTCTCAGTCACTGTGACATTACTCTTGGGTGGACGTGCACTAATCAACAAACGACATGCCTCCCTCCAAGCCTCCTCTGCAACATTAGGAGGCAGTTTAAAAAACAGCCAGTTCAACGGAACTAATAAAAGCAACCACTGGCGAACGCTTGGGACTTGGTGCAAAATTTAAAACTTCCCTAGCACGGATAAAGCTGCGTCGTCAAAAGCCTTCTCCGTGAGATTAATCACAGACCGTCGAGATATAGTGTAAGCCTCCGAGCCACGGAAACGTTCAAACCTCGCCAAATGCCAAGCAGTTAAGGAATGAAATTGACAGACAGTGACCATGAAACGCCGTCCATCCAATTCCAAGAAAAATCTGAAATCTTTGAAGCAATCATTGTCGACGACGTTCCCGCCTATATTCCCGTAAGTTATTTGAACACTGTAAACGCCGGGAGAAACTAAGGTCTCACATTATATAGCTGTTAATTGTGTAGAATTCGCAATATTTACAAATGCTGCACAAAAAACAACCTCAACTTTGAGCTACAACAAAAACTGTAGAAAATAGTGGAAACTGTTTACAGCTGTCTCTAGTGCACGTCTTTTCATGTGATTCCAAAATCCGTCACTACACTGAAGTATCGACCAAGGGCATCATGTGTTCCTAGATACACCACCCTCTACGTAAACCAAGCTCCCCAAATCCTGTTTTTCTGTATTCGTTCTTCGCCGTTTATCTGTCAGATTTTGTTTCATCTGCACAGAAATAACATATGTCTCTTCCTCCGTTAGTCAGTTTTTGCGACATTTTATCCAAAGTCTCTGGAAGGAAGGTCATATATTCCCAAATTTTCTCTTTCCTCTTATTACTTTTTCAAGCTATATATTTAAATGATTATCATTTCCACTACAAAACCCAGAAATTTATATCTAGCTGTGCTACCTAAAATTGTACACATTAAAGGGCTGATGACAGGTACAGAATTTAATAAAGCATACGTTATTGACTCTGGATCGGTCTCTTAAGGAGATACAACAACGTTTGAACTACATCAATAGGTTAGGTTTTATTATCGAATGGCAGTCATTTCATTTACATCTACATACGCATGTCGCAAGCCACCGTATAGCGTCTGGCGGAGTGTTCCATGTGCCGCTATTAGTTGTTTCCTTTCCTTTTGTACTAGCAAATGAACGAGGGGAGACTACTGCCTATATGTGCCCATAACAGCCTTGAGTTCTCTTATCTTGAATTCGCTACCATTGCCCGCCATATACGTTGGTGGCAGTAGAATCGTTCTGCAGTCAGCTCCAAATGACTATTGTCCAATTTTTTACTCAGTAGTGTTTCGTGGAAAGAAGACATCGTCCCTCCAGGGATTGCTATTTGTTTCATGAAGCATCTACAAAGCACTCGTGTGTTGATCGAATCAAGTGGTAACAAATTGCTACGATGTCTTCGTTTAATCCGACCCGGTGCTGATCCCAAACACTCGAGCGGTACTCCAAGAATCAGTTGGAAAGTTTTATACACGCCGTGCCCTTTGTAGATCAGCTAGACTTTCCTGAAAGTCTTCCAATACACCGAGTTAATTAATTCTCCTTTCTTATTACCGTCCTTATGTGCTCATTCCATTTCATATCGCTTTGTAATGTTACGCACAAGTATTTAATCCAGATAACTTTGTTCAGCTGTACTAATACTGTATTGGAACATTAAAGGATCATTTTTCCTTCGAATTTGCAATAACTCACGTTATTCTACATTTACAGCAAGCTGCGATTGATCTCACCAAATATAAATTATGTATAAGCCATTCCAATTGGTCGATACAGTTATTCTACACAAAAATTTCGTACTTGCTAATTAGGAACTGATTTTACAACAAAGCCTTTGACGTAAAAACTGT
The DNA here is from genome assembly GCF_021461385.2 of Schistocerca piceifrons. Lineage (NCBI taxonomy): Eukaryota > Metazoa > Arthropoda > Insecta > Orthoptera > Acrididae > Schistocerca > Schistocerca piceifrons. The sequence continues at coordinate 347,570,164 of NC_060142.1, forward strand.
GAAATTTGAAATTAAATGTCTTTATTCAATGTAAATGTTCCTTTTGTTGATCCATTGATTATTGGGTTAGTAATTACTAATAGCTTCCTTTTGATATAATTCAATCAATACATAAGAAAGGAGAAAAGACTTGTTCGAATTACCGAGGAATTTTTCTGCTAAATGTAACCCACAAAATTCTCTCTAGTATTATTCACAACAGGCAACCTCCATACGTAGAAGGGATTTTGGGAGAATATCAGTGTGGATTTCGAACTAACAGCTCGACAGTAGATCAGAACGTTGTACTGAGGTAAACACATGAAAAGGCGTACAGCACTGAGTTTCATAATCTCTATGTAGATTCCAAAGAGGCCTTTTATAAACTTGACAGCACATATATACTAAATGATTTGTTACTGACTGATATATCATCTAAGCGTTTTTCATACTCCCAAGGAACAGTAGGTGTTTCCAAGGCTGCAAAGGGAGTGGAGAAGTAAGTAAATGTTTTAGCACTAGGACACAAGGAGAATCTCTCTCTGACTCATCATGCAGACATTCAAATGCACCAAATATCTTGTTCAAAAGTCAAATCACATATATGTACATATGCTGCTGATGTAGCAGTTATTAGTAGATGAAGGGTAGTCTTGAATGAACCGTGACGGTAGCCCGAACAGCAGGGGTTGATGTACTGAGGCAGATATTAGAACTCTGAAATACTGAACTGATAATGGCTAGTTACTAGCCGAAATCTGGATTTGTTTTAATAAAGCCAGAAAGGAAACGACTGATTGCTGTTTTCCCTCATTTTAAAAGTAGAAGAAGAGTTCCACTGGAGAGAACAACATGTGAGATTAAAGAAGCCACCGAGAGAGGTGGTGCATTGGTTAGCACTCTGGACTCGCATTCGAGAGGACGACGGTTCAAATCCCCTTCCGGCCATCCAGACAGGTTTTCCATGATTTCGTAACTCGCTCCAGCCAATTACTGGAACGGTTCCTCTGAAAAGGATACGGCGTGCTTCCATTTCTGTCTTTGAAACAATCCTAGTTTGTGCTCTGTCTCTAATTATTTCGATAACAATGGGACGTTAAACACTAATCTTCCTCCTTTCTAACCGAAAGAAGCCACACAACCTAGCGGCATTGCTGTCAATGAAAGAAAGACTAAGTACCAGTTAGTTATAAAAAAATGAAGGTAAGCACAGAGGTCAAGTGTGGGCTGTAATTATCGTATGGCAGCGGAACTTGTAAGATATTCTAATGCGTTAATGTAGAACCGATTTACGCCGCAAAAAAATTAGTTCCTACTTTGGCCACCAGGTGCAAATATGGCGCTTTCAAGAAGGCTTTACACAAATGTTTCCATATATAATGGTTTAGGAACGAGACTTGGCATATGAGGTAAAAAAAATGAGGAAGTCATAATGTTCATTTCATTATTAACCACGGCTTTGTTCGGTATGAGCACCGGAGACGTCGTATTATGATGCAAAGCGCCAGATTTGCTCCTGGTAGCCAAAATTGCAACTAATTTTTTCCAGCGTAAGTCGTTTCCGCATTAACGCAGTAGGATATATGCCAAGTTTCGCTGTCATACGATAACGACAGCCCACACTGAACCTGCGTGAGTAGCTGCACTTTAATTATAACCACCTGGTATTTGAATATCATCAAAAAGAGAGAGAATAACTTGGATAAACGTCAGCTGTAAGTCTCAGTGTTGAATATTTGCAGAACCTCAACTGCCTGGAATATAACATTAACACGACAAATTCCATGTCATCTGAAATAAAACTTCGAATACTAACTGGTAAAAGATGCTTCCACACTTAGGTTATTAAATATAGAAATGAATTTTCAAATATTTAGGGTCATCATCAGGCTAGTTGTGGCCTACGAATGTGAAACATGGAGATTAATTAATTCTGACGAATAGCAGTTCACGATATTTGAACGCACGGTTCTGCACAAGATCTGTGTGACAGTTTAGGATAGCAATGGTTTCTAGAGAACTAGAACGATCGTAGAGTAGGAACCCCCTCATTAGAGGAGCTGGCACTGTAAAATTAATGAAAGATGGGAGAATAGGCAGGATTGGACATGTCCTTAGGATGGGTACTGGAAGAACGACTGAAAAGGTTTTCGAGCGGAGGCCCTCTGAAAGAAGAGAGGAAGTCCCCGCAAAATAGACGATACGGGAGTCTGTCAATGTCAAAGGATGGCGGAGAACCGCACTGGAGAGGGCAGAATGAATGAACTTGTTGAAAAGGCTAAGACACATAGAGAATTGTAAAGCCATGAGAAGAAGAAGAGGAATAGTTTCCCTCCTAGCGAGTAACGCAATGGTTTTGTGTCCCGATTAAAAACACCGTGCAGTGCTGATACGGCGTCATTACAGGTTGATTTTTTTCTCAGAAATTAAGTGAGAAAATTGACAAAAGTGAGCAGCTGCTGTAGCAGAAAAAATGTTGTCTTGCACATTTGTACTTAGTAAGTCGACTCCTACAGTGCATTTTATGTTACGTGCGAACTGCGAGCTACCTATATTACGTTTGAAAGGCATTATTTCGAATAACCCCTCCCCCCTAATAAAACGGAATCCCAAACCTACAATTCCTGTAGATATACACACCTTGTAGTCCTTGGTGTCCGGCGTTGCAAGTTCACAACTACATATATTGTTTGAGGTGTTACTTCACTTTACAAATAACGAAAAATCCTCGAATAATACTTGTTTATTATTATTCAATATACAAACATATATGAGGTCGATGCACTGAAATATCTCGCTGTCATGGTGTTACTCCTTCACCTTAGACAAAACTATGCAGCGCAGTCTTGCAAACATAAGCACATCTGCACCTGTAAGAGCGTCTCCTTGCTACACCCACTGATATCGTATCACGACTGCCACCATAACTACCCAAGTGTCAACTGCCCTCCTTCAACTGAACCTGCTGCTTTTATTCTAGTGACTAGTGACGTCAGACTAGCCCTACGTCAGGACTGTGACATGTCTCATGAATAAAATTAGATATCACAGTAATCCTATTTTAAACAACGCTAATACCTAATAATACAAATTCTTCGATGCATCCAAATGACATTGGCAGTCCATCATAAATTGTTCTGTTCGCACACACATCGTGCTTGCAATACGAGCGTTACTTTTTCTTTCTTTTCTTTTCGCTGTCAGATTGGTCATGAAATGGAAACCACAGTGAAAATAAAAAAAATGTTTTATTTGCAACATTTAGCTACACCTTTAAGCTACACTACTGGCCATTAAAATTGCTACACCAAGAAGAAATGCAGACGATAAACGGGTATTCATTGGACAAATATATTATACTAGAACTGACATGTGATTACATTTTCACGCAATTTGGATGCATAGATCCTGAGAAATCAGTACCCAGAACAACCACTTCAGGCCGTAATAATGGCCTTGGTACGCCTGGGCATTGAGTCGAACAGAGCGTGGATGGCGTGTACAGGTACAGCTGCCCATGCAGCTTCAACACGATACCACAGTTCATCAAGAGAAATGACTGGCGTATTGTGACGAAAAAGTTGCTCGGCCACCATTGAACAGACGTTCTCAGTTGGTGAGAGATCTGGAGAATATGCTGGCCAGGGCAGCGTTCGAACAATTTCTGTATCCAGAAAGGTCCGTACAGGACCTGCAACATGCGGTCGTGCATTATCCTGCTGAAATGTAGGGTTTCGCAGGGATCGAATGAAGGGTACAGCCACGGGTCGTAACATATCTGAAATATAACGTCCACTGTTCAAAGTGCCGTCAATGCGAACAAGAGGTGACCGAGACGTGTAACCAATGGCACCCCATACCATCACGCCGGGTGATACGCCAGTATGGCGATGACGAATACACGCTTCTAATGCGCGTTCACCACGATGTCGCCAAACACGGATGAGACCATCATGATGCTGTAAACAGAACCTGGATTCATCCGAAAAAATGACGTTTTGCCATTCGTGCACCCAGGTTCGTCGTTGAGTACACCATCGCAGGCGCTCCTGTCTGTGATGCATCGTCAGGGGTAACCGCAGTCATGGTCTACGAGCTGACAGTCCATGCTGCTGCAAATGTCGTCGAACTGTTCGTGCAGATGGTTGCTGTCTTGCAAACGTCCCCATCTGTTGACTTAGGGATCGAGGCGTGGCTGCACGATCCGTTACAGCCATGCGGATAAGATGCCTGTCATCTCGACTGCTAGTGATCCGAGGCCGTTGGGATCCAGCACGGCGTTCCGTATTACCCTCCTGAACCCACCGATTCCATATTCTGCTAACAGTCATTGGATCTCGACCAACGCGAGCAGCAATGTCGCGATACGATAAACCACAATCGCGATAGGCTACGTGATGGTACGCATTTCTCCTCCTTACACGAGGCGTCACCGGGCAACGCCGGTCAACTGCTGTTTGTGTATGCGAAATCGGTTGGAAACTTTCCTCATGTCAGCACGTTGTAGGTGTCGCCACCGGCGCCAACCTTGTGTGAATGCTCTGAAAAGCTAATCATTTGCATATCACAGCATCTTCTTCCTGTCGGTTAAATTTCGCGTCTGTAGCACGTCATCTTCGTGGTGTAGCAATTTTAATGGCCAGTAGTGTAGATAAGTTATTAGATTTCATAACTGATTTATTATCATGAATCCCACTGTCATCACTATGCTATGACAGCAATTTAAATGTTCAGTACAGTGAAGCATATGGAAGGACGCGAGCGTAGTTTAAAACAGACCATACAACTTCACTCACGGAACTTATGGTATTTTTTTAGATATTCGGAAGTCCGATTTGCACAGACACTTACGTTAACCACAGAATTATTATGTGCAACTTTCACTATAATTTTCAACAACTGTCGTTTTCCTGGCAGTACATGGAAAAACTTAAAAAAGAGCAATGCGTTATTTAAAAGAAAAAATTCTGTGATTAGCAGTTTTGATCAATAATGAAATTCATTACTGAAGCCACAGCTTCAAAATAACGTGTATCACAGTGATTCGTTAACCTTTTGCCGATGTGCTTTTCAGACTAACTCTGAATAGGTACTGATATTCACACGGTGACAATACTAATGAGTTGATTAATCGTCTCGCAATGGTCCATTGAGTAAAGTCACTTAAACACGTAAGGGAATGGTTTCACAATCATAAATGAACTTGGTTGTTGTATTTTCTTAATCTACTAGATTCTGCGAAATATACTTTTATTCGTAAGTATAGTAATGAAAACTATATCGTGTACTTCGCTTGAATTTGCCTATAAAACCTCACATACAATGAACAAAAGAATTAGACCTTCTAAAAATGTTTTTAAGTTCTTTCTTGTATTAATTTTGTCATACAGTAGCACGAAGGCTGAAATCTTAGAACTGAGGGAAGGAACTTGTTCCAGGCAGTATGAACTGGGTTAATCACAGCCTACACTCGCATTCGAAATAACACAACTACCAACTACATTCACACATTGGATACAAGAACTAATCCAAACATTTGAATATGAATTTGTACGTTGCCTAAAGATGGTCAGAAGATGTGCCAACTACATTCACACGTTGGATACAAGTAATAATCCAAGCGTTTGAATATGAATTTGTACGTTGTCTAAAGATGGTCAGAAGATGTGCCGAGTAGAAGGTCGACGGTTAAATAGTCTACGAAGCCTCTTTGCATCTATGGCCCACACACCACACAGTTTTTGGAGTGGATTTCACCTCCTGGCACCAATTAAATCACTTGTTACGTTCTGTGGGGACCACAATGTCTTTTCTTAAACAAGGAACACAGTTATTTTGCACATCCGTAGCTTTTTCATTATTTTTTCTTTAACAGATTAGCTTCACTCCAACAGGCCGGAAGGTATGAATGGGCTGGCTTTTGGTGTGCACTCACATTCAACGTCCCACCTGTCTCTTTGCACATTTGTGCCCCTCTACCACAGTCGTACTTCCCCTTTGTTTTTTCCTATCTTCTAAGCGCACTGCTTTGTTTTAGATTTGTATTGGCTGTGAAAGTAAATCAAGAGATGTCCTGATTTGAGAAAAATGCTCTCTTAAGTAATGTTTAGACCCATGAAATGGTTCAAATGGCTCTGAGCACTATGGGACTCAACTTTTGAGGTCATTAGTCCCCTAGAACTTAGAACTAGTTAAACCTAACTAACCTAAGGACATCACAAACATCCATGCCCGAGGCAGGATTCGAACCTGCGACCGTAGCGGTCTTGTGGTTCCAGACTGCAGCGCCTTTAACCGCACGGCCACTTCGGCCGGCCAGACCCATGAAACAGATCTAATAACACGATCTGACTTCAAGGAATATTTGGAAATTTATCCAAGCAGTCAGTACTGGCTTTACAATTTCAACGATTTTCAGTGGTGATAGCAAAGGAATATTTGGAAATTTACCTAAGCAGTCAGTACTGGCTTTATAATTTCAACGATTTTCAGTGGTGATAGCAACAGAAACTTGCATTTAAGTGAACATGAGCAGTCGTATAAATTATCTTGTGAAGGTGATTTTCTCCACTGCTAATTAATAGAATGTATCTTAATGAAACCTCTGTCTCATTAAATTTTCTTTTTATTTTATAGATTTATTGGTGTATCCAAACAAATGTTAAGAAAATGTAACTTAAATTTATGCATGTTTTATATGACTTCTGTGTCATGTATATACGAGGGTCGTCCACAAAGTAAGTTCCGTTTCTATTTCTATCCGCGGCAGCGCGACGATCGCAGTTCCGAGGACGCGCGGCAGTTACTCTGACTCAAGGAGAAGACATGCACGCCATTTTCAGATCGCTGCTGCCTACGTGTGCTTTTTAGTGCTTCTTTATAATGTTAGCCGTAATTGAAAATGCCACCGCTTGTGAAATCAGATCTGTGATTCGTTTTCTAAATGCAAAGAAAGTTAACCCAAAGGAAATTCATCGGCAAATCGACGAGGTTTACGAACAAAATGCTATGAGTGATTCAATGGTTAGAAGATGGGTCAGACCGTTCAATGAAGGACATCATCAAGTACACGATGAAGAACGAAGTGGACGCCCGTCTGTGGTTACTGATGAACTGGTTCACACAATTGAAGAGAAGATTACGCACAACAGTAAGTTTACACTTAGTGCCCTTACTATGGAAATCCCGCAAATCTCACGATCACTAATTCATGAAATTGTTACAGAAAAACTGAAATTTCGAAAATATTGCTAACGTTGGGTACCGAAAATTCTTACTGAACGACACAAAAAGCAACGGATGGGCAGCAAACTTCAATTTTTAACAAGCTACAAAGAAAAAGGCGATGGGTTTCTTTCCCGGATAGTTACGGGGGATGAAACTTGGGTATCGTACGTCACTCCTGAAACAAAATGGCAATCAATGAAATGGAAGCACACTTCATCCCCAACGAAGGTGAAGCCTAAGTGAATCCTGACATCTCGCAAAGTTATGTGAACCGTTTTTTTGGGGGGGGGGGGGGGAGGGAAGAAAAGGCATTTTGCTGATTGGTTTCTTACCACGAGGCCAAACAATCGATGCACATGGTTAGTGAGAGACCATTAAGAAATTGCGCCGCGCAATACAGTTTAAGCGCCGAGGAGTACTGTCAAAAGGTGTTTTTTTTCACAATAATGCCCGACCTCACACGGCGGATTTGACCAAATAACTCTTACGGGAATTTCACTGGGACGCGTTTGATCATCCTTCGTACAACCTGGACCTCGCTCCTAGCGACTTTCATCTCTTCTTACACCTAAAAATCCGTCCTTGATGGTCAACACTTCAACGATGATAACGAGTTCAAAGAACGTGTTCATGGTTGAATACACAGGTGGCAACCTTCTATGAAGAAGGCACACAAAAACTTGTGTCACGCTATGATTAGTGCCTACAAATTTTCGGAACCTATGTAGAAAAGTAGTTTAACGGTTGTAGATTTTTGTACAATAAATATTTTTTTCTGTATCTGTGCGCGTTTGTTTTATATAACCAAAGGGAACTTACTTTGAGGACATACCTCGTATAAAAGAGAGTGCTTTAATGCGATACGAAAAACGTAATCTTTTTAATTTTTTTAAGATGAAAGGAACAAATGAAGACGACCTATTGAATTATGGGCCTGAAGTGAATAGACAGACTGGGAAGAAGATCAGTTTTCCTTGTGGAAACAGTTGAATAGCATAACGTACAGTGTAGATTTAAAGTACTGAGACAGTGGAAGCGTCCAGAGATGTGCAGAACGAAGAAATTATCAGGGGATACCACGATTTTTTTAATTAATCAACGGAAAAGAGAAGACAAAGAAGAAAGAAGACACAACAGATAGCATTAAAGAACTGAAGATTCAGCAGAAGATCTACACAGAAGGCAACAGAAGAGAAAGAAACAGAATAGTGGACATTTTACGACTCAAAACACAAGTAATTGGTGTATAAGTAAAGATTATCTGTGAAGAAGATAACGGTGTTATTTGATCTAAGAAAAAGAGTGAAAGTCTGCGATTCTGCAGAGGTGTAGGCAATATAATTGACACTGACTCTTTACTGATTTTCGTGTTTCAGAAGGTGGGCACTGAATCGATCAAATATTATTAAAGAGCATTTACAGTGAGAACCGAAGCATGTACTGAATCTGACAGTGAAATATTAATAAGCATTGGTCTTCCTCTTTATTGCTACTTTTAGACCAGCCAGTATACCCTCTTAGTTTGTGCTTGAAGCATCTGGCGAAAGACAGGCGTTTCTGGCTAAATTTATGCATTGAATAATTTCGGCTGTAATCGATGAATGGGGCTTCTGTAACACATATTTTTGCTATAAGACCAGCCTACAACTGTGTGTATGTGGTTATCAACATTTTCAAAGTATATGCCAAAGTATGTAGATGCAGCAAACAACCCATGTTAATTAGCAATGGACTGTGGTAAGTGCTTGTAACATAGTCATTCTGTCTGGCAGATAGCTTACACTCATCCTCTATGGTAGGAAACCGGTATTCAGCCCTTTCCATGGCGTAGCTGTCTTTTCCAGCAGGTAGCATATACTTAGCTCTGGCCATGCAATTCCCATCCTGTCTGGCACGCAGTTTATGTTCAGCTGTGACCATACTGTGGCTGCCCTCTATAGGAGGTAACCAATACTCAGCCCTAGCCATGGTGTGGCTGTCTTGTCCAGCTAGTTGCCTATATTCAGTTCTAGGGCAGTGTCCATCATGTCTGACAGGTAGCCTATATTCATCCCTGGCCATAGCAAGGGCATACTGTCTGATAGGCACCCTATACTGAGCCCTCACCATGGCATGACTTTCCTCTCCTGTGGGTAGCCTATACTGTGCCATGGCCACAGGGTAACTATCACGTCTGGCAGCTATACCATACCCAGCCCGAGGCAGGTATGGCCATCCTGTTTGGCAGGTAGCCCATACTTATCCTTGGCCTTGTTGTGCCCAACATGTACCTATACTCAGCTTTGGCAATGGCATGACAGTCCCATCCAGCAGTTAGCTGGACATAGCATGACCATCTTATCTGGTAGGTAGCCCATACTCTGCTCTGGCCATGGCATGCTTATTGTGTCCAGCAGGTAGCCTATACTGTGCTGTCCACTGCATGGCTTTCCTGTCTGGCAGGTAGCCTATACTCAGCTGTGACCACTGCATGCCATCGTACCTGGCAGGTAGTCTATAGTCGGCCCCGTCCACAGTGTGACTGTCCTGTCCAGCAGGCAGCTTATTTCAGGCCGTTTGCACTGATCACAGACAGTGGAAGTGTGCCCCATTGTATATATCTTACACTGTCTCATTTACTTAGCACTAAGAAAGGCGTTAGTGTGTAGCCAGTAGTTGATGTTATTTTGCTGAGAAGGTTTTAGTATGATGGCTTACCACACTGGCTCTTATAATGTACTTAATTCAATGAAAATGTTTACTGCTGTGCCAAAGTCAGTAATCAGTCAAAGAAGATCAGTCACACATTAGTGGATTATAATACTACTGTTCAATCTGTATTTCAAAGAGACAACGTGGAAATTAAAATATAGGGTCAAAACTGGGATTAATATACAAGGTGGAAGTATCAACGATAAGATTCGCTGATGACATCGCTACCGTTAGTGAAAGTGGAGAAGAAATACAGCATCTGTTGAATTGAATCAACAATCTACAGACTATGGACTGAAATTAAATCGAAGAAAGACGAAAGTAATGACAAGTAGCAGAAATAAGTACAATGAGAAACTTAACATCAGAACTGTGGATCGCAAAGTAGATGAAGTTAAGGAGTTCTGCTACCTAGGCAGCAAAATATGCCATGATGGCCGGAGTAATAACGACTTCAAAGGCAGACTAACACTTGTAAAAATGGAATTTCTGCCAAAAGAAGTCTACTAGTATCAAAAATAGGTCATAATTAGAGGAAGAAATTTCTGAGAATGTACGTTTGAGGCACAGCATTGTGTATTAGTGGAACATGGACAGTGAGAAAACTGGAACAAAAGAGAATCGAAGCATTAGAGGTTTGGTGCTACAGAAGAATTTTGAAAATTAGATAGACTGATAAGGTAAGGAAAGCGCTGGTCCTTCGCAGAATCAGTGAGTAGAGGAATATATGAAAGCACCGATAGGAAGAAGCGACAAGATATCTGTTAAAACATCATAGAATAAGTTACAAGGTTTTAGAGGAAGCTATAGAGGGAAACCAGCTGTAGAGGAAGAAAGAGATTGGAATACATCCAGTAATAATTGAGGACGAAGTTTTCAATTGCTACATTGAGATGAAAAGACTGGTACAGGAGAAAAATTCGTGGCGGGCTGAAGCAAACCAGTCAGAAGACTGATAACTCAAAAATTAAAACACCACATGTCACATAGTATTATACTCGAGTGGTAGAGAGCACTAAGTTTTCTTGGGATAGACTTCGTTTCATGATGATGGTGGGTGGGCAAGGCTCTCTACTGATGGCTTGGATCACGGGTTTCACGTATCATATGAAACGAAAAGTTAATACTCAGTGAGAGAAAGCATGTCATTTGTCCTTAAAGAGCTGTTTTCTGTACGGGGAAAACTAGCTGTCGTATTGTCGTCACTGCTTCAGCACTAATCGCATCAAGAACACCCCTCTACATTTGGATATGTAGCTTTCCTCTGTGTCCATACAGCCTAAGGTCTCTGTATACACCAAAAATTCTCCTACATGTTATCTAAATCCTGTATCGGTCGACATGGTCTTTCTGCCTTCTTTTAATGTAAAGAAATAGTGTAACTACAAGAAAATTCAGTAAACTTTCAATTATCACGTTGAAACGATCTGCAGCCATGAAACTCTGTGATGGAGTTAATCCTTCTCTACACATTCACCCTACGATGCAACACAGTGTACCTAATGATGGATGTCTTAGTGAAGACCTTGTTTCCACAGGTCTGCATTTTGGCAGCCCATGATACAATCCACTTCGAAAATTGACTCTTCGTCATTGTCGAAACGTCTGTCGCGCAATGTGAGGAAAGAGGTAGAAGTCTGGCAGCCATATCGGGAGAATACAGGGAGCAGGAAGTGGAGAGGAGGGGAGACGCTAAATTTGTGATCCGTGTAAAGTGCAATACGCTAGCTTGCAAGACAGGATACTGAGCCAGACCTACATCTAAGCTGCCCGGCAGATTAACTACGACTGTGACTGGTGAACTGGCCAGCCTGCATATGTTTTTAAGCAGTTTGATGGGGTGTCGGTTGTGACTGAGTGCATTATCCTATATGAAGACTACATTCTGGTCACCAATAAAGAGAAAACCCACCCCAAGTGACCAAGAAAATTAATTTAAAACAAGGATACTGGCGAACAATGGCAAAGGCTTGTTTAAATTATTAGGTGTGGCCCCCATGAAATTTTAATTCTAAAATATAACTTTATCAGAGGCGAATGGGGAGGATGAAACAGTTTCATTAGTAATTCATGGACACGACCCAATGACTGCATAAGTTGTTGGTTAAAAATACTAAGTACACGGATGATACGCCCTGCTAAACCCGCAGGACAGGACAGGTAGCTTAAACTATGGAAATGAGCCAAAATAAGCGGCTGTCAGTTACACTCGGACATACAACTTTATTTATTTGACCAAACATTACAAAATTTAAAAAAAACACAGCATTAATTTTTGGAACTTAATTACCGGCTGAATGCGCCATACAATCTCATGCCTTAAGTGCAAGACCACTTTAATTTAAAATCGGCTGAAAGCCAGTAACTTAAGAGTCAAACCAAAATCATAAATTCAAAAGGCAGAAGGCCTTATATTAAAGCAGTTCTTTGAATTAGTCTGAAGGTCCAAACAATCTCACACCTTAAGAGCAAAACAACTTGAATTTAAAAATCGGCTGAAGACCCATTACTTAAGACTCAAACCAAAATAAATTTTTAAAGGGCCAAAGGCGGTACCTTAAAAGAGTTCTTTAAATTAGGTTGAAGGCCCAAACAATCTGACACCTTAAGGGCAAAACAACCTTAATTTAAAAATCGGCTAGAAGCCATACAAATACAAACAACAAGAACAAATAAGAAAAGGCAGTACACCCAACGGCGCTCAGAAGTTTCCGAGGGTCGGCCTGCAATTCAAACACTAACGTTCGCTTAGGTGAGACAGGCGGTCGGCCCAACCATTCTCGATCCGACGACAACTCAACGGACAGGCAATCAACGGACCCTCCGACACGATAACTTCCACTTCACCCGACCAGCACAGAACAGGGAGTTCAATGGAACCACGTAGAAGGTATTGGCGCCCACAACCAATTATACATTGAGCTGTCAAACACACCGTGATGGACAGCGACAACACGATGAGGCAAATACACTGCCTGCATTTACGTCAACGGCCAGGGCAGATAACCGTAACGTTAACAGCCACAAGGCAGAAGATTCCGCTGGTGCTCTTCAATTCAAAATAACCAAGTACAGTTAAACTCCACCGGAGGGTGGCTAAAATTTGCCAACTTGAAAACACACGTTGTTGCTCGCGGGAATGTCCCGACAGCCGACAACGAAATCCAAATGACACAATGTGAACAGTCGTGACTTGCTGGTAGATTAAGTCAAACCTCAACTTTCGTGTTCAAGAGCCGGTGAGCCGCGGACCTCGTAGCAATGGGAACAGCACCACACAGTCCGACAACGCGCGTGGACGCGCCAGCGGTCTCGGCCAAACTACGCGCCGCGGAGATTTCCTCGCTGCTCCACGCCAACAGACCAACTGCTCGCACACAGCACAGCCGGAAACTATAAGCGACAGGCCCAAGATAGTACAAGGTGCGACACTGTTCTACAAAAAAAACCTTTTTTTCTATTTCTGATAAAAAATATTGTGATCCTAGTTGTATTTTGAGTGCTGAATTGAAAACTGTTTTTGGTTTTTTTCTGTCAGGGATAGTTTATGAGTAATCGCAATTTTATTTCTCTTTTCAGTTTCTGATATATTGCAGCAAACGTGAGGTGAAATTCGACAAACAAATGCACATCTTTATGATATTATAAGTTCATCACATTAATGGAGGGTGGGATCTAACATATAACACAGTAACCTTTGTGTACACACTTTGAAGCATTTATTTGACATGAGAAATTACAGAAAATTGACAAACAATGAGCCACTGCCTTGTAATGCACATCACTTTTTTCTCTTGTATTGTGAATCTTTCTTCTCTCGAATGATATTCCAGCAATAATCTGCTAACATAGAAGGTACCCACTTCCCTTCATAGCGCCTTTCTGTGGTAGAAATGTCTTTATGGAATCTTTCCCCATGTTCATCCGATAGGTCACTACAACTCTCTGTGAAGTAGTCCAGATGAGAGTCCATCACATATACCTTCAAAGACATATTGCACCCCAAATCCTGATATGATGCACCATTGCTTTGTAGTTAGTAGCTCTTCTTCTTCCGAGGAAGTTTTCCGACACCATCTTGAAACAGTCACATCCTGTTTTTTCTTTATCAGTTAAACATGCTTCAAAATTTGCATCTTTCTGCAGCTCCCTGATTTGTGGGCCCACAAATACAACATCCTTTGTTTTTGCAGCTGAAAGACGGGAGAATTTGGTAGCTAGATATGCAAACCCACAGCCTGTTGGATCCATAGCCTTCACGAATTGTTTCATCAGGCCAAGTTTGGTGTGAAGCGGTGGAAGTAGTATATATTCAGGAGCTACCAGACTTTCACGTTGTACATTCTTTTTGCCAACTTTCCATCTTCGCCTTGGCCATTTCTTTTTCACGTAGTGAGAATTTCGGCCTCGACTATCCCACTCGCAAAGAAAACAGGCATACTTTGTGTAGCCTTGTTCCATTCCCAGTACCATAGCAATTACCTTGAAATCTGCACATATTTTCCATTTGTGTTCATTGTATTTTAATGAATTTAGCATCCTTTGTACGAATTCGTAATTCTCTTTTGTCAAACTAGCGTAAGCTACTGGAACAGAGGGTATTTTATTTCTGTTATGGAGCAAAACACCCTTCAGACTTGTTTTCGATGCATCTATGAAAAGTCTCCACTTCTGTGAAATATAAGTGAAGTTCAGCACTTTCATCAGGCCAGCAACGTCATTGCAAAATGTCAGTCCTTCGTCAGTTGAAAAATAAGAAATAAAGGCATATTTTCTGTGCCTAAACACACTGATTTTAGCAGTTTGGTGCAGTATATTATACTCTTGTAATCTTGAATCAAGCAGCTGCGCCTTTTGTTTACTTAGTCCTAGATGACGTATTAAATCATTTAAATCTGCCTGTGTTAACAAATGTGGCGATGACTCACTTGTGCAGTCATATAAAGAGTCATCATCTGTGATTTCTTCAGTACTACTTATTTCACTGTCACTCGGAATTTGACCTCGTGCTCTTGAAGGTACTTGAAGGTTGTCGGAATGCTGCACTGGCATTCTCGCTGAAAGCAGATCTGGGTAAACAATGTGCCTCTTCGACTTTTTGTTTGTAAAACCCTGAATTTTTGTTAGACAGAAATAACAATCAGTAACATGGTCCTTAGGCTCCCTCCACACCATGGAAACAGCAAACAACGCCACATTCTCTTTACCTTTCCACCACTGAATTAGTTTGCAGTAACATGTATCACAACAGAAATGTGGTGCCCATTCTTTATCTTGGTCTCCTACCTCTACTCCAAAGTAATGTTTGTATGCTTTCTTTATAACTGAAGAAATTTTCTTCCTATTTCTGGCAAAAGTGAACTTCCCACAGATGTAGCAGAAGTTGTCCGGCTTATATCGACATCCACAACGACGTGGCATTTCTGCAAATTTAAAAATACCACTTTGGTAATACACCTGTATTAAATTAATAGTAGGGAACTAGAGGAACGCTGATGTGTAAAAACAAGCAGTCGTTTTACCTTCAGCGCCAGGCTCAATCAGTTTACACACAGGAACTAAAAAATTCAAGCGTGCTCGGAAATATGACAGACAGTTACTTGTCAGCCAAAACACCCACTCGTTAAGACTGACACAAATTGCGGCTAACACCACTGTTGTAAACTCGATGCACCTGCACCTAGGAGGCGTGAAGATTTACTGCCGAGGCAGCGACCGGCTGTCGCCGTTCGAGTTAATGAAATGTTTCAGGTGGTCTTAATGAAATAGGCGTGGCGGGGGATAACCTAATGATGTCTGATTCTTCCCACCTGCTGTTGAACATGAAATTATTACGTTCTATCACTACTGGATGCGGCAACATACCCGTATTTCTCTATAACGTCTTTGTGTTTGCCATGAAATGTGAATATACATATATATATATATATATATATATATATATATATATATATATATATATATACATATTACATAAAAAGTATCCCTGACAACGATATTTTGTTTACATATTTGAATTTCCCACGGTAAAATGGTCTAGAAGCACATACTTTAATATCAGAAATAGAACGCATGTCGAACAGTGTTATCGATACATACCGCTGCTGCCACTCACGGAGAGAGAGCATATTCGCGATAACCCCGGGAGACTAAACACATAATAGCAATCAAGGTTTAATCCAACGCATAACATGAGCCAGCCACGGCTCAACGTAAAATAGGATCAAACACCATAAAATCTCCAAAACCGAGTGAGGTGGCGCAGTGGCTAGACACTGGACTCGCATTCGGGAGGATGACGGCTGAATCCCGCGTCCGGCCATCCTGATTTAGGTTTTCCGTGATTACCTTAAATTGCTCCAGGCAAATGCCGGGATGGTTCCTTTCAAAGGGCACGGCCGACTTCCTTCCCCGTCCTTCCCTAATCCGATGAGACCGATGACCTCGCTGTCTGGTCTCCTTCCCCAAAGCAACCCAACCCAAAATCTCCAAAACGCGCATTGAGAGCAAAAAGCTCGATGCGTGGCCTTAATATCGAGTATTTTGGATTTTGAAGGGAGCTAATTAACGTCACGTCTGAGCAACATCGGCGAGTGTGATGATGGCTCACATTACCAAACGCACGGAGCGTGGATAAGGAACCCGGGGGCAGCAGCGACAGGAGAACATGATTTCCGCCCTCTCTTTGTACTTAGTGCTTAAATGTAGACATCCGCCGGCCGGGGTGGCCGAGTGGTTCTAGGCGCTACACTCTGGAACCGCTCGACCGCTACGGTCACAGGTTCGTATCCTGCCTCGGGCATGGATGTGTGTGTTGTCCTTAGGTTCGTTAGGTTTAAGTAGTTCTGCGTTCTAGGGGACTGATGACCTCTGACGTTAAGTCCCACAGCGCTCAGAGCCATTTGAACCACTTGTAGACATCCTTCTAGTGGCAACTTGGCTCGTCAGTCACCTCTCTTGTTCTAACCTTAAATTTTTACGCACTCAAAATCTAAGGTGGTATGATCACTCTGCAAAGGCGTAGACCGTTTACTTTACGTTTTCTTAAAGTGAAGTGTTCACTCCACGAAACACTACAGAGAAGTGTTCTTCTTCTAGACGCTCTGGAACACTCTCTAGCCAATGTTGACAAAGATTGCGCGTACCGACCAGTAAAACTCTAGTGAAGATGTTATTCTCGTACCGTCGTATATTTTCTTTATGTTGAACCAATCGGTCTCTAGGTCTGGGGGAAGGCAGAGAATCTCTCCCACTCCATGGCAGTATTTTGAAAAGGCCCTGTCCGATGTTCTGCACCTACCCACAGCAAGAAAGCAGGGGCCCTGCAGAAATTATCAGAATGACCCAGTCAGGAGACTGGATTATAAATGGTTAAACCGAACGTCATTCCGAGGCATCGTAACCCAAATTTGGAAAGCTTTGGGGAAACCGTACCTGGCTGAAGACTTATCTTTCTATAAGCCTCCTGCGGAGAATATCATGATTCCTTCGGCAGAAGAAACGGGCGTTTCATGTCACATGTGGAGCTGGGGAATGAGGATGGCCCTGAATGCCGGTCTGTTTACTTGGGGCTGTGGCTCTGCCGAGAGGTCAAACATTTTTATTACGGCAAATTCCTCTTAAAAGGACTTTAATCTCGCTCAGCCAGCTTGTAAGCTTTCAATTCCACAAAAACTCAATCGTATTACATAGGAAATGCAGAAAAACAAACAGTGAAATGAAAATAGCAACTTGAAATGATAATCCAAATCTACTAGCAACTACAAAAAATGGCTCTGAGCACTATGGGACTTAACATCTGAGGTCATCAGTCCCCTAGACTTACAACTACTTAAACCTAACTAACATAACGACATCACACACATCCAAGTCCGAGGCAAGATTCGAACCTGCGACTGTAGCAGCAGCGCGGTTAAGGACTGAAGCGCCTAGAACCGTTCAGTCACAGCGGCTGGCTGCAATTACAAGATCGTGTAACTTAACGTCTTCTTTATCAAGTAAAATTGCATATCATACTCTATAAAATGTTAGTGGACAATTTCAAAGAAAACGGCAGCTTTATAATTTCCCATACACATTTAGGAAAATGCTGGGCGGGTCCTCAATTTGTGCCTCAAAAAGTACGACACACAAACAGTTAAAATATGATGACACGAAATTTTCAGGATTCACAGACAGGAGTCACGCGTGACTTCTGTACCTTGGACAGTTGATGACTGTGACGAAAAGAAGGGCATCGGTGGCGCAGTTATATAAAATGAATTTGCTAAATCTTGAGTACAGCGCACCCCGTACTAGATGAGATTAGCGGTAAGATGAAAAGAAAGAGATGAAGCAGCCTGTTGAGTATGTCCAGTTGGAATGTGCTGGAGTGGTGTTGTGAAGCAAAAGCAATCCTGTGGACACCTTCCTAGAACACTTCAACCTGACGAGCTCCTGTTACCCCGCCAGGATTCCCTGTGACGACGCACCTCATATGAGAATAATTTGTTAGCACCACATCATGGCAGTAGCAAAAAACTCTCACGACACATTGTCCCAGTGATGGTGGGTCTTAACTCCTTTATCATACTGTTGTTGTTGTTGTTGTTGTTGTGGTCTTCAGTCCTGAGACTGGTTTGATGCAGCTCTCCATGCTACTCTATCCTGTGCAAGCTTCTTCATCTCCCAGTACCTACTGCAACCTATATCCTTCTGAATCTGCTTAGTGTATTCATCTCTTGGTCTCCCCCTACGATTTTTACCCTCCACGCTGCCCTCCAATACTAAACTGGTGATCCCTTGATGCCTCAGAACATGTCCTACCAACCGATCCCTTCTTCTGGTCACGTTGTGCCACAAACTTCTCTTCTCCCCAATCCTATTCAATACTTCCTCATTAGTTATGTGATCTACCCATCTAATCTTCAGCATTCTTCTGTAGCACCACATTTCGAAAGCTTCTATTCTCTTCTTGTCCAAACTATTTACCGTCCATGTTTCACTTCCATACATGGCTACACTCCATACAAATACTTTCAGAAATGACTTCCTGTCACTTAAATGTATACTCGATGTTAACAAATTTCTCTTCTTCAGAAGCGCTTTCCTTGCCATTGCCAGTCTACATTTAATATCCTCTCTACTTCGACCATCATCGGTTATTTTGCTCCCCAAATAGCAGAACTCCTTTACTACTATAAGTGTCTCATTTCCTAATCTAATACCCTCAACATCACCCGACTTAATTCGACTACATTCCATTATCCTCGTTTTGTTTTTGTTAATGTTCATCTTATATCCTCCTTTCAAGACACCATCCATTCCGTTCAACCGCTCTTCCAAGTCCTTTGCTGTCTCTGACAGAATTACAATGTCATCGGCGAACCTCACAGTTTTTATTTCTTCTCCATGGATTTTAATACCTACTCCGAATTTTTCTTTTGTTTACTGCTTGCTCAATATACAGATTGAACAACATCGTGGAGAGGCTACAACCCTGTCTTACTCCCTTCCCAACCACTGCTTCCCTTTCATGTCCCTCGACTCTTATAACTGCCATCTGGTTTCTGTACAAGTTGTAAATAGCCTTTCGCTCCCTGTATTTTACCCCTGCCACCTTTAGAATTTGAAAGAGAGTATTCCAGTCAACATTGTCAAAAGCTTTCTCTAAGTCTACAAATCCTAGAAACGTAGGTTTGCCTTTCCTTAATCTTTCTTCTAAGATAAGTCGTAAGGTCAGTATTGCCTCACGTGTTCCAGTATTTCTACGGAATCCAAACTGATCTTCCCCGAGGTCGGCTTCTACTAGTTTTTCCATTCGTCTGTAAAGAATTCGTGTTAGTATTTTGCAGCTGTGGCTTATTAAACTAATTGTTCGGTAATTTTCACATCTGTCGACACCTGCTTTCTTTGGGATTGGAATTATTATATTCTTCTTGAAGTCTGAGGGTATTTCGCCTGTTTCATACATCTTGCTCACCAGATGGTAGAGTTTTGTCAGGACTGGCTCTCCCAAGGCCGTCAGTAGTTCCAATGGAATGTTGTCTACTCCTGGGGCCTTGTTTTGACTCAGGTCTTTCAGTGCTCTGTCAAACTCTTCACGCAGTATCTTATCTCCCATTTCATCTTCATCTACATCCTCTTCCATTTCCATAATATTGTCCTCAAGTGCATCGCCCTTGTATAGACCCTCTATATACTCCTTCCACCTTTCTGCTTTCCCTTCTTTGCTTAGAACTGGGTTTCCATCTGAGATCTTGATGTTCATACAAGTGGTTCTCTTATCTCCAAAGGTCTCTTTAATTTTCCTGTAGGCAGTATCTATCTTACCCCTAGTGAGATACGCCTCTACATCCTTACATTTGTCCTCTAGCCATCCCTGCTTAGCCATTTTGCACTTCCTGTCGATCTCATTTTTGAGACGTTTATATTCCTTTTTGCCTGCTTCATTTACTGCATTTTTATATTTTCTCCTTTCATCAATTAAATTCAATATTTCTTCTGTTACCCAAGGATTTCTACTAGCCCTCGTCTTTTTACCTACTTGATCCTCTGCTGCCTTCACTACTTCATCCCTCACAGCTACCCATTCTTCTTCTACTGTATTTCTTTCCCCCATTCCTGTCAATTGCTCCCTTATGCTCTCCCTGAAACTCTGTACAACCTCTGGTTCTTTCAGTTTATCCAGGTCCCATCTCCTTAAATTCCCACCTTTTTGCAGTTTCTTCAGTTTTAATCTACAGGTCATAACCAATAGATTGTGGTCAGAGTCCACATCTGCCCCTGGAAATGTCTTACAATTTAAAACCTGGTTCCTAAATCTCTGTCTTACCATTATATAATCTATCAGATACCTTTTAGTGTCTTACTGATACACCCAAAACTCGCCCACGATTCTAATGCGGATAAACAAGTCATCCAGACTGAGCACAGCTGTAACAATTCCTTTGCTGCCTCTGTTAGGCAGGCTTCTTCATTCGTTGTGAGCAGTCGACAGTCACGAAACCCAGCAGGCGGCGCCCTTTGTCACGTCCTGCAAGATGTATAAAACTGACACATCATGTATTTTCACTTTTTCCACTGCAGACACCATTGTGACACGCCTTCGAGCAGTAAGGCCTCCACTTCTTCTACGATTCCCAGTTCTTCACAGAGAGATGGTCTGCTACTTCGTTCTTCGCCATTCAGACGTTTTTGACCACAATGAAAGCGCGTGTACCACATAATCATTGAGTCATACGATGGCGCATTGTTCCCATACACCGTGGACTTTTGGATCATTTTTCACTTGAAGTGCAGAAGACTAATTATCGCAACGTACTCCACTTTATCAATGAGGTGCGCCATTTTGTTTTAACTCACCTGTCGGCATTCTACGGTACTATCACGTGGGGAGTACAATAATATTAAGACTCCAGGCATGTAGCCTGCAAATAAACAAAAAATCAATTATGTAACTGTACGTTTTCGAGATGATAATTAAAACTTTATAGCTACCTGTCATATGTATCATTACTTTTTATATTCGTGTTTATGTAATCAATAAAAGAAAACGATAAATGACTTAAACAGTTACAAAAAAAATTAATTCACAGTAAGGACAGTTCCGAACTTCCTATGTGCTTCAAGTCGGCTTTTTCACTAAAGAATAAAAGTTGTATTTATGGCTGTAAGCATGTGAAGTCGAGGTAATTTAAGGTGAATGAAATCCTTATATAAATGTATGAGACGCACTTTGTTGCAAAATTTTCATTAACATCGAAGGAGAAGAGACTGACTAACACATCACGTTAAGTGGCTTTGCTTGCAATCAAGGCTACAAAAAATTTAACATCTGGCTATACATCGAAAGACAGTGCAGAGTTTGTGCTGTATACCTCTGTCCGTCAGCTCCATTTTATTATTACGATGATCGTGTTCATCAAGCATACATATTTTCTAATAACATCAAAAATAGGAACATTCAAACAGTTTTTTTTAATGTAAACTTCACTTAAGTGCTAAACTATTTTCAATGATACACTGCTGACAAAAAATTAGTACACCGGGAAAGACGATGTCGATTTTGATCCGATGATACCCGTAGCACCTCGGAAATAATAGATGTACAGAGAATGGTTTCAACGTCGTCCGCCAACAGATAGCGTAGTGGCATAACTACCAGAGCACCATCTGTGTCTACCATTTAATAGGGATTTTCACAGCCAAAACGCTCAGTGTGGTGCAAAAGAGTGAAGCAATCAGGCAAACATGGTAGGGAGACGCACTTTTGCTTCCTGCAGCCAAAAGAGCGAGTTTGGAATGGGTCAAATTGTGATCTTTCGAGTGACAGGATGGTCCTTTTGGAGAATTGTCACCCAAGATGGACGTGTTGTGTCATAGCACAGACGCCTGCCAGGCTCGTCGTGTTGTAAGGGCAACGGTGGAGGATGTACAGCTACCACAGCACAGATAAGAGGGCTTGTGAGACCAGACGTATCGCCGGACGCTGGTGGCCGAGCGGTTCTAGGCGCTTCAGTCTGGAACCGCGCGACCGCTACGGTCGCAGGTTCGAATCCTGCCTCGGGCATGGATGTCTGTGATGTCGTTAGGTCAGTTAGGTTTAAGTAGTTCTAAGTTCTAGGGGACTGATGACCTCAAATGTTAAGTCCCATAGTTCTCAGAGCCATTTGAACCATTTTTGAACCAAAAGTGTCAACACGAATTGTTGTGAACCGATTACTAGCAGTTGGACTACGGGCGTGCACACGTCTATGCCGCCTCCCATTCACGCCATGGCGTCGACGGGCACGGCTCGACTGGTACCGTCAGAGGATCACTTGTAAAATGTACTGGTGGGCTGTGGTCTTCAGCGATGAAAGCAGATTCTGCCTGCACACAAGTGATGGGAGTTTGCGCGTTCGATGTAGACCTGGTGAGCGCTATCTCATAAATGTATTCGTCCACGACAAAGTGATCCCACACCAAGCCACATGGTCTGGGATGCAATAAGCTATAATTCTCGTTCACCTTAAGTGCTTCTAGAGATGACGCTAACCAGCGCTCAGTACGTGCAGTATATTATTAGACACGTTCTTTTGCCGTTCTTGCAACAGGAAGGTGATGTTTTGTCCCCAGAGAATAGTGCTCGCCCAGCGAGGGCCTGTGAAACTCAACGTGCTCTGAAAAAGGTGCAGCAACTTCCCTGGCCAGACTTGTCTCCAATAGAGCACTTATGAGATATGATGGGATGAGCAGTGACTCATGCGACTCATTAACCAACAGCTCTTACAGAACAGCGTGGGGAACTCGAGCCCGCACGGAATAACGTATCAATATTCGCAAGCTGTGTGTTAGAATGAATACTAGAATCAATGCCTGCATTGCCATCTGTGGAAGCTACACCACGTGCTTATATAGGTGTTTCAGTAAGGGTCGATACCTGGTACCTCAGTCCCTCTTGTGCTACTGATTTGTAAATGTAATCATCTCATGTATACCATACGAACAGTTGCAATAATAAAACTTGAGGGAACTGGAAACCTCTGAAAAGGTGTTCTGTTTCTTTCCACAGTGTAGATAGGATGATTCACGAGGTAGGTTTGTATATATAATTTACAGTTATAGGAATGATGGGTGTGTAAGATATGTATTATTATTTCCTCCATATTTAACTGGCATTTGGGGTGATATCTCGTAGCAGTGATTGTTTGTCTGCTACAAAGTAGGCGGTATCTGACAAAAAAAGCAGGAAGATAAACGGCCACGGAACTCCAGAACGTAACGAAGCTTGACTACACCGTCTATACACGTTATAAGGTAAAGGCGCGTGCCGCGTTTTCTGTGTTTATGTGAAGGATAATCTCAGGAACTACTGTAGGAATTTTTATATGGTTTTCACTAACAGAATGATTCACAATGAAGGTTTGTGTATATAATTTATTTCCGCTACACCAGACAAGTCATTGGAGCGTAGATAAAACTTCCAGTGAAAAGGTAAATAGGTTGTTATTATATTCTAGGCAGGCTTTCTGAAGTAGAAAAGTCTTTATGTCCTCGTCGATTCTCGTCGGGGAATGTCATGTGAACTTCTGTAGGCGGGAACAGAAGTACAAGCTTTGGTGTGAGACAACACGCTTACGCTCGTCGTCGAGAAACAAATAGTAGTATTGTATGCGTTAGGGTATGTCCCATGTGAGCGACAAAAGTGACCGGCAGCGCGGAACAGCTTCAGGCCACAAAACACTACCGCAGCTATAGCTACAGAAGTGTCCTATGTTGGCGACGTCCATGCCACTGCTTGTTATCTGCTATAACTGGTTATGCTTGAATTCAGAGGTGTTCGAATCTTGTCACTGTATCACATACAACAGTGCTGGACCGCATGCGCCAGATGCTATCAAATTCTTGTCATCCAGTTCTAAGAAAACTATACGGTGAAAAAATCTGATCCTTTCACATCATACAGCTTGATATTTTCAATCGATAAAGGAATGAATTACTTTTCGTTATTCTTCATAATTACTGTGCTAAGTAATTGACTGCGCGAAATTTGTAAGAGTTTGCAGAGGTAGACTTTGCCTACAGTTCATATTACAGTTCATATTAGGCCATACAGTTGTGCCTATTTAATGTAACCAACATATTGAAATTGTACTTAAAGTGCAGAACAGAACGACATCCCTCTTAGATTTCCAGAGTTCTGATTATATAAGACAAACAAAAGAATCATTCGAATGGGACGGAAATCGGTATATCTGATGTTCATATACAGAAAAACAGATGAGTGCAGTTTCAGAAAAATTAAATGAGTTATTCAAGAGGAAGAGTTTCACAAACTGAGCAAGTCAACAATGTGTTGGTCCACATCTGGCATTTATGGAGGCAGTTATTCGGCTTGGCATTGACTGATAGAGTTGCTGGATGCCCTCATGAGGGATATCGTACCAAACTCTGTCCAATTGGTGTGTTAGAACGTCAAAATCCCGAGATGGTTTCAGAGCTTTACCCATAATGCTCCAAATCTCCTCAAAGGGGGAAAGACCTGGCGACCTTGCTGGCCAAGGCAGAGTTTTTCAAGCACGAAGACAGTCAGTAGAAACACTTGCCATATGTGGGCAGGCATGTTTGCCCAGGATGGCTTGACATGAAGGGCAGCAAAATGTCGTTGACGCACCGCAAAGCTGTAAATGTGCGGCAGATGACAACCAAAGGGATTCTGCTATGAAATGAAACTGCACCCCAGAAGATCACTCCAGACTTTCAGGCCGTATGGTGGCCTACAGTCATGTTGGTATCCCTCTGCTGTGCAGGGCGGCTCCAGACACGTCTTCACTGGTCATCGGAGTCCAGTGCGAGGCCGCACTAATCACTGAAGACAATTCTACCTCAGACAATGAGATTCCAGGCCGGTGTACAGAAAGAGGTGTCGTGAGGTCAGTGTCCTTTCTGTGAGCCGCTTGTTAATGGTTCTTGTGATCACTGAAGCATCAGTTCCGCGTCGGACCGATGATAATGATTAATCCGGGGCTCTAAGTACCTCTCTGCTGATTGCTCGGTATTCACGTTCTGTCGTCCCTCTAGGTCGACCTCTTCCTTCGTGACGCTGTGTTTACCCAGGGTTACTCTTTTCCTGCCAACATCGTCGAATAGTGGCACCGCTCCTATTCAAACGTCGAGCTATTCGTCGACTAATCCAACCGACTTCTTCGAACCCAAACACACGTTCTCTCTCAAACAATGACATCTGCATATATTGATCACGTGCCTATCTGCGAGGTAAACTTACTGTCAAACTGAATACGCGGAATGGAACTCGCAAAGACTTGATTCCCTGATATCGACACGTCCTCTGTTCACTGTCCTTGCGAGCTGCTCGGTGAATTTGCGCTGCAGCTGCGGCTGCCAAAGTTTACAGTTTTGCATTTTCCGTCGATACCGATATGAATATCACATTGTGACCAGTTTGCATAACTGCTTCGTGGTACCTAGGGTTTTTTTATATAAAAAAGGGTATATGTGGCTGACAGGTCGTGCATGGCGCGCTCAACCCATCCCTGCGCCTCGAGAATCATGTGGTCGTAAAAATCGTTATACTTCATAAGCGATTCAAGATAGCGAAACAAGATTTTTTGCAAATGACAGCATTCAGAGAGGACATTTTATCGCATGATCGATATTGGAAACGTTTTGGTCAAATGCTTGAGGGAGCGAAACCAAACTTCCTATAAATTACATAATGGGTTTTTGTCCGAATTTTCATATCCACATGAAGAGCGGCAAATGGACAAACGGAGTATCAAATTTGCCGACGTGGGGTCTAGTTCTGCAAACAAATGTTTAATTACTTGAAAGTAATTAGGCATAGTGAGTTGAGGGAAAACTGAAATATTTCACAAACAGCTGCTAGCTAAGTAAATAAAGTGTCAAAAATATCCATCTTTTGATGTGCAGCTCCTTGTATTGGCCGCGTTTGCAGTTAAAAATTTTTGGATGTGAGGTCCACCAGTTATGCAAAACACCGTTTTTCTCAGTACCCAAACATGTTTCGGCACCACTGTGCCATCATCAGTGGGTTTTTGTATTTTTATTTATTCTGCAATGTGAACATTTTGTTAAATGATTATAAAATTATGTGCATTTTTACTTCAAACAAGCCGGCCGGGATGGCCACGCGGTTCTAGGCCCTACAGTCTGGAACCGCGCGACAGCTACGGCCGCAGGTTCGAATCCTGCCTCGGGCATTGATGTGTATGATGTCCTTAGGTTAGTTACGTTTAAGTAGTTCTAAGTTCTAGGCGACTGATGACCTCAGTGCGATAGTGCTCAGAGTCATTTGAACCATTTTGAACTTCAAACAACAGATCGTTCCTTTTTGTAAATACCTTTACATTTGGTGTGCATGAACTTTCTGGATCACTTTTGTGTTAATTACTATAGGTAGCTTGTCATCTGCAACCATACGATGTTCATGAGAAAGTTTTTCGCTGGGAGTTAAACTATCTTCTAGAATGTAATTTAGTTTTTCGCGATGTTTTCGCGCCTATTTTCGTATTTACTCACGTTTTCGTGTGGCAAGCGCTTCCATTCTCCACATCATGATGAAATGTTGAGATGCATACGTAAGTATAACAAGTATTTTCCACAAATAACGTAGTAAAATACTTTTTCACTACACCAGAACACAGTGTGATAGTGGTTTGCTATGTGTCCCAGCCCAGTCAATGTTCGTCTGTTCACCAGAGAGTTCGGCGCCTAATTTGAATTTTGTTTGCATTTTATCTTTGTGTGTGTGTGTGTGTGTGTGTGTGTGTGTGTGTGTGTGTGTATGTATGTGTGGGTGGGTGGGTGGGTGGGTTTGTGCGTGTGTGTGTGTAGATTTTATCTGTTTGAGCTGTTTTTATTTGTAAAGTTCATTTAATGTGTTAAATAGGGGGCCCTTGCAGAGTGTAGTGTATTCGTTTAAGACCTGTTTTCCTTCTGCTATTGCCTTCTGTAAATGGAAGTTTTCCTGAATGGTCAGTTTGCTGTGTTGGCTGTGGCCGGGTTTTAGTATTCTTAAGTCTGTTCCTATTGTGGTTGGGTGGTGGTTGTTGGCTATAAGGTGGTCAGCAAATGTGCTATGGGAGCTGTTGCTTTTTAGAGCTCAGAGATGTTCCGAGTATCTTGTTTTGAAGTTTTTGCATGTTTGTCCTATGTATACTGACTGGCAAGTGTTGCATGTGAGTTCATATATTCCTGATCTATTAAATTTATCCATGGGTGTTTCTTGTGTTCTGATCTTTTTCTGTGTTGAGTACTCCGTCCTGTATCCTATTTGGAGTTTCTTTAATATGTTGACTATTCTGTGAACAATCTTATTATCATAGGTGAGTATGTGGCATTTCGTTTTGTGTGTGTGTTGTTGCTCTGTTGTGTCTTGTGTGTGGTCATTGTTTGTGCTTTGTGTTGTTCTATGCTGGGTGAGGATTTGTGTGTGTGTGGTGTGTTCATTTTTGACTGTTTGCATATTTTTTGATTTAACTTGTCTATCATATGGGTAGTATACTATTTTCTGGTGTAGTGAAAAAGTATTTTACTACGTTACTCGTGGAAAATACTTGTTATAGTTACGTATGCATCACAACATCTCAGCATGATGTGGAGAATGGAAGTGCTTGCCACACGAAAACGTAAGTAAATACGAAAATAAGCGCGAAAACATTGCGAAATACTAAATTACATTCTAGAAGATAGATTAACTCCCAGAGAAAAACTTTCTCATCAACATCGTTTGGTTGCAGATGACAAGCTACTTGTAGTAATTAACACAAAAGTGATCCAGAAAGTTCATGCACACCAAATGTAAAGGTATTTACAAAAAGAAATGATCTGTTGTTTGAAATAAAAAGGCACATAATTTTATAATCATTTAACAATGTGTTCACATTGCAGAATAAATAAAAAAACGAAAACCCACTGATGATGGCACAGTGGTGCCGAAACGTGTTTGGGTACTGAGAAAAACGGTGTTTTGCATAACTGGCGGACCTCACATCCAAAAAGTGTCAAAAATTTCATCTCTTCAACTCCTAGCAACATTGCACATAAAAAGATACATTGGTGTCATATTTAACTACCAAAAAGGCTTCCTTCGAATCAAGTTCTAATTTTAGGACATCTCGAGAACATAAGACGATAGGAAGACAAATGGGGTCTCAATAAGAGCACGCTTTCTCAATAAAATTTGAAAAAAAAATTAAAAAGAAATCCGTCATATGTTTGGGAAACGATTTGTCTAATAAAAAAGATTGGAGAAACATTTGAAATCGTTTTGAATAATGCTCGAAATCATGTACAGCAAATTACGTATATCAACTGCAATCGTATCACTCGTTCTGTAAACTACATTTTATCTGTACTCTTTACACTGCATCTCAGTGTATATGTTTAAGAACTTGCCAAAGCGCTTTAAGCATATACACGTAACCCGGTATATCACACACATTAAATTTCTAATAAAACACATTGAACAGACAAAAAATTTTAGTGTTATCAGATTGTTGGGAATGTATTTGATCTGCAATAAATGCTAAAGCCAACTGTTTCAGTCAATCGAAATACCCTGCATAAATAAAGCATATATAATATGTTGAGAAATCAGATGTTTTGTGGAACGATTTGTCTAAAAGTAATAAACAAAATAAGCTAATTTTGTTGCCTTCCTCTCGAACTGCAGTATTCTACGGTTTTAAGGGGGTCATTTACTAAACGCAACTGGTCGGCTCTTGTAGTCACCTTGTACCGGAAGTTCGTCGCTCCCACACTGGGCGATGTAGTAGCCCCACGCTGTTGCTAATGGCAGAAATGTTTCACATCAAGGTGTCACAGGCTGACAGTCGCTTCTGTCGCTCACGCAGGACGTAGCCTTAAGGTGCGATTCCAATGCGGCGGCTGTGGCGACACAAGCGAAGCGGCAGTATACGTGCGCCTGTCCAATGGCGGCACTCCATGACTGTAACTGAATGCAACCCATTTCAACGTCACGTCTGTAGTAGCGACAGCTACAGCCGCTCGGCTTGTCTCGTCACAGCCGGAGCATTGGAATCACACATTTGGATGATGGGTGGCGGAGAGAATTGAGTAGTCGGTAACGAGAACTTTCATAATTTTTATGCATGATGCGAAAGCCCTTCAGCCTACGTTTTGCTTAACAGGACAGAGTAAATATTTCGTTTTCTTGTGATACTAACTTGCAGTCATTGAGGAATTATTCTTTATTCTAGTCGCAGAACGACAAGCAAATGGAGTTATACTATGTGACTTCCGTATGTTTCGCGTGACAGCATTTTACGCTGGCTTATTCATTCTTTGTGCTACTGTTTGAATGAATCTAAAGCCACAATCTGGCCCAATTTCAATAGCAGTTTTACACTTAATCGGTGATAGCACACTTGGAATTGAATCGTACCTTGTTAAGGGCGGACTGGTAATTCAGTGCATGTTCAGGTCTATGCCTCTCGTTTTAGAATGTGTTACACGTTTTCTTTACATGTGGTTTCTCGTTGCTTTTCCTAACAATGTTTAATGCATTATTATTCGTCAAATATTAGAGCGAAGCGATAACAACACTCCCTAGAAATTACACTTTCAATTTTTGTCTGAAATTTTCATAGACAAACGAAGGATTGAAAATATTGAAAAAGGACGCGTAGGATATGAGTTTGACCGGCGTGAGGTATAATTTAGCAAAAATAAAAGTTAATGGAAAGAAAATAATCAGGTTAATTAAGACAAATTTAATTAGTAATTTGAAGGAAAACTGTAATATTTCAAGAATGGCTGTTGCTAGGTATCTAAATGAGGTGTAAAAAATATTAAATCATAGCGTAAATTGAAACTTCTCTACTCTCTCTTGATCTTTGATTGGTATTTAAATATAAACACATCAAAAACAGTTTTGCATCACCTCGGTTCCGACTGTTCCGGAACCTCTACAGAAAATTGGAATAGAGATCAACAAAAACATCATTTCCGCCCTTTTCATTGCTAGTGAAAACCACATATTGCATTGCTGTACTACCATACACAGAGACCTTCAGAGGTGGTGGTCCAGATTTCTGTACACACTGGTACCTCTAATACCCAGTAGCACGTCCTCTTGCATTGTTGCATGCCTTCGTTGTGGCATACTATCCACAAGTTCACCAAGGCACTGTTGGTCCATCTCGTCCCGCTCCTCAACGGCGTTTGGAGTAGATCCCTCAGAGTGGTTGGTGGGTCACATCGCCCATAAACAGCTCTTTTCAATCCATCCCAGTCATGTTCGATAGGGTTCATGTCTGGAGAACATGCTGGCCACTCTAATCAAGCGATGTCGTTATCCTGAAGGAAGTCATTCACAAGATGTGCACGATGGGGGGCGCGAATTGTCGTCCATCAAGACGAATGTCTCGTCAATATGCTGCCGATATGGTTGCACTATCGGTCGAGGATGGCATTCACGCATCGTACAGCCGTTACGGCGCCTTCCATGACCACCAGCGGCGTACGTCGGCCCCACATAACGCCATCCCAAAACAGCAAGGCACCCTCCACCTTGCTGCACTCGCTGGACAGTGTGTCTAAGGCGTTCAACCTGACCGGATTGCCTCTAAACACGTCTCCGACGATTGTCTGGTTGAACGCATATGCGACACTCATCGGTGAAGAGTATGTGATGCCAATCCTGAGCGGTTCATAGGGCCCAAATGTGCCGTGCTGCATGGTGTCGTGGTTGCGAATATGGACCTCGCCATGGACGTCGGTAGTGAAGCTGCGCATCATGCAGCCTATTGCGCACAGTTTTAGTCGTAACACAATGTCCTGTGGCTGCACGAAAAGCATTCTTCAACATGGTGGCGTTGCTGTCAGGGTTCCTCCGAGCCATAATCGGTAGGTAGCGGTCATCCGCTGCAGTAGTAGCCGTAGGGCGGCCTGAACGAAGCATGTCATCGACAGTTCCTGTCTCTCTGTATCTCGTCCTCGTCCGAATGACATAGCTTTGTTTCACTCCGAGACGCTTGGACACTTCCCTTGTTGAAAGCCATTTCTGGCGCAAAGTAGCAATGCGGATGTGATCGAACCACGCCACTGACCGTTCAGGCATGGTTGAACTACAGACAACATGAGCGTTGAGAAAGCTGAGAAAGAATGGTGAACTTTTTGTGAAATTATTTGTGCAAAAAGTAATAGATTAGAGAAACATTCGATGCTCCTTTGAATGATGCTCAAAATCATTTACAGAAAATGACATGTCGAAGGGGAATTTGAACATCAATATTTAGAACCTTAGAATTTTAAACAGTAATACAGGCTATTTGGCTGGTCTCCTTACGTCACTAATGATGAGCATCTCAGTTGCTGCACACGATTTCGAGCATCATACAAACGAGCATTAATTTTCTATCTGAGCTGTTCTATTTCTAACTTTAGATTAATCATTTCATAAAACATTCTTTTTTGTCCATTTTTTCTTCTCACTTCAGCAACGAATGGCCAAATATTTATACCGAGGTACCGAGAAAATAAAGATTTTTGGATGTGGTCGCGGTTCCTTACCAAAGAGTGGCTGCAGGTGCACAGCAAAAGACGATCCTGGTGATATTAGAATAACGTCTTGATTACTTGTTGATTAACTGATTCAACATTACATTTAACTGTATGCAGGCAGGGGCAAGAGCTACAGCACAGTGAAAATCAGACTGGGTGCAACGAATGTGCTGGTTACGCTGCGGCGTGGTGCTAGAAAAGGCAGTGGTGTCTCGCACTTTGCTTCAGGTCGCACTGCTTCCAGCGATACAGTGATGGTGCTGCCCAGTGTCGAAATCTGGACCAACAGGTGGAAGTCGGAGGTTGCGGATGGTGCAGTCTTGGCCGCCCGGCCTGGGCAGTCAGGCAGAGGCCTATAGACCGTGGCCCGGCGGAGGCAGAACTGCGGCGGAGGCCCCAGGGCTGCGTCAGCACACTCGTAGGGGTGACTGACACAAGTGTCGTGCCTGGTCCTGCTGTGCCAATCATGACATACTTAGTTGGGCCAAGCTTTAAATGCCGCTTTTTGGTGCGACTAATGTTCGCCTGTAACCGCGGAAACGTTTGCAGTAAGGTCAGTGACCGGCATCCGTCTATCGCCATGCGACAGCGTGTTAAACTGCAGAAGCACCCTGGAGGCTTGTCTGCATCCCAGGTCACTCGTACACGAAAGTGTGACAATACAGAAGTGGGCACATGGCGAAGGAGTGCTTTTATCAGCAGGACGTTGATAGCAGCTGCTGGTGCTCCAAGTACGGGTCTTGCATTGGCCATGGCTTAAGCCGTTACTACTCTATCCCTCTACGGAAAAACTCTGCCCTCATATTTTGCTGAATCACAGACACTGGTTTATTTACAATTATTTACGCTTCAAATTTCCACCTTCACTCGCGGTGTCACGTTGTCCTCTGGACTGTTTATATTTTCTTTCCAGCTACACTAACACTCATCTCTACACAGAGATCTTTGTCCGTCGCTTATCTTGCTCAGTTTCTTCTTATTAGAGCGGAGATTTTGGCTCCACTACATGTGAGGGAACAGATATCATGACGGCTTCCAAGCATTATGATCTGATTTGCTCTTGTCTACTGCTCCGCGATCCTCTTCTACAAGTTTATGCTAATAACTTATTACCTATCATTAATGGCTAATAAGGAAAAAGCATGTACTGTGGTCTAAATCCTTCCTTATCCTATCGGAGACAAAACTGACCTATGCAAACAGAATGGTTCATGCAAATGCTATTGTTTGACGATAATAACCTGCGTGTACTCTATGGATTGCGCACTATCCTTTTGCTCCATGTTCTTATATCTTAGCTACTCGGAAAAGTTTATTTACAACCATAAGAGACCCAAGCTAACGTTGCTTTGGCGACGTTCTTTATTGAGGAATCCATCCGAACTCTCATGACGTATTACTGTTTTCACTCTTTATTAATTCCTTGTTTCCTTTCAGAATAAAAACAGTCTGGGCTGCGAACTTATTTAATATCAATAACACGTTTGACCCTTTTGGGGCATCATCAGATTAGTCTATAAAAATAACAAACCAATAAATTAGAATCAAACAGAGGAAGAGGCATGGTTCTGTCTTGTACGGCTCTTCATCTCAGAGTAGCACTTGCAGCCTACATCCTCAATTATTTGCTGAATGTATTCCAAAATCTGTCTCCCTCTACAGTTTTTGCCCTCTACAGCACCCTCTAGTACCAAGGGAAGTCAATCCCTGACGTCTTAACAGATGTCCTATCATCCTGTCCTTTCTCCTTCTCAGAGTTTTCCACATATTCCTTTCCTTTCAGATTTTGCACAGAACCTTTTCATTCCCTACCCTATCGATCCACCTAATTTTCAACGTTCGTCTGTAGCACCACAACTTAAATGCTTCGATTCTATTTTGTACCGGTTTTCCCACAGTCCATGTTTCATTACCATACGATGCTGTACTTCAAACTTACGTCCTCAGAAATTTCTTCCTCATTTTAAGGCCTATATTCGATACCAATAGACTTCTCTTCCCCAGAAATCCACTTTTTACCGGTGCTAGTCTGCTTTTTATGTCCTCCTTGCTCCGTCAGTCATTGGTTATTTTGCTGCCTAGGTAGTAGAATTCCTTAACTACATCTACTTCTAGAGCGTCAATCCTTGCGTTAAATTTCTGTCTATTCTCATTTCTACTACTTTTCATTCCTTTCGTCTTTCTTCGATTTATTCTCAGTTTATATTCTGTACACATTAGACAGTTCATTCCATTCAGAGGGTCATGTAGTTATCCTTCACTTTCTCTCAGCATAGCAATGTCATCAGTGAATCGTATCATTGGTATCCTTTCACTTTGAACTTTAATTCACCCCCCTCCCCACCTCCATCCGAACCTTTCTTTTATTTCCGTCATTGCTTCTACGATATACAGATTGAACAGTAGGGGTGAAAAAGTACATCCCTGTCTTACACACTTTTTAATCCGATAACTTTCTTCTTGGTGGTCCACTCTTATTATTCGCTCTGAGCTCTTGTACATATTGTATATTATCCGTCTCTCCCTACAGCTTATTGCTATTTTCCTCAGAATTTCGAGCACCTTGCACCATTTTCTATTGTCGAACGCTTTTTGCGGGTCGACAAATACTATGAATGTGTCTTGATTTTTCTTTAGTTTTGCTGCCATCATCAACCGCAACGTCAGAAGTGCCTCTCCGGTGCTTTTACCTTCCCTAAAGCCAATTTGATAGTCATCGTGTAACGTATCCTCAAATTTCTTTTCCATTCTTCTGCGTATTATTCTTGTCAGCAACTTGATGCATGAGCTGTTAAGGTGATTGTGCGACAATTCTCACACCTGTAGCTCTTGCATTCTTCGGAACTGTCTGGATGATATTTTTCCGAAAGCCAGATGGTATGTCGCCAGACTTATACATTCTACACACAAAATCAAATAGTCGTTTTGTTGCCACCTCCCTCAATGATTTTAGAAGTTCTGATGAAATGTTATCTGTCCCTTCTGCCTATTTGATCTCTAAGTCCTCCAAAGCTTTTTCAAATCCTGATTCTAATATTGGATCCCCCATCTCTTCTAAATCGTCTCCTGTTTTTCTTGTATCACGTCAGACAAATATTCCCCCTCTTAAAAGTCTCCAATGTACTCTTTCCTCCTATGGCCCGCATCTCGTGGTCGTGCGGTAGCGTTCTCGCTACCCACGCCCGGGTTCCCGGGTTCGATTCCCGGCGGGGTCAGGGATTTTCTCTGCCTCGTGATGGCTGGGTGTTGTGTGATGTCCTTAGGTTAGTTAGGTTTAAGTAGTTCTAGGGGACTGATGACCATAGATGTTAAGTCCCATAGTGCTCAGGAGGCTGGCTCAGAACCAGCCTCCTATCCGTTCTCTCCTCTTCATTTAACACTGTAATTCTCCTTACACTCTTAATGTTAACCAGCCTTGCTTTTTATTTCAACAAGGGTTGTTTTGACTTCTATACTCTGAGTCAGTGCTTCCGACAATCATATCTTTTTCAGCTTCTTCACTTTTTTCACGCAACCGTTTCGTCTTTGCTTCCCTGCACTTCCTATTTGTTTCATCCCTCAGCGACTTGTATTTTTGTATTCCTGAATTTCCGTGAATATTTTTGTACTTGCTTCTTTCATCGAACAACTGAAGCATTTCTTCTGTTACTCACAGTTCCTTCGCAGTTACCTTCTTTCTACCTGTGTTTTCCTTTACAACTTCTGTGATTGCCCTTTTTAGAGATGTCCACTCCTCTTCAACTGTACTGCCTACTGAGTTATTCCTTATTGCTGTACCTATAGCCGTAGAGAACTTCAAGTGTATCTCGCCAGTCCTTAATACTTCCGTATCCCACTTCTTTGCGTATAGATTCTTCCCGGCTAATCTCTTAAACTTCAACTTTCTGTTCACCACTACCAGATTGTGATCTGAGTGTATATCTGCTCCTGGGTACGCCTTACAATACAGTATCTGATTTCGGAATCTCTTTCTGAGCATGATATAATCTAACTAAAATCTTGCTGTATCACCCAGTCTTTTCCAAGTATACCTCTTTCTCTTGTGATTCTTGAACAGAGTATTCGCTATTGCCAGCTGAATTTTATTACAGAACTCAACTAGTCTTTGTCCTCTCTCGTTCCTTGTCCCAAGTCCATATTCTCCTGAAATATTTTCTTCTAGTCATTCCCCTACAACTGCTTTTCATTCCCCAAGACTATTAGAATTTCATCTCTCTTTATGTACAACATTACCCTTTCAATATCCTAATTTACTTTCTCTGTCTCTTCATCCTCAGTTTGCTGCGCTGGCATGCTATTGTTTGCTGTCGATTATGATAAGAACACCCTGTCACTGAACTGTTCACAGTAACTCACTCTCTGCCCTACCTTCCTATTCGTAAGGAAGCCTGCTCTCTTTATACCATTTTCTGTTGTTGTTGATGTGACCCTATACTCATCTGACCTGAAATCCTTGTCTTCTTTCCATTTCACTTCACTGACCCCTTACTACATCTAGATTGAGTCTTTGCATTTTCCTTTTCAGATTTTCTAGTTTCCCCACCATGTTCAAGCTTCTGACATTCCACCTCCCGACTCCTAGAATGTTATCCTTTCGTTGGTTATTCAAAGGTGTCCTCAGACCATCTACCCTTTTGACAGTCCTCTCCCGGAGATCCGAATGGGGGACTATTCCACAATCTTTTGCCAATGCAGATCATCCTGACACTTTTTCAACTACAGGCAAGATGTCCTGTGGATACATGTCATGTGTCTTTAATACAGTGGTTTCCATTGCCTTCTGAATCCTCGTCCCGTTGATCATTATTGATTCTTACACCTATTGGGGCAGTTTCTCACCCGAACATCTATCCGCTCCTCCATCCTCATTGACAAGGCCGCTGGCGGAATGAGGGTGACTTCGCATGCCGACAGTGCTGATTATTAATCAAAATTTAAGTAGTGGCGGGTTCCGACCCTGGGACCGAGGACGTTTCGATTACCAATCAAAGGCGCTGCCCTAGACGACGGGTGCTGATAAATAAACTGGAAGTAGTAGAAACTTACGTAAAGGTAGCTGGGTATGTAATCCATCCATCATATAGCCATATAAAATGGAAAATGGAAGCAAACGTAACTAGGCATGTTATCCATACGTCATAAAAACGTATAAAATGTAAAGTGGACCTGGTTAACCGCCAGTATATCATCAAGAAGGCATCAGCGATTATCACATATTACCTTCAGCACATAAGCTGACTCCACCATAGCAACACAAGCAGGGCCACACTTGCAAAATACTCGCGGTGTGAGCCGCACACAGCACAATGTCCGTTTGCCGCCCACACGGATATTGACAAATCAAGACACAAGCACAGCGTGTAGTGCGACAAAAGGTGCTCACATGGCGCGAATGACCGGCATGTCTCATCCCAAGAAATTTAGCCAGAGGCCCCGCTGCAAGAGCTCTTTGATACCACTGACCCAGCTGCAGGCGCAATACCAGCCTCACTTGTGCTGTCCAATAATCTTGTAATTCTCTCAGAAATACGAGCTATATCACCTCCCATCTGTGTCGTACAAAAAGGAAATCCCTTTCATTCCTTTACTTCTTCATAAGTTCCAAAACATGATAGATACTGCCGCTATGTCACTACTTTCACTTGGTCAGTTGATGGATCTACCGCTATCGTGAACATTACTTCTCGTGGGACCTGAAGCAGTTTAACTGACGACGTTAGATCTAACAATCGTCCCGCATCCGTGTGGTATCTCGGTGCATCTGCTGTTACGAGACAACGACGCATGATGTGAAGACAGTAAAACCTAAAATGTTTGGATAAAAATTCCATATCATGCTCGCTAAAATTGTTGTATTGATTATGACTTACAGCTCACTGACGAGCCATCATCAGATCCAAAATACAGAAATGTGCTTATGAGACGTGAACAACAGCAAAATACTTCGATAAGTGGTATTGAGCAATAATCTCACCTACTGTACGTCGTCACGGTTACATTATTACAACGGTAGCTACACTATTGGCCATTAAAATTGCTACACCACGAAGATGGCGTGCTACAGACGCGAAATTTAACTGACAGGAAGAAGATGCTGTGATATGCAAATGATTAGCTTTTCAGAGTATTCACACAAGATCGGCGCCGGTGGCGACACCTACAACGTGCTGACATGAGGAAAGTTTCCAACCGATTTCTCATACACAAACAGCAGTTGACCGGCGTTGCCTGGTGAAACGTTGTTGTGATGCCTCGTGTAAGGAGGAGAAATGCGTACCATCACGTTTCCGATTTTGATAAAGGTCGGATTGTAGCCTATCGCGATTACAGTTTATCGTATCGCGATATTGCTGCTCGCGTTGGTCGAGATCCAGTGACTGTTAGCAGAATATGGAATCGGTGGGTTCAGGAGGGTAATACGGAACGCCGTGCTGGATCCCAACGGCCTCGTATCACTAGCAGTCGAGATGACAGACATCTTATCCGCATGGCTGTAACGGATCGTGCAGCCACGTCTCGATCCCTCAGTCAACAGATGGGGACGTTTGCAAGACAACAACCATCTGCACGAACAGTTCGACGACTTTTGCAGCAGCATGGACTATCAGCCCGGAGACCATGGCTGCGGTTACCCCTGACGCTGCATCACAGACAGGAGCGCCTGCGATGGTGTATTCAGCGACGAACCTGGGTGCACGAATGGCAAAACGTCAATTTTTCGGATGAATCTAGGTTCTGTTTACAGCATCATTATGGTCGCATCCGTGTTTGGCGACGCGGTGAACGCACATTGGAAGTGTGTATTCGTCATAGCCATACTGGCGTATCACCCGGCGTGATGGTATGGGGTGCCATTGGTTACACGTCTCGGTCACCTCTTGTTCGCATGGACGGCACTTTGAACAGTGGACGCTACATTTCAGATGTGTTACGACCCGTGGCTGTACCCTTCATTCGATCCCTGTGAAACCATACATTTCAGCAGGATAATGCACGACCGCACGATGCAGGTCCTGTACCGGCCTTTCTGGATACAGAAAATGTTCGGCTGCTGTCCTGGTCAGCACATTCTCCACATCTCTCACAAATTGAGAACGTCTGGTCAATAGTGGCCGAGCAACTGGCTCGTCACAATACGCCAGTCAGTACTCTTGATGAACTGTGGTATCGTGTTGAAGCTGCATGGGCAGCTGTACCTGTACACGCCAACCAAGCTCTGTTTGACTCAATGCCCAGGCGTATCAAGGCCGTTATTACGGACAGAGGTGGTTGTTCTGGGTACTGATTTCTCAGGATCTATGCACCCAAATTGCGTGAAAATCTAATCACATGTCAGTTCTAGTATAATATAGTTGTCCAATGAATACTCATTTATCATCTGCATTTCTTCTTGGTGTAGCAGTTTTAATGGCCAGTAGTGTATTTATCAAACACATTTATATACAGTGCTCATACTACCAAACTTGTTCTTTAATATAAGGTGACTGACAGTCGTAACAGCCACACAGGCCATGTGTATCACTCGTAACGCTAACTACAGGAGCAAGGACGTATCTGTATTACGAATGCCAGAGAAGTGGATTAACTCGGAATAGAGGAGTACAGCAAAATACAACGCTAGACACAAATTGGAAGGGGCATCCCGAGGACTGAGAGGCGAGGGGACTCATTCATCGACTTGTAAATCAACGATCTAAGTCTTATTCACATTTGTTCTGTCTTGTAAATTTGAAAATAACATTATACATTGTGATGTATATTTCTGTTAACAAAAACGTCAGTTAAAACTTAAAGTTCCCATCTCTCTTCGTTCTTTCTAAATCCGACCGTACAAATAGGGCTTTCCCTCGAAATAAAACTCGACATAGAAAGGATCTTCGATAATTACCTTTGAAAGCATGGTTATTGGTAAGGATACGTCTCCCCTTATAACCTTGCAATTTGTATTTATCATTTTATTTTGTTATAACCCTCCTCTATTAAGAGAGAATTCCTACTAGAACTAAGAACATATTAAATTACTTGACCTTCATTGAACCTTGGTATGACCTTGAATTGTACATCATTTTATAAGAAGCATTTGCCACTCGTTTCAAATCCTAAATCAAATAATCGGATTCCCATTTTAAAAAATCATTTTAATCTTCAAGGTCACGGCCATTAGTAGCAATGCGTGGACCCTCTTTTCCACCTACAACTTTTGTCTAAAACACTTTGCTGTATCTCATCTCTGTTCAGAGTTATGCCGCCTCTGTGTGTGTGTGTGTGTGTGTGTGTGTGTGTGTGTGTGTGTCCTATAATGGAAGTTTAAATATCAAATATATACTACTGTTGTTCTCCTCTTATGAGCAAATTTTTGCATTTCAGATCTGAAAATGGTTCGTCAATACCTGAAACTAGCAATCAGTAAGAAATTTCAGCGATCTTGACCTAGAATTTTTATCCACGTATTTTAATAAAACAGGTCACCTATCTCCCTATTTGTCAAATAACAATCACAGTAAACCCTAGTCAAGCAAAATTGTTGCGATTCTTTGTTCTAATTATATGCATTGTAGCAAGGCTTAAACCTATTCTAGCGAGCTAACGAGTATCTTATTGGACATAGGTTCCGCCTTTTATGTAAAACACTTTTTTCTCTTGTTACCCAAACATGTTTCGGCACGTCTGTGCCATCATCAGTGGGTCTTGATTATTGAATAGCTGTAAGAAGTGAACACATTTTAGGTTGTAGCTGATCTAACAAAATGAAGCCTAAAGGCAGTTTTTGTTCGTTTTTTGTTCTTACATTTTACATTATATGATTTTGTAGGACCATCTGCATGGTGTCCGGCACTGGTAGCTTGTCATTTGCCAACCAAACGAAGTAAATGTGAATTTCATCAGGGAGTTAACCCATCTTTTGATTTTTAAAATAGTAATTTTGGTATGGCAATATGTTTATTACATATTTGTTAGTATTCGCGTTGTGTTGTGACTGATCCTTCTTCTTTCGCATTCTGAGGGGACTGCACACACATATTTAATGTTTTTGTGTGTGCAGTGACCGCAGTGTGTGACAGAAGAAGGATCAGTCACAACAGAACATAAGTAATAACGGATATGAAAATAAAGGTCAGGCTGATACTTATACATCATGGTGTCCGAGACGATTCTTAAGCACTTTATCATCCACTTCCCTTCCCCTTTCAGAAGGGTACTACTGGATTACCACGGTACTGGCTGCTGTCTTGCAGTTGCTCATCTTCTTCTTTTTCAGCAATCCTTCTGAAACCAATTGTGACGGGAAGAGAGGTTTAGCTGGGTGTGGGCACGGTTCTTTACTGAGGTGCACAGTAGAAGAAAGTCCTGTTGGGGATATAAGAACTTATTGTCTACTTCTTTATTAATTGATTCAACTTGACTCCACCAAATAATTGGCTGCGAGCAAGCGTCAAGAGGTAGGTAAACTAGTGTTTAACTAATCCATCCCAACTTGTACAGTTATTCGAGCGTATTTCAGTCTTCGCGCAACATTCTGGCGTTGTAGCGGTAGGCGTAGAAGGGCCAGAGGTGCGAGGACGTGAGCTGATACACAGTGGAATATAGATTCGGCATTCTGACTCAATGGTGGCAGCGGGAACACCACACATGGCTTTGCTGCAGTGCAGCACGAGGCGAGGTAGCGACGTCTTGTACTCTGTGGCAGACTGCATTGTCCCACTGTCACAGAGATGGCGCTGCTCAGAGTCGAAGTCTGGACCGGTGGCTGAAGACCAGGGATGGGCGTCTGGTCGAGTCCTGA
This sequence comes from Schistocerca piceifrons, assembly GCF_021461385.2. NCBI lineage: Eukaryota > Metazoa > Arthropoda > Insecta > Orthoptera > Acrididae > Schistocerca > Schistocerca piceifrons. Next base: position 347,611,874 of record NC_060142.1, read on the forward strand.
GTGCACAGGTTGGGCATGCAGGCTGAGGTTCATGGATCATGGCCCACTGGTGGCAGAGTTCCGGTGAAGAGTCCAGTGCCGCATCAGTATTCTCGTGGCAATGACTGACAGATAGCAGGCACCGCGTGCCTCGCCAAACATAGCGTACTCAATTGGGCCAGGGTTTGAATGTAGCTACTTGGCGCTGACTGCGTGGAAGTGTGGCGTTTGTGTGTCACTGTGGAAATACCTGTTATCGGTAGCCATCATTTGCCAAGTGGCAGTGTGTCAATCGGCAGAGGCTTCCTGTAGACTGGTCAGCTATCCAGGACATCAGTATGCAAAAGTGAGACCTGACTAATGCGATCACAGCAGGATGTCAGTTGCGGCTGCTGGTGCTCCAGGTACAATACCTTCATTGGGTGTGGCGTAAGCTGCAGGCATTAGTCATGTACATTCACAACTATGTCTGTCAATGAAACTCCCATGCTTTAACTATTCCTTTTGACTTCAGTGCACACGTTCAGTCAACATGTTTATCAATTTCTGTTGCATATCCCGAAAATAATATTCTCTAACACTCGCACATTCATTAACATAGTCACAATGTCCCCATCTCATAATTAAGGAAAGCACGTACATAGTGTCCAACGGTGCGTGTAAGGCACAATCAAAAACGTTTCCGTTTGAGAGCGTTGCTGCAGCGTGTATGCAACGTAACGCGACTCTGATCCGTGTATGTAAGCACCTACACGTAGGCACATAATTAGTGTGACATTTGTTTCTTTCCGGCGTGCGTGTAGTAAATGCGGAAACATGAACCAAACGGCGTTATTACCAAATGCGATCAAACAGTATCAACGTGCTGTTACTCTTTTCTTGGCTACCGAAGGATAAATACTAGTTGACATCATTGGAGAATAAAAAATGCATATGAGGCGACACACTTTCGAAAATCACTGTTGTGGAGTGAAAATTGCGACAAACGGTTGCTGCTTTAGCATGATACCGGTCGTCCCTGTACCGCAAATGTCGTAACGCAGAAGCTACGCCAAATGAATTGGAAGGGACTCGAGTAGCCACCCTATACTCCTGATCTCTCCCTATACGATTATCACACCTTCAGTCCTAGAGAACAAAATGCCTTGAAGGGTCAACGATTCCTGTCCGTCGAGGGTATGCAGCAGGTAGCTATGGACATCTTCTCGAAGCAGGACACGGTGTATTACCAGACGGATATCTTCAACCTGGCGCGTTGGTGGGATGATGGTCTCAGTACTCAGGGCTATTCTGCCTGATGGGTATGCTGATTCTCGATTGTACGCCGTTCGAAAGGAAACTACACTACTGGCAATTAAAATTACTACACCAAGAAGAAATGCAGATGATAAACGGGTATTCATTGGACAAATATATTATACTAGAACTGACATGAGATTACATTTTCACGCAATTTGGCAGCATAGATCCTGAGAAATCAGTACCCAGAACAACCACCTCTGGCCGCAATAACGGCATTGATACGCCTGGGCATTGAGTCAAACAGAGCTTGAATGGCGTGTACAAGTACAGCTGCCCATGCAGCTTCAACACGATACCACAGTTCATCAAGAGTAGTGACTGACGTATTGTGACGAGCCAGTTGCTCGACCACCATTGAGCAGACGTTTTCAATTGGTGAGAGATCTGGAGAATGTGCTGGCCAGGGCAGCAGTCGAACATTTTCTGTATCCAGAAAGGCCCGTACAGGACCTGCAACATGCGGTCGTGCATTATCCTGCTGAAATGTAGCGTTTCGCAGGGATCGAATGAAGGGTAGAGCCACGGGTCGTAACACATCTGAAATGTAACGTCCACTGTTCAAAGTGCCGTCAATGCGAACAAGAGGTGACCGAGACGTGTAACCAATGGCACCCCCTACCATCACGCCGGATGATACGCCAGTATGGCTATGACGAATACACACTTCCAATGTGCGTTCAACGTGATGTCGCCAAACACGGATGCGACCATCATGATGCTGTAAACAGAACCTGGATTCATCCGAAAAAATGACGTTTTGCCATTTGTGCACCCAGGTTCTTCGTTGAGAACACAATCGCTGGCGCTCCTGTCCGTGATGCAGCGTCAAGGCTAACCGCAGCCATCGTCTCCGAGCTGATAAGCCATGCTGCTGCAAACGTCGTCGAATTGTTCGTGCAGATGGTTGTTGTCTTGCAAACGTCTGCATCTGTTGACTCATGGATCGAGACGTGGCTGCACGATCCTTTACAGCCATGTGGATAAGATGCCTGTCATCTCGACTGATAGTGATACGAGGCCGTTGGGATCCAGCAGTGCATTCCGTGTTACCCTCCTGAACCCACCGATTCCACACTCTGCTAACAGTCATTGGATCTCGACCAACGTGAGCAGCAATGTCGCGATAGGCTGTAATCCGACATTTACCAAGTCGGAAAAGTGATGATACGAATTTCACCTCCTTACACGAGGCATCACAACAACGTTTCACCAGACAACGCCGGTCAACGGCTGTTTGTGTATGAGAAATCGGTTGGAAACTTTCCTCATGTCAGCACGTTGTAGGTGCCGCCACCGGCGCCAACCTTGTGTGAATGCTCTGAAAAGCTAATCATTTGCATATAACAGCATCTTCTTCCTGTCGGTTAAATTTCGCGTCTGTTGCTCGTCATCTTCTTGGTGTAGCAATTGTAATAGCCAGTAGTCTATTGGAAAGCCCCTTATATCTGTATTTTCTTACGGTCTATGACTTTAAGTTCGTCGCTGTATCATTCCACGAGGTCCGGTGCTGATGCAGAGGATATTACAGGATAAAGCATGTAAGATCATTCCTTTTGAGGGCATAATCCACCATTATTAAGATAATGTCAATGTAAAGTCATTTTCAAGAGGTAAAATTAATATGAGAGGCATCCATTAAACGATGCAACACTTTTTTATGAATGCAGGTTGATTTCATTCTAGATTCCAATATGAAATATCATTCCTCACTCTTATGCCTACGAAACCCTATCAAAATATCTCTGTTGAGTGCGACAGCCTTATGCCACCTGACTAGGAAGACCTGTTTCCACTCTGTTGGTCGACGTCGGAGACAACGTCTTGCTGCATCAGTAACATGCCCATCATCCACGTACCGCTTTCCGCGCAATGCGTCCTCCAGTGGGCCAAAAAGATGGAAGTCGGAGGGTGCGAGATCGAAAGTGTAGGGTGGATAAGGAACAATGCAATGAAGTTTTGTGAGCTCCTTTCGGGTGCACAGATTTGTGTGTGGCCTTGCATTTCCGGGAGAAGACTTCATTTTTTCTGGCGACGAGCGCACTGAAGTCATTTCTTCAATTGCCTCCGTCACAGCTGAGCGCGGCCGGTAGGCACGCGGTAGAAAAAAAAAAAAATGTGTGTGAAACCTTATGGGACTTAACTACTAAGGTCATGAGTCCCTAAGCTTACACTCTACTTAAGCTAAATTATCCTAAGGAGAAACACACACACCCATGCCCGAGGGAGGACTCGAACCTCCGCTGGGACCAGCCGCACAGTCCATGGCTGCAGCGCCTGAGACCGCTCGGCTAATCCCACGGGGCGCACGCGGTAGATCGGACATGTTTGCGCGACCATATTGCGATGATGCTTTTGTTCACTGTCAGGAACACACTATTCCAATAAAGTGCCAGCAGCCATAAAAAGCTTAACAACCTATGAAATTCAGTTTGAGAGAAGCCTAAAGGATTTATTGGTGGCTAACTCCTTCTACTCCATTGATGAATTTCTCAGTAGAACCAATTTCTGCACCATTTCAGTACAGTAATGTGTTCATTGTAAATAAGTATTGTAATAGTTCCATTATATGTTTATTACCTCATAAATAAAAAAATGTTTTTTTTATTTATTTTAAATTCAGTGCATTAATGCGATGTTAGTAAATGATTCTGTCATGTGGTGTTCATTAAAAAAATGACGATCATTCTACTTGGGACCTGTGGAAGGTACATGAGCTTATTTGTTTCAGATGTAAATATTTGTCGTGTATTATTGTTTTTCTGACATGGAGGACCTCCTCACTACGGA